>NC_140826.1:3375000-3555000 GCF_050613455.1 Vespa mandarinia | reverse complement strand
ATACGACACTTCGAGGACGGTGAGTGTCGCTATCGTTTTGTCGAATAAAAAAGAATAAATAAAGAGGGTGGTGGGTTGGGATGGTATCTCCATTTCGACCACACCCAGATCATTTGCATCTTATTCCACCGTTTATATCGGTTTAATTAACGAAGTGGAACGTTCCCCGTTCTGCTGATTTCACACGTACATTTTACTACTAGCTTTTATCTCTCTCTCTCTCTCTCTCTTTCTCTCTCTCTCTCTCTCCGTCTCTCTCTCTCTTTCTCCCTTCCTTTCTGCTCCTCTATCTCCTTTTCTCCTCTCCTGTCGAGGCACGTTAAACGTCGGAAAAACTTGTGGCCTTCTTCCATGACGTCTCTATGAAGCCTTTAACCTTATCTAAAATCTTTAATAAAGAACGATGTAAGACGGGCAAGACGATCGCGAGAAACGGACACGCGACTCTTACGTAAGCTGTCTCCTCGCTAAAAGCGAGTTTTCATGAAGTTACATATATACAGGGTGTTCCTAAAAGTACATCGACATTAATATCGACAATATGAAATAAATATGATATAAAAACATATATTATAAATATAAATATTATTATTATTATTATTATTATTATTATTATTGTTATTGTTATTATAATCGAATGTAAACAATCATATATATATATATATATATATGCATACTGAATAATATTAAGAATGTTTCTAGATAAAATAGATTCAAAAAAAATTGTATAAAAGTTGTGAAAGAACTTTTAAAGAGTTTGATCGTGGACACTAATGTAACATCTTGTACATACATACATACATGCATTATAAATAAATATATATATATATATATATATATATATATATGTTTATATATGTATATAACTATGTAGATCGGTTCTCGACGACCTTGAAATAATCGGATGAGAATCAGAGTTCTCGGTGGAAACATTATCGGTTCCGTCGCTGTCAAAGGGAATTAGATTTTAAAGTGTTTTTAGGGAATGAAGGGAGGGAGCGAGAAGAAGGGGAAGACAGACAGAGAGAAAGAGAGAGAGAGAGAGAGAGAAAGAGAGAGGAGTTGGCAAGACTTTAAGAAACGAGAAGCGGAGAGACTCAAAAAATGTCGATCCTCTGATAACCGAGACGGCAAGGGAGGGATTGAACGACGGATAATATTTGAGTTGTCGAAGGCCATCAAGTTGGAGAACAGGTAGTAGTAGTAGCAGTAGTAGTAGTAGTAGCAGTAGTAGTAGTAGTAGTAGGGGCGAATGGGAGTGAAACGATCGGACGAGACGAGGATGAAGGTCGTAGGTTAAGTAAGTGGTTAAGAGGATGGCGCTCCTAGGTAATGGAATAAAAACACTCGACACCTCCGTGTCGACGCTTTGACTTTTTCTCTTTTTCGTGAAAATGCCGCCGACGCCAGGTCCGAAGTTTCGTTGGAAAACATTCCCCCCCGCCCTTTTTTTTCTTTTCTTATTCTTTTTTTTTTTCCTCAGATACCGAGCAACCTTAACGTCATTGTTATTTTTTTTCCCTTCTTCTTCTTCCTCTTCTTCCTTTCGAACGTCAAACAAAATAATTGAAATAGGGTGTTCGCGTGAAATTTTTATTCGTTCGCTTAGAAAAAAGAAAAATAAAAGAAATGGAAAAAAGAGGAAAGAAAAATACAAAAAAGAAAAAAAAAATTATAAAAGATAGAAGGACATAAATATAAAAAAAAAAAAAAAAAAAAAAAAAAGAAAAAAAGGAAAAAAAAGAAAACAAAGGGTCTCTGATAATCATGGATCATGCTTTATGTATACGAGAGTATGCGAGGAGGAGGAGGAGGAGGAGAAAGGGAGGATGGTATACGTGGCGAATAAAGGATCGATCAGTAGATGATAAGGACTCATCCACGCCCTTCCACTAACCCAACTTGATATACACTTTTTGATGCATACGCTCGTACCCTCGTGTTTATGTTAATGTAATTTTGTGCTCCGACAGTGGGGCGCCGGAGCACTGAAATAACGACTAACGCCATGCAGATAAATCGTTTCTGCATACGCATGTGATATGCATGTTTTAGCGAGGAGAGGAAGAGAGCGAGAGAGAGAGAGAGAGAGAAAGAGAAAGAGACAGAGAGACAGAGAGAGAAAGAGGCGGAGACAAGGAGGGAGAAAGGGAGGGCGAAATGAAACGAGACGAATCAGCAGAGTACCACAAGGACACCACCGTAGCAATTTGATCGCTTTCTCGTCCTTAAATAATATCTGCGCAAGATACAAAACAGGAGCACACCGTGTATCTACGAGAGCAAGCTTTGCATGTATTTTAACGTCCTTTCGTTTCTCTAAAGAAGATAGTTTATCTAAACGTAATAGGATAACGTATTACGCAGGCACCAGACAGCAGACATACATATGTGAAAGAGAATACGTATATACCGAAAAGGATTAAAGGTTATACCAGAAACGTACGAATACACACACGACGAGCATAGAAATGCATAAAAACTTTTACAAAGGCATTTACCCGGAGTACGCGCCGCAAACTCAACGCTTGTCCCGGCTCGTCCTTTATTATTTATCTCTCTAACTTTATTTCCGCACGTTTGCCTACAGCCCGGGAACGATGAAACTGGGGGGTTCTTTTTTTCTTTTCTTTTCTTTGTTTCTTCTTCTTTTTTTTCTGTTTTTTTTTCTTTTCTTTTTTCTTTTTAATCCGTTTGTCAAATCTATCGAATATAATTTTTCTTAACTCGTCTCTAACAAAACAAACGCGCATGACTATTATTATTCTCTAAACTCTTTCTTTCTTTCTTTCTTTCTTTCTTTCTTTTTTCTTTCTTTCTTTTTGTTTTTCTGTCGTTGCTGTCGTTGTTCCTCTCATCAAATTTATCGAAAACGTTCGAATATATGATATATATATATATATATATATATATAAGTGAAAGAAAAAAATTCATCGAAACACTTTTGGCCAACAATTCGCGATGATCGATAAATCAAACAACGCGGAAAGGTCGTAGATACGACTGTATAGGACCAGTATACACACTGGTCGGTCAAAGGCTCTTGTTGTCCTTTTGTTTTTCTCCGTAACGCAGGTTTTGAAAACAGGGCTTTTGCTGATTGGCACTGACCGGCGACGCGTTCTCTCGGGTCACCGTGAAAAGTTAAGCTGGCTAATGGAAATTTGTTCCCCATACCGAACATACGTCGAGCCGTATGACATATCACCTCTATCCTCCTCTCCCTCACCCTCTTCCTCTTTTCTCGTTATACGTACATACACGAACACGAGCGCACATACACACACACACACACACACACACCATACGCACACACATACACACACACACACGCGCGCGCAGAGATACACATAGAGGACACATATAGAGACGCATATACACGCGCATCATTCTTTTCTTTCTCCCTCTCGTTGGCTGAACATTCCGCGGGAACATTCCAAATTTTTTCATCAGCACCCACACGCATACAGGTCGCATCAACACCACTCAAGCTCATGTATATATGCATTTCGATTACGGAGGAATATTCGGCAAAATAGGAGCGAGGATAACACTAGGTTGTAGGTAATACGAGAAAGAACCAACGAAAGTCCTTCTCGAGAGCAAATGTATCCAATTGCAATTCGCCGAGCTCGATTAGATATTATTTTGGACTAAACGTGTCATACGATCTCACTCACATTTCCGTTCTTTCTTTCTTTCTTTCTTTCTTTCTGTCTATCTATCTATCTATCTATCTATCCATCTATCTCTATCTCTCTTTCCCACTCCTTCTCCTTCTCATCCTTTCATTCTTCCATTCTTTTTCTCATTCGCTTCAAGGCGTTTATACGAGCAAGATGAATATTTCGTTATGTATTACTATATTCGAGAGCCAGTATAAACGACGATTCTTGCTTATCGAAATTGAAGATAATAAAAAAGAAAATATTCAAAAGAAATAAATTGCAGTTTAAGTCGTGTTTGCATTACCTATCTCTCATAAAAGAACGATCGTACGATCGATATTTTAATTATTTAAAAACAATAGCAACGAAATGAGAGAGAGAGAAAAACAAAAAAAAAAAAAAAAAGAAAATATCCGAAGAGTTTCTCACAGGGTTATCGTAAAACAGAAAACTTGAAATTTTCGATAGGCAGTTTCATCTGATACCTTCGAAACGATGGAATAGAAAAAAGATTCCTTTTCACTTGACACACATATACACAAGCGCGCGAACACACACATACACACACATGTACACATACATCCTGCGAAAGATATCGACGTTATAAAAAGCGTTTATAAAGCGCAAACATTTAACGAAGAATTCAACGGTCCATTTCGAGCCGCTTCCGAACGATAGATAGATACCCCATCGATATGCATTCGTGATGACAGACCCGATGCATATACATACGTGAATGGTGAAATATTGATGAACGTATATGCATATGCCGAGAGGGCCGACTTCTTTCTCCTCGCCACGTTCTCTCTGTCTATCTATCTAACTCTCTCCCCCCTCTCTCTCTCTCTCTCTTTCTGTGTATGTGTATGTGTGTGTATGTGTATGTATATGTGTTTCCTATAGTGCGTTTCTCTTTCATCGCTATCACCGACAATCAATCCGGCGTGATCGAGTGCGTTCCCGTTAAATGCGTCCTATGCAAATGCTACTCGAGGGCATGATTTACAAGCTAATCTACCGGATATACACACACGATGCAACAAGTATCGAACTTTATTGAATCTTGCATGAATAATTTGTAATGTGGCGTACGGGTCTACGGTATATGAATACGAAATATCAAAAGATGTCGACAGAGGATCCTTCTCTATCTCTCTCTTCCTCTCTCTCTCTCTCTCTCTCTCTCTCTCTCTCTCTCTCTCTCTCACTCTCACTCTCTCACTCTCTCTTTCTCTTTCTCTCTGATGCATATATCGCAACTATATTTATACGTTATAACTTTATAGACATTCTCGAACGATTTATCGTGAATTTTAATAAGAAATACGTACACAACGCAATATAATTTTATTATTTTTATACTTTATTCCATCGTATGCAATTATTGTTGAAAATAAAATTAAATGCAATCGCAAGTACTTCGCGAACTAAACGAATATCTGTAGATACTACAACTAGTTCGTAACGTATAGAGAAGATGATAACAAATACCTATGACCTATTACGTGAAATAAGAGAAAGGATAGCTCTACCTCGTGAAATAATAGAAAACGTAAACGTTTAAAGATATCTATGTGTTTACATGTACAATGTGTACATATATACATAGATACATACACACAGAGATGCGTGTACGCGCGTTAACGCGTATTCTAGGGAGTTGAGAGAATGTGAGACGAGAAAAAGAGAGAGGGAGAAAGAGAGAGAGAGAGAGAGAGAGAGAGAGAGAGAGAGAGAGAGAAAGAGAAGAGTATCACAGGGCATCACAGAAGAAAAGCCGACACGTTTCTGGAGTAAGATTGTATATGTGTCCTGTACGTGAGGGAACCAATATTGGCTGCCAAGTGAGGGATGCGGCACACGCTATGCGTTCAACTTGAGCACGAAAACTCTGCGAGAGGAGAATCATTTCTCCCTCTCTCGCTCCCCTCTCTTTCTCTCTCTCTCTCTTTTTTCTCTTCTTTTCTTTTCTTTTCTAGTCTTTTCACCGAAAAGTTCACCGCAAGAAAGCGCGTCCAGGCTGTTTCCATGGCTCACGTTGTCCGATAATGGGCTTCACCATGTAGGTGCCACGATTCTGAGAAAAATGCTTTTCTGCCGTTTACCGAATGAAATGACTCGAACCACGCAAACGTGTCACCCATGTTCTATTCTTTCTTTCTCTTCTCTTTCTCTCCCTCTCTCTCTCTCTCTCTCTCTCCCTTTTCTCTTTTTTTTTTTTTTTTTTTTTTTTTTTTTTATAGTGATGTACCTTCTTAAGTATAGACACACGGAAGATAAATGATCGATCGTACGTACGTGTCGATCCTGTCGGTACTAATAAAGTACGATTGGATATGATAGAAATATATATCGACAGTTGTCATAGGGTCGAAATTATATATCATAAATCGAGCTTTGATATATCAAAGCTCTCTCGCACGCATTCGACAAAGTTTTACGAACACCATGAAATCTTTATTCTCCAAGGAGTCTTTCCGATCGTCCTGGGTATACAGTATCGTTTGTCTGACTTCTTCGAGTTTATGTTATGGTATAAAAGGAAGGGTATATACTCTATTTTTGAGAGATCGTAAAGTTCTCGAAATTTACCTTAAATCGTTGTTTAATAAAACGATACAGCAAATGGTCCTCAAGTTCCATAGTTTTTGATGAATTATTTAGCTGGATACCGTATTAATTGAGAGAAGAGGGGGAAAAAAAAAAAGAAAAAGAAAAAGAAAAATAAAAAGAAAAAAGAAAAGAAAAAAGGAAAAAACTTGTTCAACGTTCTTATGATTTTTTTAACAAGCGCTTATGTTAAACATGGAGATAAATCTATCAAATATTCATCATCGGATATTCATATGTGGTAAAGAAATTCGATACTCGCACGTATGTGTATATATATATATATATGTATGTATATATATATATTTCCAAAGATATCCATCGAACATCCTAGTATCGTAAGAATATTCTTAGGTTTCCTTTCTCGTCTCTCATCCTTCATCTCTCCTCTCTGCTCCGGTTTCTTCACAGTAGCACCAGCGTGATCTCGAATAATATGCCGCTTACATTTTTCACCTAGCAAGCCAACCAGCCAACCAGCCAACCAGCCAGCCAGCCAATCGGGCACATATGTATCTACGGACCACATTTTCAGTGGGCTACGATCGATCCTCGATCGCAAAAAAATTCACTCGCGGCGAGTCCTCTCTCTCTCTCTCTCTCTCTCTCTTTCTCTCTCTGTGGATGTTATCGGATATAACGAAACTGTATACTTACAGAACTTGATACCACAGAGAGCCGTCGAAACGACGAGTGTAACCCTTTTAACTCCGAACTACGCGAAGAATTATGACGATCGGGAAAGGTAAATGTTTGGACGTCGCTTAAATAACATTGGCCAATCCAATTAAGTTTACCCTCAGCGCGCGAAGAAACTCCCATCCGATCGAATAAATTTCAACGGGAAATACACGATACCGGAGCAACGCTTCATGGTTTATCTTCGCGATTATGCCACTCGTCCTCTTTCGTACTTTCGTTATTTATATTTTATCTAGCGAACGAACGATCGATCGAATGAACGATCGAAACTCTCTCTCTCTCTCTCTCTCTCTCTTTTCTCTTTCTCTCTCTCTCTCTCTCTCTCTCTGTCTCTGTCTCTCTCTGTTTTTCTCTTTCGTTCGTTCGTTCGTACGAACTCATCCATGTTTTAACCTTTATCAACGACATCAAATTCAACAAATTTCTTTCCCCTGCCTCCACTCTTTTATCAAAGCTCCCTCGTCGATTCTTTCCGGTTGTAAATCAGCGTTCGCGGAGGGAAAAAGAAAAAAAAAAAAGAATCAGAGAAACATTTCTCTCGACGGCATGTACCTACTACGTTCGGTAATGATCCTAACTGTTCTCAAAGGAGAGTCGATAGGAGAAGGAAGAAGGAAAGAAGAAGAGAGAGGGTTGAGTCTCGACAGGCACAGATAGTAGGGTAGGTAGGTAGGTAGGTAGGTCAACCGTTCCAGTAAGAAACGAATCCACGATACCCCTACCCTTCCCCCTCACCCTCGTCGTTTCATCCTCCCTTCTCTCAACTCACCCTCTCGAGCTACTTCGTGCCTCTAGGAGGAGCCCGGTTGTTACTACCTTCGACGAGTTTCAAGAAACGGAGCTCCCGCTTGAGTTACTGAGATTGCCGAAGTTCGACCCACCCTTGAAAGAGAAAGAGACAGAGACAGAGACAGAAAGAGAGAGAGAGAGAGAGAGAATTCTTCCCCCCTCTTTGACGTCTCGCACCCCTCAAATTCGACTTTTCAATTTGATATTCGCGAATCGTGTCGACCCTTCCCGTGACTCTCCTCTCATCCCTTCTTTGCTCTCTTTTGCTTCTTCTTCTTCTTCTTCTTCTTCTACTTCTTCTTCTTCTTCTACTTCTTCTTCTTCTTCTACTACTCTTCTCCTTCTCAAATCTCTTCCCTCGAAGCCGATTACGCACACGTAGAAGAGGATCGCGGATATTATATAAAAGTTGAGTAGACGAGGAAGAAGAAGGAGAGAGAGAGAGAGAGAGAGAGAGAGAGAGATTGTCGAAACGGCGATCGTTAGAATGCGTCGTAGAAAGAAGTCGAAAGGCGTGAGTGAAACATCCTTCGGGGATTGGAGAGAACCCCTCGAAGATCTACCTTTTCCTCCTACCATCAGAAGCTTCTTTTTATGGGCCGAAGTTTTTGAAGAATGTGCGAACGACAAAATTGAACGCGGCAGTTAAACGTTAAAGGGAACACTTCCGGCGGATATAAAGGGCATCTCTCAAACGCACGCACGATTCGTCTTTGTCATTCCACAGAGAGAGAGAGAGACTTTTAGGTAAAATCACGATCGGACATTTCCATGAAGGAAAAGCCCCCAGCTAGCTAGCTAGCTAGCTAGCTATGGGTCCTAAAGACTTTCAGAGTGTTCTTCCATCGAAATAGAAAAGACCAATGGTAGGGGTAAAAGGGGAAAAGGGAAAGGAGAGAAGGGCGGAAAGGGGAAAGGAGAGAAGGGGGGAAAGGGGAAGGAGGATGACGATATGCAATTTGGATCGTCGCTTATCCCAATTTACGATTCGGTTGGAACGGCTTCGCCCGCGCGTTTGAAAAGTCGTTATCGCGAGGATCGAAGGGCAGCGAAAGGGCGGGTCGCGTGCCAGAAAAGAGTAAAAGCGAGTCCGCAACGATTGGGCTTGCTGGTGTGTGGCGGAGTAGCGAGGGAGTAAAACGGGACGGGATATTAAAATCGATGCAGGCAACAGATGTGCGTGGATAGCTTTACGATGTCGGAGCCAATAACGAAAATCATTAAATTAGCTTTAACCACGGGCTTGCGCAATCGCTATTAACGACCTGCTAATTTTATTATTTAGGATCTCTCGTAAAAATCACTTGGTCCTGTTGTTACTCGTTGACTTCGAGAGAGAAAAAGAGAAAGAGAGAGAGAGAGACAGACAGAGAGAGAGAGAGAGAGAGAGAGAGAGAGAGAGAGAGAGAGAGAGAGAGAGAGAGAGAGAGAAAGAATATCTTTTTGTACGATATATATAATACGAAGAAAGAAGAATCTTCTGATTTCTCTTCTCTCCTCTTCTCTTCTTTTTTCTTCTCTTCTCTTCTCTTATTGGTCGGTAAAACGATGGAGTTTGGATTAAAACTTGGTAAAGTTGAAATTCTACGAATACCAGACTTTCGTAGTCGAATCAAAGAATAGAAATATTCGTGTCGTAGTAAGTTGGAAACCCCTTCTTTGTTTTCAACCCTCTTGTAATTCCAAAAAGGATTCAAACATATACCTATATATATATATACATAAATATATATATATATATATATATATATATATATATACTTACAGAAAAAGATTTTCAACAATTTCTTTATCCGTGACCTTAAACGCGTGAAGTAGTATCCAATGGCTCTCGGAGTATAAAAGCGTGGATGAAAGCGAGCGTTTCATCGAGTGCACATTGAATATAGATTTTTCAGATATACAAGAATAAAGTAGGGAAAATAAGAAGAAAAGTCTAAGATTTTCCGATAAGTTTAGTCTTGTGTTTGTGAAATAAAATAAAATGTAGCAGAGAAAAAGAATAAGAGAACATAAACAATGACTTAAATCATGGTTGTTCAGGGTTGTTCAGAATGAAAGAAAAAGAAAGAGACAGAGAGAAAAAGAAAGAGAGAGAGAGAGAGAGAGAGAGAGAGAGAGCGAGAAAGAGAAAGAAAAAAAAGTAAAGGGATCGAAGAACGGCGTGTGTCGGAAGGATACTCTTGGTGAACGTAGTGGAATGATGAGGTGTCGCAACGGAATAGAGAAGGAGGGTTTTCCGTTCTGCTATCCCATCTGATTCTGTAATCCATTCCGGATACCTACCGCTTCCACCTTCGATCTCTCTCCCTCTTTTCAAACCTATGGAAAGAGGAGGTAGCTGCTACTCGAGCTTCTTTTTATTCTTTTCTCTCTCTCTCTCTCTCTCTCTCTCTCTCACTCTGTCTTCCAGCATTCCATCTACGTAGCGAGGACATAGGACGTAGGAAAAGCGAGCGTAGACAAGAGCGAAGACGAGACAGAACGGAGGACATCAGTCTCCTCTGTCTTCGCTCCGTCGTCGAGAGAGGAGGACTGCAGATTCCCCGAAGAAATTCCTTCCTCGATTCGTCCTCGCGCCCAATACAAATACTATCCTCGTACGACACACCGCTTGCTTTTCCTTCGGGGCGCGTCGCTAACGTGGAATCTTCGAAATTCAAATATCCTTGCAAAAGAGAGAGAGAGAAAGAGAGAAAGAGAGAGAAAGAGTGGGGAAGGATATAGGAAAGGCGATCGGAAAAACCGTGATATCGTTCCTACTAATGTCTTTTCTTGATCGAATAGATTGGAAAATATATTTTCCCACGTACATGTGTGTGTATATATATATAATACATACAATCGTATTAATATATACAATCGAGATTTTCCAAATTTTTATTTTGAATCAATTACGTGTGTTTAACTCGACGGAAATTCTCGAATCATGAGACTATAATAATTTTTCCTTTTCGTCACATCTTGCCGATCAGTTGTGCGAATTTCGAAGGAAAAATAAATAACGAATAAAAAAGAAAAGAAAAAAAAAAAAGAAAAGAAAAAGAAAAAAAAGAAAAAGAAAAAAAATAAGTACATACATATATAAATAAATAAATGAATAAACAGCTGATGTTTTATTCAGACATGGAAAAGCGTAATAAGATGAGAGAGAAATAGGGATGAAAAGGGGGAGGGAGAGGGGCAAGGATGGAAGGGGGGGAAACAGGGAGACTGTAACGGAGCAAAGGAAGGAGAGTTGCATCGGCAAGAGGTTCTTGAAGACGCAGAGGACCGAGAAGGTGGTCGAAGTAAGGAGGGAGGGAGAGAAAGAGGTAGGAGGACTGTGCTTGGTCGGTCCGGAAGGTACTCCGACTCGCATTCCAAGCAGACTCACTGAACCGGGTTCATTATTTTCTCGTTATAAGTTTCTACAACTCCGGCTTGTTGTCGTAACGCTGTTAACGCGAACGCGTCGCGAATTGTTAAAGCGACGAACGATCGACGTACATATCCCGACGACTTCCTTCCTTCCTTGTCACGCACCCATCCACCCATCCGCCCATACCAACCCTAACCCAAATGCCTCGTCTTTCATTCCGTCTTCCTTTACCATTCTTTTTCTCTTGTCTTTTCATGCTTATTAATAAACGAACGAACGAACGGACGAAATTTATCGCGATAAAATTGTCACGTTATTTTATAAACATCATAAATGTTTCTAACGCCATGAAATAAATTATTGTAAAAAAGAAAGAAAGAAAAAAATAATATATAACATCGTGTTATATTTTCGAAAATTCACTTATGTATATTATATAATAATCCGTATCGTGTCCCCCTCCCCATGCATAGATGCATCTGAAATTCGGATAAAAACATTGTTTTTTGGACAAAGTTTCTTGGACAAAGAAAACAATTCCTTCATTAGAACGAATCCATATTTGATCGTTATTCGATAGAGAAAAACATTTATAACTCGGCTTTTACGATTTCTGATCGATTTATATATATATATATGGCCTCTTATCATATATATGCATGAACGTTATGTCTCGTACAATGCGTATAAGCTGAGCGAAACCTGTCGATCGTGGACAACACATAGGGAAGGGCAATTAGCACATGGGAGCCGAGATTAACGTAGGAAAATTTTCAAACTAATCGCACGCACCTGCAGGGCTTAGAACGAGAAGGGTCTATATCTATCCTTTTCTCTCTTCCTCTCTATCTGCATCACTCTCACCGAAGGGAGTAGGAAAGGGGGTTTGGGTGGGTGGGAATTAACGAACGATCGAACGAACGAACGAACGAACGAACGAACGAACGAACGAACGAACGAACGAACGAACGAACGAACGAACGAACGAACGAACGAACGAACGAACAAAGGCAACAGAACGAACGTGAACGCGAGAGAGGCCGGCTGTGCCTGCCATAATTAGTACATTCGTTGCTACGAATTCGAAGCAGAATCAATTTGACAAACCGCAGCTTGCCGATCGTGCATTGCGAGAGAATCTAACCGGTCGTCGGACGTCGAGAGTAAAGAGCAATTATCAACGGAGTATCCTCTTCTATGCCAGCACAACTATCACGATATTATCATGTGTCGGAGATTACATATATATATTTGTGTATATATGCATACATATGTATACACACACACACGTATATATATATATATATATATATATATATTAATGTATTCGTTAATATTGCATGCATATAACTCGCTTAAATGAACGATGCGTGTATTTACATGTTCTGTAGATCTTCGCATTATATATATATAGGTGTGTATGTGTGTGTGTGTGTGTGTGTGTATTACGCGTGCTTTCAAAACACTTAGTGATGAGAGGCCAGACCGACCACCAAACGTAACGAGCTTCACATTTACTCGGATATATCAGTATATACCTTGATTGTATCTTTGAAACCATGGACTAAGAATTTTAGAAGGATAATATGTTTGCGATTGAAACTTGATTTTGTTTTTTTCTTTTTCTTCTTTTTTTCTTTCTTTCTTCTCTTTTTCTTTTTTTCATTCGTAATAAATAAAGGTTCGACTTAAGAATAAAAATACGTAGATACGATACGCGCGCTTACAACTTGAATTTCAACGTGTGTACATAATAAAGTATTTATCTACTTGTTAACTTAAATAATCCATACACGGTTCAATTAACGTTACCATTGGTTCTGGTAGTATAGTCATTAAAACATTTAATTATACAACCTCTCTCTCTCTCTCTCTCTCTCTCTCTCTCTCTCTCTCTCTCTCTCTCTCTCTCTCTCTCTTTCCCTCTAACTTTCGACGAGACAGCACGATGAATCGTACCTACTGAAAATTAACGCTGTTATTGTTCATCGGAGGAAAATTACTCGCACAATTATACGAATCGGACAAATTGCCGTACTCTCTCTCTCTCTCTCCCTCTCTCTCTCCCTCTCTCTCCCTCTCTCCCTTCCTCTCCCTATGCCACGAGAGATCATGAAGAAGATAACTCCCGGTTGCGATTCTCATCGTCTGTGCTTCGCTTTTTATGGACTTTGGTAATAAAGGTTATAAGCGCCGTTTCCACTGTGCCACCCCTTTTATGACTTAATCTTCGGCCAAGAACGCTGTTACGTGCTACTGGCTACTACTTACGAGACACCCTATACAACCATATATCTTATGTGTACGAGGATATATACACGTTTGATGTACTATGGTTTAAACTTGTTAACGACAGATATTACTGTTTGAAAAGGTCGATCGTTCCCCTTCGGTGGATAAAGTTCTCTTTTTTCTTTTTCTTTCTTTCTTCCATTCTTTCTTTCTTTCTTTTTTTCCTTCTTATTAAAGGTTAATAGTATATTCGCAATTATTAAATACGATAAAAATTGAAAACAAATTGTATAATTATTTTAATTCAACGAAAAAAAAAGAAAAAGAAAAAAAATAGTCTAAAGATTTATCAATTTTAACGAAAAACTTAATATCTTGTGATGACAAATATTATATATTAGTTTGAAGAAACTTCCGGTCGAAATCCGAAGAAAATTTCTAATACTTGATATAGATATGGGCAAAGCAACCTCTAATATACGACGGAACCTCATTTCGAGACTCATACGTTATGCAATATTCGGAAAGGACCTTTAAGGACGAGTTTCTGGCTTAACGGAACTTTGCTTCCTATTACTCCGGGCCACAGTTCAGAGAAGGGGGTTAATGCTGTTCTACGAAACGTACTAACGTAAAACCGCAGTTCGCGGAGATACGCGAATGACTCGCACGCTAATGTCCGAACGCTTTAAGCTCGAAATGACCTTTGAATTTTGATTATCATCAATTGTAAAAGAAACATTGAATTTTCATTAATTTTCTTTCGTACATCTGTATAACAAGTAGTACGTCATTTTATCAAAAATTTTCATAAGTGTTTTCAATCAATCAAGATGGAAGGAAAAAAAAAAAACAATTTAAGTACAAAATTTTTCACGATCAATAAAAAAGTAACGTTTATTCTCTTATTTCTTTTTTTTTTTTTGCATTTTTTTTTTTTCTTTGTTTTCTCCTTACCGAAGACGAAATTGATTTCGAAGATTTAAAGTCGAAAATTCAAGTTACGAATTTTTTTTATTTAAAAATCTCGTATTCCTTCGAAGAAATGGTTATGTCGCTAGGCATCTCACCTCTGCCATCGTACCGGAAGAATGAGCGAGTTAATTCTCGATGTGAAGCAATTTAAGTTTTGTAACAAGCGCGGCACGCAGTAGGTAGGAGAAAGAGAGAAAAGGGGAGAGAGAAGGAGAGAGAGAAAGAGAATGCAAAGAGAACGAGAAAGCGGATGAATTGACCGTGGCACAAGGCGCAACTTCTCTCATGAATTAATTTCAGGATAGAATCGCTTATATACTACATTAACTTTTAATTTGCTAAACGCCTCGCCTCCGACCGCGCCAGCTTGCACGGTATTTATATATTAACTTACGCCTCCTTTCCCAACCTCTCATATTTCCCTTTCTCTTTCTCTTTCTCTTTCATTCTTTCCTTCGTTCTTTCTTTCTTTCTTTCTTTCTTTCTTTCTTTCCCTTTTTATTTTTCCTTTACATTAACAAAATAGCCACGAAACCATGATCGCAACCACTGACGTTAATCTTCTTTCCAAATTTTCTTCGTCCTTACGTCGTCGTCCTATTTAACTTAAAATATAGATCATACGCTAATTTTTTATTTTTAAATAAACAAACACTTTTAACTTCTTATTAATTTAACATAAACATGTCCTTTACGTCTACAAGTACTATAATTTTACTTAAAAGATTTTCTTTTTTATCGAACGTGATCAAATCTTTTGCAGCTCAAATTATATTCACCATAAATTATTGATATGTGAGAGCTACGAAAATTAGAAAATATATACATATATATACATCTCAAGAATGAATAATACGAGCACGGAATCGTTTTGTGTAATGGCCAAAAGTAAAATATTTTGTATTACGTTGCTACGAATTTACGATTAACTTAAAGAAGAAGGATATTAAAATTTATTCACGAAGAAATCGGAATCCTTAAATGTTACGATAACACACACCGGTTGGAATCTCTAGCGCGTCGCTAGGATTTTCCGATTTGACGCTACTTTCGCATTCCATGAGTGCAGTCGATATCACGAAAAGGGTCGACGATACGAAGTAAGGAGAGGAAGAGACCCATCTCTCTGTAATAAAATCACTTGTTGGATTTCCGGCGATTCCGTAGCCGAGCTTCTGATTTACGTCTTCCGTTCTAACATTCTCTGTCTCTCTCTCGCTCTCTCTCTCTCTCTCTCTCTCTCTCTCTCTCTCTCTCTCTCTCTCTCTCTCTCTCTCTCTTCTACTCCCAAGACGTGAGAAATCCTTCCCCGTTACTCGGCAACTTTGCTATCCCTTTTCTTCTTCTTCTTCTTTTTCTTCTTTTTTTTGTGCTTCTTATCTTATTTTTCTTCTTATTTCTATCGAATTCTTTCGAGCTTCCGTAAATTGCCTATCGATATTCAATACACGTACGGAATTATCTTCTCCTTCGAACGGATTTACTCACCGAGAATTGTCGGCATTTCTCGCATGATACGAATGACCATTAATGGAAAATACGATAAACAAAAGAGGAAAAAGAAGAAGAAAAAGGAGAAAAGGGAGAAGAAAAAGAGAAAACTAAAAGAAAAACAACGAAAGAAAAAAAAAGCAAGCAACGTCGAAATAAAATTCAGAGTATCTAATATTCTTACTGTAAATTAACGAATTTCTCTCTCTCACTCACTCACTATCTCTCTCTCTTCCTCTATCTATCTCTCCGATCATAATCCTCGGTCGAATCTACGTTGTACAAGTTCAACGCACGTAATCTCGGCCTTTCCCGCTTGCACGGATATAATTAACTCGGTCCTGCTGTAATTCAACCCTCTTAATCCTTTTTTAAATAACGCGTTATATCTACGTTCCGCCTTTTCTTCCACCCTTCCCCTGTTATCGAACATCACGTACCCGGACGTTAAGCTGGGAAAGTGAGAGAGTCTGCTGAAGGTGGATGCAGAATTAAAACAATTACCGGTTCACGGAATGAAAAAGAAAAAAAAAAAGTGAAAGTTATATAAGCGTCTCTTCTCGTTTTTTTTTTCTTCATTTTTTTTTCTTTTAACACCTTTCTCATTTTCATTCCTTTTTCTTCTTTTTTTTTTCTTTTTTTGTTCCCCTTTCGATCATTCACCTAATTGTAATAGTTATTATTAAGCATATTATCGTTCTATAATATATGAAATTTCATCGAACAAATTTAGAGTATGTTATCGAAGAAGTATGTAAAGTACCAGAAGAACAACCATCTTCGGCGCGTTACATCTTCAAGCAGCGTGATCTATACGTACAAACAGCTTTGGTTGCCCTCCAACAAATTGCTATCCCTTTCCGCGCACCCTAAGTCCCGAGGGCTGATAGTGGCAGGGGGTGGAACCGTCGGAGGTCGCTTAGCACGCAATATAACCAGCCGCAATAGCATAACCATGATATATTTGCACAATTTGGAGTAATTCCGTTAAAACAGAATAATGTTCGGCCCGAGGTTGTTGCATCGTTGATGACGATAAAGAGAGAAAGAGGAAAAGATATAAAAAAAATAAATAAATAAATAAATAAATAAATAATAATAAGAAAAGAATGCGAACATGTGTTCATCTTACGTTTCGATTAGGACTTTTCAAAATAAAACAATGAAATTAAGATAAAAAAGAAAAAAATATACGTTCACATTTTTTCTTACTGACTGAAATTTTATCCCAAGCTCTAAATCCTGTCAATTAAACAAGTTTAAGAGCCGTACACGTTATATTGTATAAGTACAGAAAACAACGTTAACGTTTATTTCATTTTCTCATAAGTGGAAATACATAGTTGAAGGACGGCGTCACTTTACTCACACCTTTCCTCCTTCCCTACTCCTACGAACAGCCATTAGTAACACTCGTACAAAGCCTGTCGTCGTCGTCGTCGTCGTCGTCGTCGTCGTCGTCGTCGTCCTCGTCCTCGTCCTCGGTAGAGTCCAACAGCGACTACTCTGGACAGCCGGCTTTGTACATTGAAAGCCATAAGTGGCAGCAATGGCGATACTGTCGCTAACATCTACTGACTGTTAACGGATAAGTGGTCGCAAAGGACACACACAACGTTCACACATAGTTTTGTGTGTCACTGTTACAGAAAGTAAATGGGTCAAGGATAATTCCCATACACAAGAAAATTTAGATAAATCTAATTCTAATACTCTCAACGATAACTATGACCGTTAAATACGAAAAATTCTAAATACGAAAATGTTATTTCTCGAACATATTAGAATGACAAAAATCAGTGATTATCTTGGAAATTATCTCGACGAAACAAGGATTCAGTAAAATCTCAAAAGGGAGTTTAGGAACGGTAGAAGAACAAGAAGGATACCGAAACAATACTTGGTAAATCTCACTTGTTACACCAAGCGTATGCTTCTAAGTCAGCAAAACCGACGTTCCCGAGCATCGTTTAACTTACAGACACGAACGTGTCTAAGATTAAGCGCTGTGCGACTGATTAGTGACCCCCTGTGTACTCGTTACACGCTGTCGAGGAAACGAAGGCATTAGTCAAGGGAACATTCTTCTTCTCCTTCTTCTTCTCCTTCTTCTTCTTCTCCTTCTCCTTCTTCTTCTTCTTCTTCTTCTTCATCTTTTTCTTCTTCTTTTTCTACTCGAATTCTACTGACAAGTCGACGTTATCAAGATTTCATTATATACCAGTTTATATCAACATCAATTAAAAATCAATTTCAATGAAATTCGTTTAATGAATTAATTTGAAAATAATTCACTCTACGTACTATCTATTACTAAGATGAAAAAAAAAATATTTAAGGAAAGGCCATAAAAAAAGATCTAAAAGTACGATAGAAACACGTTTCTATCGATAGGTATAGCCATTCGAGTATAGACCAAGTATACGATCTACCGTTTGCCTTGTGACCATAAAGAGAACATGAGAGTACTGATCTTATCAGAGTTTCAGTCTTTCACTGACAATGCGAATGAACGAAAGAACGATAGCTCGAGCCACGTTATACCATCTTGAAATGCGACCTGGACACACCTTTTGCCCTCTGTTTAATCGTTCGTTCTCGTAATTGCTTTTTGATGTTATCAGATCACTATCCTTTTCTATATCGAAGTAACACGATTTACGTTTCTACCGATATCTGATTAATACGGGAAACAATATTTTCTGAGATTCTCTTTCGATAAAAAAAAAAAATAACAAAAAATAAAAAAAAGAACAAAAAAAAAAGAAAAATGAAAGAAATAAAAAAGAAGCTTGCAAGGCACGAAGAAAAGCAAGGCAAAATTGTGAAAAGAAGTTGACGGTAGAAGATCGAGGTAAAATGGAATTTGAGGTAAGAAGAGTAGGTGGAATCGGAGTGTGCCGATTTTCTTCCGAGTGTATCCGAAACTCAACGGACGGCGTGCATTTGCTTCGCAAACGCCACGGCAACGTGCCTTCCCACGTGCCACCTTCACTAATACAAGTGTATCCTTCCACGACTACAAGCAAGGCTCGTGGTGGCACGCTGTAATAATACGTAATATCTTTACTGTTTTAGGCAGCCGCTCGCGTTATTCGGATGCCGGGCGTGCCTCGGAAGTTTAATTTCGAATCGTATTATATCCGGTACGCGAGCTACAGGCACGAACACGCCATAGGAGGAGGAGGAGAAGAGTGAGGAGGAAAAGGAAGAGAGAGAGAGAAAGATAGAAAGATAGAAAGAGAGAAAGAGAGAGAGAGAGAGAGAGAGAGAGAAAGAGAGCGAGAAAGAGAGCGAGAGAGAGAGAGAGAGAAGAGAGAGAAGAAGAGGGCGGTGGATTTGCAGTTGGCCAGTCAGCCAAGCGAGAGCAGCAGCCAGACTCGGATAACCCTGAGCCAAAGTGAGAGGAGAAGAGAGAAGGAGATAGATGTTAGGGAGGAGGATAGGGGGAACAAAAAGGAGGTAGATGAGAGAAAGAGAGGAGAGAGAGAGAGAGAGAGAGAGAGAGAAAGGAGCTTCGAGCAAAGCAAGCCAACCAACAGAGCATGGACAGACACCGTGAGAAGAGAAGATGGCGAGAGAGAGAGAGAGAGAGAGAGAGAGAAAGAGGATCGGAGAACGCTTGGAACTAGGCTCTCCACCAAGCTACCACCCTGTCTTGCGTAAGCGGCTTAAGGTCATCTTAAGCAGCCTCCGAATAAGTAGAGAGGAACGATCCTACGCTTGCTTCGTCGGGACATCGATTTCTCGCTTGGATGTATTTTTATTCCTATCTACATAAAGAATATCGAAGATATAAATAAGCGGATACGTTGAAAAGAAAAAAGAAAAGAAAAAAAAAAAGTAAGAATTTAATATTTAAATTCGCGTATCGAAAGATCAGCTTACTCGAAGAAAATAAGATACATTTATCGACGAGTCGAGTTTAGCCTTGTTAACTTTCAACGAATGGGATTTCTTCATCCTTTTCCTCGACTACTTAATTAATTTTAGTCCTTTGGGTAATAGAAACTGATGCGAATCGTGGTTCTTCCGTAGATCTCGTTTTGAGGGGGCCTGCCCATAAATTTGCAGTAAGAACTTCATGTGCGAGCGACAACGTAAATTTCACTCCCAAAACCCCCACCCCGTCTCAATTCCCTCCTACAAAATTGCGAATTTCGCAATGCAAACTGCCGACTTTCCTGCTAATGCACATTCCTACGTAACCCGTCGAGAAGCGTGATGTACAAGAATCTACAATTGAACATTTGCATATTCTCACTCGCGACGAAAAGCCAAAAGGGTTAACGTAGAGAGAAAGAGAAAGATAGAGAGAGAGAGAGAGAAGTCTATCTATAACCTTAAAATATCTCGACTTTCTACATATGTACATACGTACACTACAAGTTCAACCTATTCATTGATAAATTCAAACGAATTTGCACGATAAATATTCTCTTTTTTCAATCTCCTTTTTATATAATAGATTCCATAACACGATCATTAACTCTTCTGTCGTTTGACAAAAAGTCTATTATACGATTTACGAGCGTTCTTAAACTGTTAAAACCAACATACATACGTACATACGTAGATACATAGATATATTGTATATATCCCTATATACGTATCGTGAACGCGCGAAGGTAGATGCCTGGAAATTATTTACACGCCCGACACCGCACAATAGCGTACCCAATATCGGGTCAAAGTACATTAACGCCTCTCTCGTTTAAAGGGACCCCAGTCGAATCGATATCGCGAGGAAGAATGAAACGCTCGCGTGCTAAACTTTTGTAAATCCGATCCCGGGAATCATCCAATTTGCTTGCGATGAGAATTAAGAAGCCGTTAAACTCGATAGAAAGTCAAGCGTGATATAGCTCGGAGCTATGGAAAGAAAGCAGAAAAAAATAATGGAAATCGAAGGATGAGGATGAAAAAAGAAAACAGAAAAAAGAAAACAGAAAAATAAAGGAAAAAGGACAAAAGACAAAAAGAAAAAGTATATAACAAATGACAGCATTTTCGTGTTATCTCCAGCGCAAGTTAATTCGTTTTATCGCAAAATCACAATTTTAAAAACTTGCATAAATCATCTCGTGTAACGTTCACTCGACAAATAAGTTCGAAAGGAAGATAACACGTGCCATTTCAACTGTATAAGGACATTTATTAAATTGAAGATGCGACTGAAATTCTCATTCAGATTCTCTTTCATTTCGCAATTGTTCCAAATCGTTGATGGATGTGAGTATATGTGTGTATATATATGTACATATATCAATGAACATGATAATAGCTAATATATATGTATCGATGGATTTAACGCCGACGTTAGCAGGAACCAACGGCAGGGATTTGCTGATTCAACGATACATCTTATATTTCCCAAGTGACCAAAGACGAAGATAAAACAAAATCGGAGATTGGTATCTGTAGAACAGTCAGAATTTCTAGTAATCGTTGAGAGCATTTATAAAACGGAAACGATCGACGGAAACTTCCTCCAATTGCATATGTATACCTTTGACAAAGTATACTCTTCCATATTCCTATATTTACATTGAACAAAATGAGTTAGCGTTGTACACGGTAATTACTTTATGTCAAATAAAATTGTATGTCATTCCGTCGGTAAATTAAATTGAAACCGCCTCCGGTACAGCCCGTAAGCAAGCCCTACGGCAACTACACAACGGGTAATGATTAAATACGAATTAATGTCCATATTTTTGGAATTATAATGAAAATTCAGGAAACATATATAAAGTGGCCAGTTTACGTGGAGTTTACGATTCCATCCCTCTATCTCGAAAACATTGAAAGAATAAACGAATCACTAAACATTCGACAAAACAAAACAAAACGAAATAAAATAAAGAGCATATACATTTTCATTTCTACCGAAATTGAAATCTCGCAAAAAGATAAAGCCAAGCCAGTCGAAGTTTATTGGATACGCCGTTGGTTCGTCAAAGAGAAGCAAGAAGTACCGTAAAATAACGAAATTAAATATCTCGACTGCCTTGATTCAACAACGAGCGATAAATTCTCAAGTAAACGCGATACTATGTTCTGGGGGAAAAAAAAAAAAAAAAAAAAAAAAAAAGAAAAGCACACAAGAAAGAAAATAAATCGTTACTCGCTTAAAACTCGCATCGATTATCGTCGAAATAAAGAGAAAAAAAAAAAAAAAAAAAAAAAAAAAAAGAAAGTAATAAGAGAAGAAGATAAAACGTTTCCGAACGATTCGCTCTTCTAATTTCCGTGTACTCTGGAAACCGAGAGAGAGTTACGGTACTCATCGGTATAGAGTTGTACTCATGGATTCATGGATTTCGGATACGGTGAAGGGCAAATGGCCGTTACCAAAGTATAAGAACTTCTCTCGAGACGTAGAAAAGCTCAAAGCGCCGGAACAGCGAGGTAAGTGTAGTTTCCGGTACCATTACCGGTCCGAGTGGGAGCACCGTTGGAATCGTCCGTACATTTCTTCTTCTCCATGGAATCGTGACGAGTTCTCTCCTGGTAACCCGTAAAAATCTTGTCGGCGAATTGCAAGGAAAGCTCGATGGTTGTGCTTTCCGTTGAACGTTGAGTCCGTTTATTGAAAGACCAGCTGAATCGAAAAGTCCTATCTCAATAGGAATAAATTTAATTTTTTTTTTCTTTATCTCTATCTCCTCCTCCCACTCTCTTCCCCCCCCCTCTTTCTTTCTCCTGCTTTTCTTTTATCGAAAAAATCCTGTACAAAGTACAAAAAACGACGTCTCAGAGCTTTTTTCATGAGAATCGAAAAAAACATTTTAATGGGATAATAAAAGTTAAATAAAGTCTCAATTCCCATTCCACGTTCTTCTATTTTCCTTTCCACAACACGTAGTTCATTTTTATTTTGGACTCTCTGATAAAAAAGCAACGCACCACTTTTTCCGCTCACAAATCACCCTTTCCCCATCTTATTGGGCTTCAGCGAAAGGCATTTACCAACGCACTAGGGAACGTATACTTCTACCTTCTAAGTAAATCATACATTTTAATATGGGAACATAATTAGAAGCAATTAGAAACGATCGTATAAAAAGAAAAATCTTTCGTATCGTCAAAAAAAAAAATACACTGAAATCGTTCACGAGCTAAGTTTGCGCGCGAAAATTCAAATTTACGGGAGACGTTAATGCGCGAGGAGACTTGCTAATGCCGCTGAGTTACGTTTCGAGTTTGACTACCGACGACGATGAGCAAAAGAGAGACTCGAAAAGCGGGTTTGCATACCTCGACCGCACGTGTTCTGCGAAAGTTGAGAGTACGACGGCTACATCGCAGGAAATACATCGCAGAGAGAGAAAGAGAGAGAGAGAGAGAAAGAGACAGAGAAGGAAGAGAAGAGAAGGGAGAAGGGAAATCAGGCGGCGCCCTTTTGCGAAAGAGCGCCGAGCCCTAAGTGGTTATGAGTTGGCTCGCGTGGCCGGTGGCTTTTGATTTCGGTACCACACGACGAAAGGGAGAGCCCGAGGTCCACTTCAAAGACGCGGTTCAGAGGCCATTAGCCGTAATGTATATGACTATCTATCTCTCAGCCACCTACCTAACCTCCTTCCACCCTCCTCCCCGCCCCACTTTTACCACCACTACTCAACACTCACGACAAATTTATTCTCTTTTACTCTTTTAATGAGAACGCATGAATCTAAACAGATTATTGAAACAAGACCGATTTTCATTCTAATTTACGTCTTATAAGATCGAACCTTATGCAACATTGAACGCGTGCATTAATGTAAAACTTATAGTTAATTTAATTCAATTAATATTACAATAGGAAATTTTTAATTTTCGGCAAAGTCTTTTGAAAATGTAACTAATTGTTCTTCTCTATTTAATAATAGAGGAGTATTATCTCCGAATAAATCTACTTCTCATCCCTCGGAAATGTTCCTACTTCAGCTTAATTGCTTAGGTGATCATTGAATAACACATGCGTTCTGTCGTACGGTAGCTACCGGTAATACGTCCGAGAAATATATGAGCCATAGAGACGACACACAAATTTCCTCTTGTCGATGAAACGACGATGACACGATGGACGACTATTGTTTCGTGGCTATATTTAATGAACAACGCTTTGTAATCCCCATCCTCACCAGCCTCCCGCACAACTAACGCACACATATATTTAGTTGTCCCTTTCGAAAGAGATTTATCTGTTGTTTTTCATCCATCTATGAAACACAACAGTTTGAAACATTTTTATACATAGAAGTTATGTCAAATGTTATTTTGTGATCGATCGAATGAATAAAAAAATTGATTTCAAGATTTCCTAAAAAAAAAAAAAAAAAAAAAAAAAAATTGAATATACCAGCCATTAATCGCAAGGTAAATGATATATTACTCAAAAGTATTAATGATAAGTAATTAACGTCTGAAATAAAATTATTTAAAGTGACATACATAAAACTTTTCGAAAGATATTGAAGTATGCGGCGAACTGTATCAGTATAAATTATATAAATTGCTATACTTTTCAGTGTAATAATAAACTTCCTATAATATTAAATATATAAATATAAAATTATTAAAATATTTTATATTAAAATATTCTATAATAAAATACAATGCTAGAAAGAAAATTAATCAACGCTTTCCTAGTTACGTACGTATATACGTATATGCCGAAAGATTCTATAAAACTGACAAGGACAATAACTTTGTCAATGTCCCCTTGAACGCTCGACTGTTTTCGTGGCGAGCTCGGCCGAGGGATTTCTTAGAAATCCATAGTCCTATGATTGTATATATGTCAAATGCTACTCTCTCTCTCTCTTACACACACACACGCTCTCTTGCTCACTCGCTCTCTTTCTCTCTCACTCTCTCTAACTCTCTATTAATATTCGCTTTGCCTTTAAAAAGAGACAGACTTACCTACATGCAGGACGAAGAGAAGTATGCGTAGAAAAAACTGGAATATTTCATGCTGGGTCTTTCATTTCGTCAAATTCTTAGAAACCTGGAAAATGTAAGATGGGTAGAGAATAAAAATCATTGTGTGAGTGTATATACGTAATGAATATAGAGGGATATGCAAACTTATATATAGTGCGTATGTATGATGTATATATATATATATGTACACATGATCTACGTATATACGTATGTATATATATGTATATATATGTATATATATGTATATATATGTATATATATGTATATATATGTATATATATGTATATATATACGTAATGGGTATAAAGTATCTAAAGCTTATATGTGTGTGTATATATATATATATATATATGATGATATGGTGCGTATGTAGGTGTGTGGAGAAAATCGAATACAATACGAAATACGATTAATGACCATTAATAAATGATAAATTATTATCAAAAGTATCGTTAAAGTGCGATTGGAAACGTCGACATCGTAGAAATAAAAGCAGAAAATTCGAGAAAAAGGTATGACGCAACAGCTTCCAAAAGGACGCCAAAACGCAGATTTTATTTTCGCGAATATCTTTTAAACGTGACGATACCCTAATTTACGAACATTCACCCGTGAAAATCGCGTTTTCCGCAATCGATTGATATACAGGAAGACGGTGTACATTAGAAAAATATATTAATTACCTGAAATTAATGAGGACGATACGGCTTCCCTGTCTAACTAGTGATCACCGAACACAAAATGGCGTCATATTCACCGGCAAGACGATTAAACAATTCGCGTCGCGCATGCGCAAATACGTTGCTAGTCAATTAATACGATATGTTTCGATCTAATAATCGATAATATAAAATTTTTATAAATACGATATAAAATTATGCGAATCGTCGGAATACATCACAAATATACTAGAATCAAATAATCAGAAGAAAAAAGTAAGCTATATGGAAAAATAATTCCAAAAAGTACGAAAGAAAGAAAAGACGGTATATACGTTCACCATTTTTATTTTCATTAATATTTCTTTTTCAGTCCCGTTGTCACGATTTACGAATAATACACCATAGAAAACACACTTTTAAGAATCGATTGATATATCGAAAGAAAAAATATTTTAAAATATAAATTCTAATTACCTGTAATTAAAAGATGAACGATGCAGATTCTGTCACGAGTTAGTAACATTGACTTCGGTGGTAAAAAGATTCTCATCCTGCACATACTTTACGCCATCTTAATTAACGTCGTCTGTAATAAACGTAATATCTCGATCTAATAATCGAAAGTATAAAATTTTTATAAATACGATATCTGAGTGTAGAAATCATCGGAATATATCACAAATATTGTACAATAAAATAATTAGGAAGGAAAAGGTAAATTTATAGAGAAATAATGCCAAAAATTACGAAAAAAAAAAAGAAAAAAAACAATATACGATCGCCACTTTTATTTTCGTTAATATTCCTTTTTTTGTACCGTAGTCATAATTAACGAATAATGTATCTTAAAAAATACATTTCTTGGAAATCGATTGATATACTGGAAAAGGGTATACTCCGTAAAAAAAGAATATGCTAATTACTTGTAATTAAAAAAAAGGACGACACAAATTCTCTCACAAGTTGGCAAGATTGACTTTGGTAAAAAAGAGATTCTCATCCTGTGCGTATAAAATTTCACCTTTTGATTATGGCGCCTAAAATAAAGATAATTTATCGGAATTTATTATTCGAAGAAAAAAAAATTGTGTGCATATAATAAGGAAATATATAAATCATCGGAAAGAAAGTGAATTTAAATCCATGGCAAATTCCAATCTTAGGAACGTCGATAGATAAAGGATCAAATTAAAATCATTACATTCTTATAGTAAATGGTATCGTTATCGAATTTATATCGTTTATAGATAATATTTCATGCAAGTGTTTCTTATAGAAAGAAAGAGAGAAAGAGAGAGTGAGAGAGAGAAGGCTTCTATGCATTCGACAAATTTTGTAGGTAGTTTGGATAACGTGACAACGACTTGAATAGTAAAGCAAAGAGAGAGAAAGAGAGAAGAGGAAGCGAGAGAAAGATAGAGAGAGTAAAGAGAGAGCGAAACAAAGAGAAAGAGAGAGAGAGAGAAAGAGAGAGAGAAAGAGAGAGAGCTCGTCCGAAGTCACGTGCGCTTGCCATTTTGCTCCCTGTCGTAGCAACAACTCGCGTTAATAAAATACCCGCAAGAATTTAAGATTACAAAGTGGCGTTGGACTGGGTTGGGCGGGTTTGGGTGTGCGAGCTCGTATCCGTTAACAAGCACAGAATTATTAAGTACCGGCTGTGTTTAAAAAGGGGAGTTATCATCGAGTAAGCCGCTCACGTGGTGAATAACGATCATTCTTTTTCTTTTTCTCTCTCTCTCTCTCTCTCTCTCTTAGCTTTTCCTATCTTCTACAAACGAACCTAACCTCACTTATTTTCCTTACTTTTCCTTAGGAGCAATAACGATCGAAATTAGAGTCGTTTAAAATAGGAAACAATCTGTTCTGACATGCATATATCTCACAAGAAAATATATGCACGTTCATTAGAAAATAAAGGATTCTTTAGAGGTAAATAATACATTGCAAAAGAGTAGGAATCTGTGTTAATGTTATTACGACGATCTAATAGAAAGGAAAATTCGATGGAAGCCTTTTGAAACGTTTAAATAATGCAGCTCGAATAACAATGAATTTCATGAAACAGGAGAAAATAGCGAGATATTTGCTTAACTATTTCACCGAAATAAGATAGGACGTAAGTAAGTACGCTTTGCATCTCGCAATCTATTAACTCGACTTTCTTATTCCATTCTCCGTTCTTCTCGATCGATTCCAGTAGGTCCTTGGTCCTGCTAGTAGTAGGACCTTCTTCTTGCAAATCCTTTCAAGGAGATTTTCCGTTTCCACTAGAGTCTTTCTCTCTCTCTTTCGCTTTCTCTCCCCCTTCTCCTCTACCCTTCTGGTCGAGCTTTTCGTTCGGTCAAGATATACAATAAAAACGAAGCTAGTTTTAAAAGTGTTCTGGTCGACAATGATAACGTACCTTCTTCCTTACTTCTACATAGTTTCTTTGAACTGACCAATCGTACGTGTATCGTATATTTATTTAAAGAATATCTACTCTTTCTCTCTCTCTCTCGGGAAAAAGAAAAAAAAATGATCGAAACGCTTCTCCATATTTCATCGTATATGTAAACGTAATTTAATTGGAAAATCCTCTTACTTTGTGCAGTTGAAAAAAGGAAAAAGAAGAGAAAGAAGAAGAAGAAGAAGAAAAAGAGAAGAAAGAGAGAAAAAAAAAAGAAATTACATACTAAAAGAGAGTTTCCAAACATTGAGAAGTAAACAGTAGTACAGAGTCCGTCGCGTATTTACCGGTTACCGGCCACTTTACTGCCATACTTTCGTATTTCTCGTTTGTACGGCCATTACGCGAACGCGGGAAACTTTAAATCCCTTTCATAAAAGTTACAAGTCATATGGGAGAAAAAGTTCTGGCTGGCCGTAACAAGTACGATGACTGTTTATTCTCGAATTAGCTTGCAAACAAGTAAGTAAGTTCTTTTTTCTTTTTTTCTTTTTTTATTTTATTTTTTTTAAATAAAAATCCAAATCTCCGTTGGAAAGTAATTAACATAAGGTATTCCCTTATTGATTAATTATTCGTAATAATATAGATTTTGCCGAATATTCTATTCGATGGAAATGAAAAATCAAAGATATATTTGATACAAAAATTTGAATGCAAAAATGTGACAAATTGACTCTCTCTTTCTCTCGCTTCCCTCTCTTTCTCTCTTTCTCTTTCATTCACTTTATCTTTCAACTCACTTTATAGGAAACGTAGATAGAACGAATCGAGTTAACACGCTACGAGGAAAATATTTTCAACTACGCGTGCGATGGAACGATGAATTTCACTGGTGTACGACGAACGAGAAATCCACCCATTCGGTATCCGTCCTGTGGTGGAATTATTTATATTTACACGATTTTACATCCGAGCCGGAAGCATGCTCGGCATGGATCGAGCACGCGGATACGCGAACAGTGAAATCGACAGAATTTCAGGACGCTGTGGTCCTCTCGCGTGCGCGAGCTTCCACATGCATACTACGTTAGCTTATGCATCAATGGATACGAATTTTACATTCTTACTTTCCTTTGGGATCAACTGTGGATACGATAAAATCCTCAGGGGCAATCTGATCTCTCTGACATAGAAAGTTAACAGCAACAAGAATTACTAAAGTTTGCGATCTTCTTTTTTTTTTAGGATCGAATAAAAAACTTTGTTTGTTTACTGTAAAATCATAGAACGAAGAAGCAATGCTACATTTAATATATATGAATATATATTTATGTATATACTAATTATTTTCATTCAAATATTTTTAGGTTACGCAAAAAGGTGACATCTCGTTAAAATTCAAATTTTCGAGAATGAATATCGTTATATCTCGATGATTTCATTAAATTAGATAACGACTAGTAAAAATTTATACGCATTTTGATATGGACGATCCGATTTAAAAATCATCCAATAATGCAGAGGAATCGTGGAAATATTAATCACGTAGAGAGATCTGTTCTATCGTTGAAATGGCAACCGAAACGTGGTAAATGTCTCCTGAACTGAAAACCGATGCTTTCGTTCCAATTAGCCAGAATAATGACTAATGTCGATGCGTAAAAGACAACACAGTTTTATGTAGATTGAACATACAAACATATATATATATATATATATATATATATATATATATATACATACGTACGTTACTTATGTACACACTATCTCTCTACCCCGTACATTTTCTACTTCGTTTTATTCGATGTACGATTAAAAGAACAAAGTTATATCAAAAGAGCATTTGAGAGGTTTGTACTGAAAGAAATGAAATGAAAGAAAAAAGAAAAAACCAGGGGTAAACAATTAGGCAAGATAAAAAACATATCGAATATTTGTGTTTTGATAGAGTTTCGTACATCAATGTCACAGAAAGTAATACGTTACTGATTACAAAGTTAAAGGAGATCATGCGAGGCACACAACTTTTCAACGGACACGTCGCTCACATTAAATTTTCCTCGAACATGAACGAACCACGTTACATGCTCGCAAAGTATATACATTTTCAATGATGGACAAGTTATAACGAGTTATAACTACTACTCGCGAACAGTTCCCAAAGCACTATTACATTGAAACGTTGAATAGCTTTAGCTTTGGGGGCAAGGTTAAATGAGTAGGATATTTATTCCCACCTTTCAACAAATTGCCAAGCCTGAATAGGCATCTAAAGTCATTAACAGCAATTGAATAAATTCAATCGTTAATTACAATTTCTAACTGAGTAATTCAATCAGATCGATTAATAATTATGATTAATTGTTGTCCTCGTTGAATCTTTCAAATCTTTTTAAAATCACGGAAGGATCATCATGAGAGACAATTGATCAAAGCAATGTTTCTAAGGAACATTAATCTATAAATTAATTCGAATGATAAAAAATAGAAATATAATAGACTTCTTTTTTTTTTTTACAAGAACCTGAAAATACAACAAACGTGTTCCACTGACCCTCTTTCTCATCAATGACCGGAATCAAAGCTACAAAAGCTACAACGATATATTTCAGTGTTCGTTCACAAAGCCGATTCCGGCAGATCATACATATATAGCATGTATGTATTGCGTATGCATAACAGAACTGCGTATGTGCGTCAATAAACGCGAGCAAGTGCAACCGATATGGATACAGTTCGAGATGGAGAGGAAACAAAAGTGGAAAAAAAAAAACGAAAAAATAAATAAATAAATAAATAAATGAAATTAGAATGCGTTGAATTTTTATCGAAATTTCCACTTTCAACTTATATCTTTGTCGGCAATCAGATCGAATCGAAATTGTTTGTAATTGGAGAACTTAATAACAGTACACAGATCGATTATACTTTGATCTTGATAACTTACTCGATAATTTATTAACGCATATACATACGTATAATATGATATTTTTTTAAAGTTTAAAAAGTATTATGATGCATCAAAATGTAAAAGAAAGATCGTACAAAAGAAAAAAGAAACAAAAATGAGATTTAACTTTAATAAACATGACTTGCGTACATGTTACTTGTAAAATAATTCATTGTAAAGTACATATTTATAATTAACCCAGTGGAACGGCAAATATAGTAAATAATAGATAATTGGATAAAATTACGATTTGTAATATACTAAAAGTATCGCGTTAAAATTATTCGCTGATCTTTTTTGGATAATTCGTAAGACTATACTTATACAATATCAAATTTCTCTCGGTACGTTAAAATTTGTCGAACCTAACGAGACGTGTCATGTTAAATAGCTTTAAATGACATATTCGAGATAAATGTGTAGATAAATAAAATGATGCTGCATAAGCAAGCAAGCTAATTATGCGCGTACGTATGTATGTTCGTTCGTCGCTTCGAATAGATATAAATTTGTCATTAACTTATTTACCGCGAGCTAATCCTATATAATAATCCTACGATATATAACGATCTATGAGCTTTTGACTTTTACCCTTAGCAATTACTACAGTTAATAATACATGAACGAGAGCTAATATTATCATCGACTATAAAGAAGAGAAAACGCCAAAGATACATATAGATTGTGTACATATGTATATCCCATGTAGATAAAATTGATATCCGAATACTTGCTATTGAAAGCATTTATTAATTACCAAATTTTCTAAGTATAGGAAATGATTAATCATCAATTTTCTGACCGAACATAAATTGATTATTACATATGATTTCACTATTTATAATTATTCAAACAATATATTATTATTATTAATATTTTCCCACTTCATTTTCTCTGAGAATTAATATTACTCGTTAGATGGATTGCTTTAGATCATGTATTTTAATACAAATATATCACTGAATTGATCGATTTCAATTTGAAATTATCCAATTTCAAAGTTTTACGAATAGCTGTTGGTAATAAAAAAACCATTGAGTGTTCGTTGATAAAACAGTTCTCTGTAGAAAGAAAGTGCATGGAGAGTGTAATTCTATTATACCGATTGATTCAAAAGAATTCGTTAGAGTAATTCGCAAAAAATAATGTGGAGACGAACGAAACTCGCCTAAATATCGCCATTATACTTTTCAGTAATTCACTATTTTCTTTCTGAATTTATGCGATATTTATAATGCTAGAATAGTACTGATATTCCTTCGTATTCCTATAAAATATGCATTGTGTCAACTAATTTCGCATTTAAATGCATCTACCACGACGATTGAATATTGCATAAAAATTTATAAAGAATTAGTGATCCGAGAAAATGTGAAGCAGTTATAACTGAATAATAAAGTTTAACACACAGCTGAGATTTAATTAATATTTTTTAACCGTTTCATTGCATCACAACGTTTTGTACAATTTCATGAAATCGTTTAAATTAACCTAAACTTCTCAGGCTCAAGTGAGTTAGTTATGCATTATATAGTAAAAATCAAATGGATTCGAAGGTGAAACCGTGTAGGTCATTACCACCTATGGTCGAAGGCAAAATTCACGGTTACTTATGGCTGATTATAGACGAAGTTCTTTGGTATAAAAATAATACTGAAAATATCACAGTGTTTGCTTCTTGGTGGGGTGAACAGGATAATGCTAAATTCAGGTAAATTATTTATTATAATACATAGGATAAGAGATGATTGCTACTTATTTTGCAATGACAAATTTTTCAACAAAATGTCAAGCTCATCGAATCACTATATCATTAAACTTTTATTTTTTTTTAGACCTATTGACATTAGAACAAATACAATAAGGCCTAGTCAAGATACAGCTCAAATATATAGTATCAGAACGAATAGCAATCTATTTAAGGAATATATTAAAAATTGTGAAACTATAGAATTAGTTGTAATTGATGAAGAGGTAAATCAAATCATAGGAACATCTGAAGTCAATGAATTACTAGATATTTTTGAACAGAAACCTTTTTTTAAATATTTTCCAATATTAGATAAAAATAGAAGTCAAATAGGAGAAGTGCATGTCGGAATAAAATTTAATTTAAATGCATCAAAAGCTACAACTATGCATTTAAAAGTACATAAACTTCAAAAAAAACAAACTAAGAACAAGATCTTGCTTTCTCCTCCTGATACAAATTCACATTGCAAAGAATTAAGAATTCATGATATTTTATTAAGCGAAAGATCTGGTAATACTAATGAAGATAGATCAAATGCACCTATAGAAATAGATTCAAAAGACATTTATAGATCTATTTTAAAAACTAAAAGGGCCAAGTTCCAAGAACCTTTGCACAGTTGTAATGCGGCAGTGACTGATAAACTCGTTGCCCAAGTTGTTGCTAGAGCACAAAAACTTAGAGGGGCTATATTAAAAGAAACTTACGATGAAGATCCTCTGGCATTAAGTGACACTGGTCTGAGTAATAGTTTTCTTAATGATGTTCCTGTTGAAAAAGAAGCAAAATTATATGAATATTTTTTAGGCAAAGAAATGAGTGTATCCGACGAACGTAAAGCATTAAATACTTTAAGATCAACATCACCGACACCTAGTTTAATTGACTTAGCGTCAGAAGCTATTGCTTCTTCTCAGTCTAATAATGCACCAATTATTGATAATAAAACATCTCTAAATACATCTAATTCAATGATAGTAGAATCATTGACAAAGTGTTTACGTCAGGATAAACAAAATGGTATACATTGAATTTATTATTTCGTTAAGTACTATCAATAGATTATTGTGAGTTGTATATAAAAATAATTATTTTATTATCATTTTTTAGAAATGTCTCCATTGGATCATATAGATAGTATACGAATTTTTATTGACTCATTTGTATTAAATCCTGCAGGCTATCGTCGTGTTAAATCATCCTGTGTATCACGTAAGTGAATTCAATATTGTATATTATCAAAAATTATATTTAAAATTAAAGTATACATTAAATATTTTATAGGTAATGATAATACACTATTATCTGTAACATATTTTGTACAATATAATACTACTTTTAAGCCCCCTACACAAGCAAATCATAAATTATTGAGAGATGATAAATCAGTAAGAATATCTTCTAAGCGTAAATCAGGACAAGGTAATAATATTGTTATAGTATTCATTCACCAATAGTTTATACTAATTGTCAATATAATTTCAACATATCTTTTTTATAGTAATTCATTTTGATCACGAAAGGATATATAACATACCTAAATTTAATATACATCAAGATTTTCCATTATATTTTAAAATTTTGTCACGACATCTTAATCAGAAATCACCAACTGAATTAGGTTCTGGTATGATGTATATTAGTGACATTGTAAAAACAGAAAATTTGAGTTTGTCGCAGAGATTAGCTGTAATTAACAAAGGCATTAAAATAGGAGAGTTAAAAGTTACTACAGAATTAGGATGTGATTCAGTCCACTTTGGAAAACAATACATTGGTAAGTTTGAAGAAAAATAAATATGATATTGAAATATACATTTTTGTTATATTTGAACATTTTTAAACAGAAGCTGTAATGTCTGGAAAGGAAAATATTCCTGTATTAAACGTGAGATCTTTATTAAATACGGATATTGATAGATGTAAAACTGCAACGGGAACACAATCCAAAACAAGTAATAGTGTTTCATCTTCTTCAACAAAAAGAATAGAATGTTTACACATGGATAATACCAATAATATGGTTACTAAAAAGGATGGATCAGAACATACAAACCAAAACATTGATGATAGAAAAGTAGATATAACAGAACCGGATAATAAGAATCATAATAATGTAAAAAATTTTCATAAACTTTTTATTTTCAATGTTGTTCCATGTATAATTACATATTAAAATTTGCAGATTTTGCTTCATGGATTAATATATATAGCGGAAGCTAAAGATTTGTTGGAATTAAATACATTCTTAATATGTAGAGCATTCTGGTTGCAAGACAAAGGTACAAGTCAATTATGCAGTAACACACGAAACCCATATTATCATTTTTGCCAAGTATGTTCTTACATATATTTTATACAAAATTCTTTCCATATTCAAAGTTCTTTATTACATCATTTATACATTCTGTTTTTTTTTGCAGTTAGTACCTTTAATTTATGGCAATGCATTACTAGAACGAATTAAAGATAATTATATAATTGTAGAAGTATATTATAAAAATTCTGTAGGAATGAATAATTTGTTGGGAATCGCAAAATTACCTGTGCATCAATTATACATTGCTTATAGGGATCCAATTGTATTACCACATTTATTATCATCTAAAGTATGTGTTGTTATGTATTATATGTCAAATTATCACATTTTCAAAATGATATTGTAAGAAAAACATTGAAATTGTATAACTATCTTTCCAGTATCCTATAATAAGCGTAGATGAATGGGTGTCAATCAATAATCCAGTTACTAGTCAATCATGTGGACAATTACTTGCATTAGTTGCACTTGGAACTGCTGAACAAATAGCACTTTTAGAAATGTCACGAGGTCTTAGATGTCAAACTGTAGTGCCACAGGCAATACGTGATTATTCATATAATTATAATGATCACAGAAAACAAACAGACAACACAAGTGAAATAATGAGAACTGCTGATCTTAATATGCAATTAAATAGTGAAATATCTCAATATAAAGATAATTATATGCATCATATAAATGACGTTGGAAATAATTCTAACACGATCAATTTTAAAACTCAAGAAAGTCAAACAGATATATCGACTCTTAAAGAATCAAAGTCTGTATCTAGTAACTTACCACAAGATGGTGTTTTAAATTCAGAACGATTAGTTTTACATACGTTAGTAGATCGATTAGCGCATGCATTAAATGTTACGAAAACTATGAATCAAGCAGCCCAAACTGAACAAGAAATCGATAGAAAAAAACAGACAGATATTGAAGAGCAGTCATGTATAAACTCTTTACGTTGCAACAGTATATCCGATGATAGTAATAGCGACAGTCCTGGGAACAATCTTTATTTACCTACAGAAATGTACAGAAGTGTCGGTGTTGGAGCTGAATTTGATGAACCAATAAAACAAGGACCAAGTGGTACTTACAATAACACTTATTATTATCCACCAACTCATGTACAAAATGTAGAAAGCAAAACCACCATTTTAAACAGTGATGAGAGCTTTTTTAGAGCACTTATAGAGATTGAATGTGCATTACATTTACCAAAAGTAGAGAAACTTAATGAGAGTATAGAACCAACTACTTATGTGACTTTTCAAACAACTCAGGCTGATTCTATGAATCAAATACAGTCGTACATGATAACAAATGTTTATCCGCATAGTTGTAATCCAAGATGGGAATGGAAATGTGATACAAAAATATCGACAGAATTACTAACACACGTACGTATTTTATGCTTAGCTTAAATAATAAATTATATTGAAATTTATTTCATTATTCCTTTCAGGATGAAAAACGCTTGATTTTAAAAGTTTGGCGTTTATTTAATACAGATATAAGTACAGATATTGATATGGAAAGAGATATAGTGATTGGATTTTCTGCCATTGATGTATCTGTATTAACTACTGGTTTTCCATCTGTGTCAGGATGGTTTCATATCATGGATTTTACAGGAAAATGTAATGGTCAAATCAAGGTACATATTTTGTTTTAATTTTACATGTGTTATGCATACATATGTGTATGCATAAAGATCTCAAAGTTTTTCCTATATTTATTGCATAATTAAATTTTAGGTAGGAATAACTCCTTTGGATAATATGTCAGGTTTTGTAAAATCATCTACATCAACAAGTACTACACAAATACCGTTATGTGATTCATTACGATCAAACGAATCTTCATTATGCAATCATAATGTATTTTTAAATAACATAGAGCCGAATAATACCCAACAACCTCCATTAACAACTACATATAATACAATGGGCAGTTTTACTGAATGTGGTAGTCATCCTACAATAGATATTACTCAAAGTTTTGAAGATATGTCTATGTCTTTTCTTTCTTCATCTTTAAAGTAAGTTGCAAACAATATATATATACACATGGGATGTTTCCTTTATCTTCATACCAAACAACATTTGTAAAAACATTTTCCTGACAAGTTCAATCCTTCGCGAGATAATTCAACATTACGAGTTGAAGGAAATACTGTGTATATATAAAATTAAAAAATATAAATAATAATAAAAGTATTTATAAATATAAATAATACTTAAATTGATTATTTTTCATAGGCAAAAATTGGCAGAGTTAGACGAAATAACGAAACGTCTGCAGTCGCGTTTACATGATGTAACAAACACTGCTTTTGAAGATTATTTTGATAATGACTTTGACTTGAATGAAATACATAGTGATAATGAAAATATTGATAATAGAAATACAGATTCTATACTTCCTATGGCTCATATATCAAGTACACATGATACATGGCAAAATGCACCAAGTAATCATAATATACATATGCATATAAATAATGAATATAAACAATTGCCTGAACGCATGAATGATAATTTGATAACAAATGTAAATTTATCCAATATCAGACCTACTTTGAATTTTGCTTCACAGTCAAATTCTAATTTATTGAGTAACCATTATCAACGAGAATATCATATACAAAATGATAATGCATCGTACAATAATGAGGCTTATCCGTTAAGAGGAACAAAAGTACATATAAATCATTTACTTGATAAACTTTCCTTAGAACATCCAGTGAAACCTTACATAACAGCTGGTTCATCAATGAGAAAAAATGTAATTGATTTATTAACAACCGTTCATAAAGATAATGCACAAAATAATAACAAAAAGAATAAGCTGGAACTTATTAAGAAACCAACATCTATGCAAATAGAAAACAGGGATCAAAGTACAGAAACTCTATCAAATTGGATGACTGATAATACTGTTGCTCCAACAAATGTAACTGCAACTCTTAACAAATCTTCACTTACATCCTACAATAAAATATCAACAGTTATACGAGAAGAGTTAGTTGCAGACGAAAATAATGATACATTGAAAAATGACGACGAGTTAACAAATTTGCTCATTACTTCTAACGTTCGCCATATGGATTTAGATAACATTTTCAATCCACTTTTATATCAGCATTTAGTACCAGATCTTCAAGTATCAAACAGTGTATCACCAGAGACACAAGCAATAGAACAATTAGATACTCGATATTCTAAAAGTTTTGGCACTGCCATAAATAATGGATTAAATGATACGCAAGATAAATTAGAAACAATAGCGTTAACTCCAAATAAAAATATCAATGAAATAGATAAAGATAAAATACCAGAATCTGTTGGAAATACAGAAATTTTTAGACTTACACCTTCTGGTATTTCAGAAAATGTTGATGGTAATATCCATGTAACTGTTATTCATAATCCTACTAATAATGATTTAATGGCAAGTAATAGTACAGAATCAACAACTACTATCTCTCTCAGTAAATCATCAATGAGACAAAGTGAAATGGAAATAGATGAAAATAGTTATTATAATTCATCTGATATGTCTGTCACTGCTGCATCAAGACAAGCACCAGACGGTGGAAACCCTATGGAAGACAGTTCGAAAATACTACCAAGAAAGCAAACAACTGATACATCAGATTTATCATCAAGCAGTTAAAATTGTATAGATGTATAAGGACATCAAAGTATTCATTAATGTTGATCGCGAATTTTAAATTTCTTAAAAAATATTGCATTTTCAATTTACTACTTTGTAATACTTTCTTTGTAACAAAAAAGTACAGGTGTGAATGTGCACTATTATAGTAATACAATTACGCTATTACTAATCTCGAATACTTGCCAAATATGAACATGTAAGAGTAGGTATAAGATGACATTTAAAAATTGTCAAGAACGTCCTTTCTCTATCGACTGATTACCGTGTATACGTAATGATAATATCAAACAAAAATGTTAAATACTATCCATATTCTATCATTGGAAATATATCTATTATATTATTTGAAGTATTTATTATAAGTATTATACTTATATATCAATATTTTTATATCATCTTTGTGTAAATAAGATCGCATAATGTATAAATTGATGATTATATTATATGAAATTTATTATACATTATAAGCTATAAATTAGATTAAAGATCATAGATTATGGATTACATTATATAAAGTTTATTTAAAAGTGAAATAAAATAAGTCTACTTACAATGCTTTTTGTCTATTGAGAAAGGCATACAAGTACAAAGATGCAGCATTTGATAAAATATTGAATTTAATTTTTTAAATAAGAAGTAAGATATGTTTCCTTAACTAGTCTTTGTTTTAACAGCTTAGGATGCATTAACCAAATGTTAGCATCAGTACCCTCATGCTGATGAATGTCTGAACAATCACGTATTCTCTAAAATAAAGATGCTTATAATATGAAATAATCCATATCGGAATAAGTAAAATACTTACAGAAAAACGATTTAATTCTTCCCTTTTATACTTTGTTTGTTTTTGTAATGCATCGGTCATGCATGGTCTACACAAGAAAATTTTATTGTTGCAATGCCAATAATCCCCTACGGGTTTTTGTCCACAAATTTTACACACATCTGTATTATTACTACAACATTTAAATTGTACTCCAAGTCTCATCTTAACTCTACCACCAAAACTATGTTCAAATGCAATTTCTTTTTTCTCTATTGGTGTATATGTTCCTGGTCTATGATAATTTAAAATGTAATGTGCATGAATTATTTTTTCATTTTTTCTAATTAAATAAATTACCCAGGATTCACATTAGGAATAAACGTAGTCCTTTTAGCAGAAGTTGCAAAAGGAAATCTTGATTCTTTGGTAGACTTGAAACTACTAACGATATTATAATCTGCTGGAGATGGAAAATCTTCATCATGTTTAATTGCATGTATTGTTCTAGTAATGCCACCATATCCTTTCTTACTAATACTATGTAAACATGGCTATAATCAAAAGAAAATACATATTATTTCGTCAAACAAAGTAAGAAAGTTAATAATACATTAAACTGTAATAATTATAAACATGCTTTATTTTTAGTGGCAAGAAATGAATCCATAACGTTATATGTATTAGGAGCAATGTTTTCATAATTATCTTTTATATAATATCTCATAAAAGAAGTCGTGTCTCTTTTAGACATATCATGTGGACATCCAGAACCAAAACATATTTTTTGGCGTTCTTGCTTTTTAATTACATACTGAAAATCTTTGAAGTAGAATAATATTAACAATTAATTCAAACATTATTAATGCTACATAATTAATAAAATAAATAACATCTTAATATCATACCTTCCATTCTTTTTTAATTAGAAATTAATTTCTTTTTTATTAGATATATTATAATATCTAATAAAGAGCAGAATTAGGTTATGATAATATATTATTATGGCAACGAGTGAAATAAGAACTATCAGAGTTCATATACGAATTAACCGAAAATTTCATATCGCATATTAACAATATCACTGACGTCATTCGCATAATAAAAAAAAGTAAATGAAAAGATTGAGAATTTGATTAAAGGGAGCATGACATTTCTTTTCTCTAAATTGATGTACTTCTTTTCTTTGCTTAGAAATAAAATATAATAGATATAAATTAAAAACAAAAAGAAATGGATTCACACAATCATACAATTATATAGCATAAGATTATAAAGAATAAAAATATAGAAAGAAATGTGTTCTAATAATGATACTAAGTTTTGTAGATCAAATTTAATAAAGAATCTGAATAGCGATTCATTTGAATTTGGCGCGTAAAACGTGTATCGCCAAATTGCGCATGCTCAAAAGTGATTACAAGCGTGACATTAACGCTGTTTTAGTCAAATTCACAACTATAAACGTAACAATTCGTATCATGCGAAATAATTAGATAAATATTTAGGGTGAAACACGAACATTTAAAGATATGAAATATATTCGATAAGAAATACTCGACGAAAGTACAATAACGAAGAATATAAATGTATGGAAGTGAAAACAATAGCTCGGTTGGAATGTTGATTAACGTAGTATACCGGCTTCAGCTGGTCGATGGTGTTATTTGTACCGACGGTCCGTCCGTAGCCGTCTTCGCTTCGCGATGCGTCCACCGATGTGTGTTTCTGCACATGGCCGTGCCGCCCGACAGGACTGTATATCGTTCCACGCTCTTTCGCACTTTACTACCGGTAAATGTCCCTTTCTCCATCGTATTTTTGGTTTATGTGAATTAGAAAAGTTTATTTAATCATTCGAATTGTGTAAAATACAAGTTTTCTACCGATAAAAGTAAATTACAAGTTCTAAGTGCGTACCACGGCCGCATCCTTTTGGTATTGCCCTGTGAGAGACATAGTCAGCATTTTATCATATATGTTTATTCATATCGGAGCTTATTACTATTCGTGAGTCCGGTTGATGTTTTTCACCATTTCATTTAAATAAATTTCTCTTCGAATCTTCTCTCCTTGCAATGTCGTACTCAAGGACATGATGACAAACAAATCGGTGTCGCTATATAGAACAACGTATTTCCTACTACACACGCATACGCAAGGCTTATTTCCTTTGTTATATACGACATAATTATTTAACTATAATTCTTTAATTATTTAACCTTGAATACACTTTTATAATACCTGATGTTCACAACTTTGTCTTGATTTAATGTAACTTATTTCTTTTATTTTTTCATTTTTATTTTGGTCAAAATAAATCTAATAAAAACAATATAATCTTTTTCTAATGTTGTTGCATTATAATATTTTAATAAAAACATAATGTATATCACAAAATTATGTATACGATCGAACAAATATTTTCTTCGTAAATTCTAAAAAATTTAATTTATTTTCAATGTATAGTAGTAAATCATTACTATGATTTATCTTTTACAGAATATAATCTATTGATCTTAGAAGAATTATACGATATATCACATCCACCATGACTACATCATCGGAAGATGTTTTAATGCAAGTGGGACAAGTACGTTATAAGAAGGGAGATGGTACATTATATGTTATGAATGAACGAATAGCTTGGATGCTCGATAATAGGGATACTGTATCTGTCAGTCACAAATATGCTGACATTAAATGTAAGAATTTAAACGTTTTTGTAATTAATAAATTAATGTTTAATAAATGAATAGAAAAAAATCAAGGTGCTGTATCTCTAATGAATTTATCATTATTATATTAATAATTGAATTATATGTTGTTCAAGTCAATGTCAAAATTTTTGGAATATTCATTAACAAAATATTTTGTATATTTACTAAATGATTATATGTTTTTCAAAATTTTGATATTACATTTTATAATATAATATTATTTTCATAATATGATATATGTGATTAACATAGATGTTCTTGTCAATGTGATTATTCATTTAAAAGATAAATAATAAATATAAAATATAATTTTTAATGATTTATATTTTTAGTACAAAAGATATCACCTGAAGGAAAATCAAAAATACAGTTACAAGTGGTTCTACATGATGGATCCTCGTCTACGTTTCATTTTGTAAATCGTAATGGACAAGAAGCACAAATTAAGGATCGAGATGATGTCAAAGAATTACTTCAGCAACTATTACCAAAATTTAAAAGAAAAGTAAACAAAGAATTAGAAGAAAAAAACAGGTAGTTACGCGTATTTATTTTTATTTGCTAATGTTTCATACGGTAATATTTATTATACTATTATTTACTGTAATATTTCATATTATAGTAATGTTGTTTTTCAGAATGTTACAAGAAAATCCTGTCTTGTTACAATTATATCGTGATTTAGTAATACCGCAAGTTATTACTTCTGAAGAATTTTGGACTCAACACGCTGCAGAATACACACGTGCTAAGAAAGTTCAACGTCAAGAGATAGGTGTCAATGGTGCTTTTTTAGTAAGACAATTTATTATTATACTATTTGTCGTTTATTATGTTTGAAATAGAAGAATACATTTTTTTTTTTTCTTTTTTAATTACAAACGATTATTTTTTCAATGTTTAGGCTGATATTAAACCACAGACCGATGGTTGTAATGGACTGAAATATAATCTAACCATAGACGTTATAGAATGTATATTTAAAACTTATCCAGCAGTCAAAAGAAAACATCAAGAAAATGTACCTCATAAAATGACGGAAGCAGATTTTTGGACAAAATTCTTTCAGTCTCATTATTTTCATCGGGATCGTATCAATGCAGGGACCAAGGATCTATTTACCGAATGTGCCAAGATAGATGATCAAGAACTTAAAAAAGATATTCAATCTGGAATAAATGATCCTTTGGTTGATATAACTTCCTTTGAGGACCAAACATTAGATGAAAATTATGGAAGTGGCTTAAGTAAATCCGACAAAACTTCAGGGAATATTGTTCATCAAAGTATGATCAAAAGATTTAATCAACATAGTATTATGGTTTTGAAAGCTAGCACTACTAAACAATCTACACAGAATTCTCAACCACAGTTAAATGGATCAACGCCATCTGTAAGCAAAGCTTCCACCAATGATCAACCAGATATCCAGCCAAAGAATAAAAAGGTAAGAGTGTTTTTGTTTTCTTTTGTCTCCATGTACTTTATAATATTCATTTTAAAGGAATGTTAAAAAATTTCCATAAAACTTATCTTTTTACAGCTTAGGATACAAGAGAAATTAATTTATGATGACCTCGATGCTAGCTGTGACTCAAATACAAATAATGGTGCGCCATTATGTTTAACACATGTAGATAGGTATTTGCATGGACCTGTGCCAGGATATGGAATGACAGAAGCACCCTCAGATGAACTTTTAATGGCAGTAAATCAATTACAAAAAGAAGCAGCTTCTTGGATTTCAGGAAATGGTTTGCCAAGACAAGCTCCTACTTCATTAGTTAGTCCAGCTGCAGCTGTATCAGCTTTAGGAGAATTGACACCCGGTGGATCTCTTATGAAAAGCTTTAGAGAAGAAAGTCTTGGACGTAAATATATATATATATATATATATATATATATTGGGTACTTTACCCAAATATTTGATACTTTATAATAAAATCTATAAAATAAATTTATATAAATTGTTTAATTATTTATTGCAGAGTTAATACCAAAGGATTTGGAAACAGAATTACGTAACGTATATGTTTGTATATGTCAACTATTAAGGCACTTTTGGAGAAGTTTTCCACCTACAACACCACAACTTGAGGAGAAAGCAATTAGGATGCATGAAGCTTTACATAGATTTCATTCGGTTAAACTTAAGCCATTTGAAGTATGTATAATTTACATTATTTATATACTTTTGATTTTAATGCAATATATTTTTTTATATGTTATATTTTAGGATCGTGTTCAAAGAGAATTTTCTGCAATTAGTCAACACTTAACCAGTCATTTAAATCAATTATTGAATACTGCATATAGAAAATTTGCACTATGGCAACAACGTAAAATGCAAATGAGGTAGCCATTCATTAATGTTCTAAAATAAATTACAACACACAAATAAAACAGAGCAATACCAATCATCCTACATATATTGCATTTTATAACGTTACCGTAATTAGGTGTTGATATGGATGTATTTCACAAAAACCAAAGCCAAGTTGAGTTACACATCCTATGCTGCCAAGCATTGTTTGTTTATTTATTAATACTTAAATATGTTCTATATCATAAAACTGTCTTTACAAATTTTTCATTGGAAGTCAGGTCACAATAATTACCATCAATACATGTTTATTTTCATAATATGTAGTTTATAGATTATTTATTTAATTTCTATAGATTGTTAAGATAATTTACATGTATTGCATTATCAGTAAACGGATATTAGTATTTTTAAGATCATTGCAAAGAGCATCAATATTGTCAATGAAAAAAAAAAAATGATTAATTTATTTCCATCATATAAATTGCGTTGACTTTTATTTATTTTAAATAAAAATTTATTGATGTTCTAATTTGCAAAAATATATAATAATGAAAAATTATGAATGGAGGTTTTAGGATTTGTAAAATGCAAACGTTTTGCCAAGTACGAGTAATAAAAAATATCTGACTATTGCAAGATATCAAAAGAGGGATGAAACTGCCACTGCACAATTTAGAATAAAATATTTCTATTTTATATTACCACTTGGCTTAAAGAATATTTTTTATTTGTTATAATAAAAATATCCTGACACACTCTTGATTGTCTTTTTAATAAAATGTATGCTATAGATAATTCATATGAGAACATTTGTAATGTATTACAAAGATATATTATAATTCATAAGTTTTATAATTTGTGTATACTATTTTTTTCTTTTTTATTTGTTATTATTATTATTATTATTATTATTTCATTTCATTGCAGTGGCTATGTGTTATCTGATATTTGCAATATGATCAACTAAGTGTCTTATTGTCGAATCCTACTTTTTCTTTATACCATTATGTAGATAAGATTTTTTCTTTTCTTTTCTTTTCTTTTTTTTTTCTTTTTTTTTTTTTTCTTTAATATAAAACTTAAATTTTTAAATTTATTAAACTTGTTTTCTTTCTCTACTATGTGGTAATAATTTAACATGATTTATGCAAGATATAATCATTATTACAATTGATAACAAATTAATCTAAATTGCAGAGTAGAGTTTACTATTATTATAATTATTAATATTATTATTATTATTGTCATAACGATTATAAATATATATTCTTACATTATCATTCTAATAAATGTTATTATTGCGAATGTGATCTATTAATAATTATCTGAAAAACCTCTGTGCTTTTTTATAGAAAGAAGATGGAACAGATATTCCTGATTGAATTTAATATTTTATTTAAGCATAATATACATTTTCTTACAGCGTTTTTAACATTACAAACGTACTTTAATTTCTATTTGTGAAATAATAGAAAAGAAAAGAAGATAATTACATAAATGTTTGAAGAAGCGTTCGTGATATGATTTGCGAATTTGTAAATTTTCAAAAAAACCCGCCAATTAATCTCCATCCCCTCCTTCCACACCATTCCTACACTGACAGACACACATAGGCGCGATCCTTCCTCCTACACATAGAATCGATAGATGGCGTGCTTTATTGTTGACTTGGATTAAAATGGCGACCTATAATGAGCGCACGGGGGCAATACCGTTAAATTCCCCGCGATAAATGAGCCTGTGCGAATTCATCTCACCGCGGTGTATGTGCAGAAGCGCCGGGTGGTTTGAGGTGTACCCGGCATGTTCAGATTTTTGCGGACGCTCGAATCATGTGAGCGGAGCAACGGTGCCACCCGATCGTGTGTCGTGCGTTGGCCAAGTATCTGTGGCCATATTTACTGTGTTATTCTTAAAGACATCGTATCTCTTCGTACACCGGCGAACATAATCGAATACCTATGCACACGGCTCTACGATATCGAAGAAAACAATCGTCGTTGTCCAGACATTTGTAGAATACGCGAAGAACGTGACGATCCTCATTCCTTGACGATCAAGTACCCACCACTAGCAGTGAGCTATTGGTATACTGTATTCAAGGATACTGTTGTTTGGATAGGACAAAACGAAAAGACGCTGTTTCGATGGATGCTCGTCGATCCCAAGGAGAGCGCGCGTGCTTGTTTTTGTTTTGCGGACAAATAGCTATTAACACTCGACGATCGTAGACAACACGAATCATACTGTGCCTGCAGAGAACACGCTGGCTTATTGCTTGATTCGACGACGATCTCGGACACCGTCTATGGCATTCTGATGGATTATTCACGTTTACGAAGAAGTAAGCTCCAATCCCACTTCTTTCTTTTCTTATCTATCTCTTGTTCTTATTTCAATTCATCAATCTATCTTTTAATACTTTTAAATCGTTTACTGAAAAGACTAAAGATGGTTATGTTTCGAACGAAATTAAATTTCTATCATACCTACGAACTTATCTTACGAACGTACTTTGTTGATTCTTTTCCTTTTTTTTTTTATATTTCCCGAGCGTTTTTACCACTTTTATCTGATTGACCTCTGTGAAAGAACATTACTTTTTGATGCACACAATATTTGCATATATTTGCTTATTTAACCAACATCAACATTAAGATTTGTAGTTTTTATTATTATCATGTGGTATTATTCAATTCAAATAAAACCTATCCACATCTTATTTCAAGATCTTTTATTCTGAATAGGTGTGTTCTATTACATAGGAATATTAAATACATAGAAATATTAAAAGATTTTATACAATTGTTTATTATATTTCTTTTTGCCAATGTATTTGTACAAATAAGCAAATTTTTTTTTATTCCACAGGATAGAATGGAGAACTTTCTGCCCTACCTTAGAATTCTTAATACATTAACAAAGCTCTTATGATCAGTTCTTATGTATATGAAGAAGTGTATAGAATGGTTTCCTATGTGCAATTATAAAGAGAAATGTATAAAAGTTTTCATTGAAAGTTATGTTATGATTGATTTAAAACGTATCACCAACATTTCTAAACGCAAGAAAGCCTGCCATACGTGGACTAGGCAGGCTAGGCACCCTTGTGCCAAACTTGGGTAATGGATCCTGTTGGTCCATGGTATGCATCGTATAACCGCCTTGCTTCAGGAAGTACTGCTAATACATTTCAAGGAACAAATTCAACCACCAACAGTGATTTTGTATCGCATCATTTGTCAACAGCTGCCACACAAGCGGTACCATCAACAACATCGCAATTACTTTTACAAGCAGCACATACAACAGCAACTCTGGCGGGACAACCATCTCCCTTCAACCCAGGGGGGTTTCTGTCTCCACCCCCTGTGGGATATGATGTTTTTTCTCCTTTGTTTCACCATCCCAATTCAAAACAATCGCCTTATGTTTCGCAACATCGACAAGTCCTTGCTCAAGCTCAAGCTGTGACAGTGACTAAACAAAATACAACAACCGAATCTGAAATATCTCCATTGAGAGAAAACTACAATTCAACTCATCAAACTTTCTTCGAACATCAAAATTCATCGTCTTCACCTACTGCATCATCTCTTGCTTGGACCCAACAGAACAATGCCCAACTTCCAAGTCCTTTCGGTATATTGCCACATGAAAGTGTTGTAGCATCTTCTCCTGGACCACCTTCCACAAAAACCAACACTGCTGCTTATGAAAATACATTTAATGCTCATTTTAGTGCAACTCCAACAATAAATAATATAAATTCTCAATTATCTACTCCTGTTTCAACTGCAGATTTTAAATCATCTACTTATCCAGATGCAAAAAAGACAGTAAATGTTAGACCTCAATCCCCAAATGTTAACGTAAAATTAGTAGTCTCCACGACTCAAGGAGGTAATAGCCAAACATTTTTCCAACAAGTTCCAACTACATTTAGTTCAGAAACATTGACAAATAATTACACAGCTGGTAATGGGACCCAAACTTCAAATGGTAAGGTACAAGCATCTCTTCAACATCAACAATCATGCATTGTGTCCACACCAAGCAATACACCTAGTAAAGAATACAGAATTCCACAACCATCTGCAAGATCTGTTGCATCAACAACCATATTTTTAAACACGTCCGTTAGATCAGTGTCATCGCAAGCTCAAGATAAACAACCAACACAAAATAGTGGTTTTCCTTCTCCACCAAACAAAACTACATCTACGTCTCAGCAGAGTATACAAACAAAAGCACAAACTAAAATTTATCCTGAATTAAGTAATCATGGTGAACATAGAAGGAATGAACAAGCAGGACATGATAGTAATCAATCATCGCCTATTAGTTTTTCTATCATGGATACACGTGGTATGAATTATGGAACTAATAATACAACAAATTGTAATAATAATAGTGGTAAACTTGCAAGTAACCAAAGGACACCACCAAATAATAATTTACAGTCACATCCACAACAACAGCAGCAGCAACAATTTCATGTTTTAAATCAACAGCCACAACAGCAGCAACCAACAACACCTTATAGACATTATATAACAAATTCAGCAAGTGATACTGAGTATCATCATTCTAATAGATCAAAATCAACAGCATCTACAGATTCTGCTTATTCTTCCAATAATTCGACTCAAAATGGTCCTGACTGTGGTGTTGTTGTACCACGAAGACCAAGTCCCTTACAAGCGCATTCACAAGCTAGTCCGTTAGGGCATGTACCAAGTCCTGCATATCCAATGTATAATAGCCCAATGGCAACAATATCTTCTCCTTCACCATTGCAACAACATACAGAAAATAATGGAAATCAATGTGCTAGTGGACAGCAGTACAAAGGAACGGTACAGCAACAAGTTACACCACCTTCACCACTTGATGTTACTGTTCCTCGGCCTGCATCACAAGGTCAAGTTGCATATTCTTCAGTGATAACTAGGGCATTAGGTACTACAGAAAATAACAAGCCAACTTATAATACAGAAACTAAAAGTTATGACAGACAACAACAAGATTTCTCTCAAACACAAAAACAACAAATATGTTGGGAAAATGATAATCGGCAAACAAATACAAATAGAAAATTTTCTGTGGCAGTGTATACAACTGGTAACACAGAAATAAATACTCAAACATTACCTATACAACAACAGGTACAAAGAGTATTAAATGTTTCTGAGAGGCAGCAACCATATTTTGATTCCAATCAAGTTACTTTACAAGATTTAAGTAGCTGTAGAGGAGATCCAATGAGTATTGTAAAAAATTTACAAACTCTACAACAAAGTTCCTGTCAAGTACAACAGCAGCATGCAGCCCCTACTGCTCTAAATGATCAGCAAAAACAAGTAGAAGAAAGACGCAAAGCAGATTCTGTTAACAAAAAGAGGAAAAGTTCAGAAAAGGGAGGCCATGGATCAACACTAAATGAACTTACAGGAACAGCAACAATGACGGAATATTTAAGTAGAATACCACCTCCTGCACATCATAATACAAATCAACAACAACAAAATGGTTATTTTGATTTTGAAAGGTGGAATTTGCCTCCACCTCCCTCAAAAATGTTTACAAGTGCACCTGCTGCATTTAGTTCTCAATCAACACTGCATCACTCAAGTAATTTTGTAGGAAATCCAGCACATCAACATCAATCTATAATGGTGCCACATCATCATGCACCACCTCCTATTCCTTATTTTCCAGCTTTTCATATACCTCCCGGACATCATCCACATCATACTCATGAATTCCAATCTTCTGTTGAAATAACTCCAATTAGTTTCGGGGAAAATACAGTAAATCAAAATACTAATTATAATCAAGAAATAAGAGATGATCAACCTAAAGTGATTGTTCCTAATATAGAAGAAGAATTAGGCTTTCTTCAACAAAATCAACAGCCAGTGCAAACTATGAATCAAATGAACAAAGATCTTAAACGGCCTGGTAGAGATCCAAATTCAGGATTTATGACAAGCTATTTGAAATTTTTACAAGGTGAAAGAGATCCTTCACCGCCACCTGCAATACGAGGTGGTAGAAAAGCAACATGGAGTAGGTCGAAACCATATATTCCTATGGAGCCTTGTAAACCTTCAGAAACTTCCACAAATGGAGAAACAGTTAAGACACAAACTGAAAAACCAAATCCTGCAAAAGAAACACCAGCAATTGATTATGCTAATGATCCTAGATATTTTCCATTACCTAAAGAAAGGAAAAAACCAAACTTTGATTCGAGCGATGATGGATTTACTAGTGATGATGATTTTCTATTTCCACCTAAAAAAGCAGAAAGGAAAACATCTACTAATACTACTAATACAGCAGATATTACAACTCCAAAACAAGAAGGTAAATCTAGGAAAGGAAGACCTATTAAACCTGGAGGACCAACAGATAGAAAACGAAAAGCTGCAGCTGCTGCAGCAGCAGAAGCAGCTACTCATACTTCAAGTACAAAAGTATCAAAGAAACTTGAAGAAGGTAATGTTAAAATATGTTTTGTATAAATTTTAATAACTAATCTTTATATTCTTTTAGTGGATCCTTTACTTTTACCCCCAAGAAGAGAAACATCTAGGAGAAAAGCTAAGGAAAAAACATCAGTAAAACAATTTTTAGATAGACAACAGGGTATAGATTATTTTGATAATGATGAAGAACAAGGTGATTCTGATTCTGATCCTGCTTGGACTCCTGCAGTAAAATTAGTTGGAGATGAAGAAGATAAAAGAAAGAAACGTGGACGACCTCTAATTACAAAGAAAAATAAAAAGACTTTAGAAGAAGATGGTTATTCGTCTGGTGAAGTTATTGTTTCAAAAAAATCAGTCAGAAAAAGACATGAAGTATATTCAAAAAATTCTAGCAATTCTGCAAAGATTTCAACTAAAATAGATGAGAAATTAATAACCTCTGCCAGTGATGAGGACATTGATATATCTCCATTTAAGGTACTTTGTTAATATTTTAATATACCTTCTATATTCTAATTTACCTTCACTACCATTGAGGAAAGTTCACTGATACAAGTTTAATCAGAATCAATATTATTGGATGCAACAATTTTGAAAATGTGATCATTTTTTTTTTCTTCTTTTTTTCTTTTTTTCTTTACATTATCCTGACAAAATATAAATAAATATATTATTAATATTATTGATATATTTGTTAGAAGCCTCAATGATTCACAAGTTATAATATTTATTTCTTCAAATATTTTTTTAAATATTAAAATAAGTATAGATTTTTATATTTTTAGTCTGGTGAATTTGTTGTGATCAAGACAGATCTAGATGAAAAATATCCAGCTCTATGGAGAATCGATGGGAAAACATTATTGCAAAAATATGAGCCATTTAAGTCCAATGGCAAAACGTTATATAGAAACATATCCACGGTAAAGAATATATGTATATATATATATTAGAAAATAATATAATTAAAAAAAATTAATAAATGTTTATAATAAATATTAATATAATTTTAGTATTCTGGTTGGGCTCCACAAAATCGGCATATTTATCAACAAGTGCCAGTTAAGTTTTGGCAACAAGGCAAATTAGAAACTATTGTAGAATTTTTAAGGGATGAAATGATTGTTGATGACAGGTGAATTTTTTATAATAGTTTATAAAACTAATGAAGATAAAAAATGAAAAATAGTTTGGTAATCTTTTTCTTTTATTTTCCTTTTTTTTTTTTTTTTTTTTTTTTCTCTTTGTTCTCAGTGAATGCATAAATAAATTCATGAAGGATACTGAAAAATATCAAGACAATTTTGAAGTGTACATACAAACATTGATCTCACAAGCTTTGGATTCTAATTTCCTAACAGAGATATTTCAAGAGCAAGGTTAAAACACTACTTAAAAATTTTTACTCGATAATATAAATATCATCGTCTTTCTATAAAAATTTGTTTTTTTCTTTTTCCCAGATGATTATTTCTTATCCAATGTTAAAACTGTCGATGAAGTAACAGATGAGAGAAAACAACGTCTTCTTTCTACCACAAAATGGCGATCTAATTTTGTAACCGCAATCTCTACATGGCCATGTCTTAATGTATTAAAAGATTTGCCATCTTCTGAATATAAAAACAAATTATGTGCTGGTTGTCAGCAAATCAAAATTTATGCTAGAGTTTTACTTTATGGTCAGCCATACAATAGTACCACATTGGAAGGCTCACCTCCTGGTCCAAAAGTACCACAAGAAAAGGTTTAGTATATATATATATATATATATATATTCATAAGTATGTGTATATAATATATAAAATATTTGCTAACTTTAATCTTTTTAATTTTATATCTGATATCTTTATAGGATTTTTTGCTATGTCGAATTTGCCAAACTAAGGTAGCTCTATATAATAAAGTAGCTCATCAAAAATATCTTATGTTTTTGGAATGTGCAAGAAGAGTGGCAGATAAAAGATCAACTGATCCTAATAAAGATACAACAATAATATTAAATGAGTTATTAGCGGATGAAACTTGGTTGAATCAAGTAAATAATTTATATATTACATATCATTTTTTTTAATAACGATTTATTTAAAAATATTTTTTTCTTCAGTTATTTAAGGAAGTTAGGAGTATTTGGGCAGAGATTGATAATATGGAACAACAAATTAAACTAAAATCAAATCCAACAGAAACATCATCGTCGTCTTCGTCGTCGTCGTCGTCTTCGTCGTCGTCGTCGTCGTCGTCATCGTCTTCAGTAAATCATGCAGAAGAAATGAAAATTCATAATTCATCTGTGCGTGCAACTGAAGGATCGATTAATACTTCAGATTCACAGGTGCCTATACAGAACACTGAAAGCAATTTGCAAACAGTGTCTTGTAATATGCAAATAAACAGTGTATCGTCTTAGTGGTGCTACACAGTATGGTTCTGTTTGTTATTTAACGTCATAATATTTGTGTGAGTACAGTGGCATACACAATTGTTGAATATATGCATACTTTTCTCTCACATTGAAGAATTATATAATATACTTGAAGAACAGTGGGTAACTGTTAAACTGAATAATATTATGATGAACTATAAAGTTAACAAGAGTGTAATAAGGAACTGTAATTATAGAAATGAGCTATTGAGAGTATTGAGGTAAGTGAAAATTTAAACACTTTAAACATGTATAATATGCATTTTTGGTATAGCAATCAAAGCCCAAACTTTGCCATTATAGTGATATAAAAATAGTGGTATATTGAGACACATGTGAATATAGTTACACATAGCTGTTTGTATCGTGATAATCTCATGTAAGGTGAAAATCTAACGTGATAAATCGAAAAATATAAGAAGCAGAACTTTGGTAACATGACGTAAAAAGCGTTAAAAATTTTCTGTAACATATTTGCATCACATAACAGCGCCTTGAAATCTGTTGTTTATGATAAGCAGAAGCTGTTAAAATATTTGTTCCTGTACGTATAACTCTTAAAGTTAATATCTATTTTCTTTTTTACTTTTGCAAAATAGTTGCTATCTGTAAAATTGGCAAAGCATATTTATGTAATATTTATGTTGTACATATATTTACTAAGTCCAAACATACATGTAACAAGGTTTCAGACGTATCAAGTACGTTTAAAATATCCTAAAGTGTTCCAAAACCAATCATTTAAAAATTTCACCGTAGTATGATTTTACAGAAAATTCAACAGAATACTTTAAAAAACAAAACAAAAAATTATCAACTCATATAATTTCGAAGTTATTAAATATTTAAAAAATTAACTTTTGTTTTTGCTATATGCACATATTTTTGCATTGTACATCTAAGTCTGATTTTAATTTCATTTATTATTATTATTATTATTATTATTTCCAGTGCGACATTTAGATATACAATTCTTCCACATTATATATACAAACAATTATTTTATCATGTTTAAAAAAATTATTTATAATTTTTGGTTCAATTTTTTTCAGTTTGCAAATATTTATATATATATATATAAGTATATATATATATATATATATATATATACTCCTAGCTATATGAATATTTGCGTATAGTGGTCATAAAAATAGCAATATTCAGGTTCCAGAGGCCTTTTTGTATATCATAACATATAAATAATAATATTTTGTTTTCATTATATAGTTAATGCTTGTACAGTACTGTTACTAAGTTTTGTCCTCTTGAATTAAGTGATTTCCTTTCTAATGAAAGTAAAGTAAAGAACATAATAAAAATTATATACTGCATATATAAAGAAACTAGAGAAAAAATATTATAAATAATAAGTTGGGCTACAAAGTCGAACAATTATCGAACAATCGTTCTTTTTCTCTTTTTTTCTGCGTATCATTTTTATATTAGTTAAAATAGATTTTTATTGCATTTGATGAATTCCCTCATTGACCTCAATTGATCTGAAACGCAATACATATATATATGTATATATATGTCATATCTTCATGTCATATCTTTAAGGGCAAAATTTGTGAACAGTAATGTACTGCTAATTCTTTGTTTAAAAGAATTTGTTTTTATATTTGATGTAGAGCAAATACGATGAGATAATGTAGATCAATTACGATAAGAGAAAATAAATTATGATGCATTGTTCTATGTTTTCGAGATGTATAAAATAACAGAATTATGTATTTTAGATTTTGGCCTCAATGTGTATTATAAATTTTATGAAGTTCCAACTTTTGTAATACATTGTAAATATTGAGAAGTTTAGAAATAACAAAGGGTTCTTTTTTATTATTATAATATACTTTACTCAAAAAAAGTATTCTGTAATGAAATTTAATAGAATTTTGTTATTTTACAATGATTTATATAAAAAAAGGCAACATTTTATATATGATTAACATTACAAATACTTTCCAATAGATAATAGACACCTAGTGATAGAGCCAATAACAGTTTACTGTACATTAAATACCATTATTAGATTTAAATTATATGTTATTATTATTATTATTATTATTATTATTATTATTATTATTATTATTATTATTATTATTATTATTATTATTATTAGTATTAGTATTAGTATTATTACAACTATAATTATCTTCTTCATTGTCATTATCATCATTATCATTTTATTATCATCATTATTCTCACCGCGATCGTCTTTGTTTAAGGCTTATATCGTTTAAGTTTTTAACCTGTTTCCAGATTTATTAGAAAAAAAATATTCTCTAAAGAAAAAAAAGAGTGGTGATATGCGTGCGTGGCGCGAATGTATTTTTCGAAAATGTATCAAATATATTTGTAAATTGTAAAAATATTCTAGCGAAGTGTGTAAAGTGGCTAAGCAATGCCTGCCAGGCTTTAGACACCTTTCATATGTTATACCAAGACAAAATTATTGTATTAGTAATAGACGTGAGGTGCATTGAAATGTATTATAAATTATTGGAGGAATTATTATATTAAAATCTAAAATGCGGGCATTTGGACACAAACAAACACAAACAATAAAAAGAGTATGCAACATGAAAGAGATCTTCTTTCTAACAAATGTGCCATGCAATAATTCATATCGCAAAAAAGCAGGTGCTGTATATAACAATCTAATGGATGAAACGATTTTTTTAATAAACACAAAAATTGTAATGTGCAAACAAACATTTCTCTAGAAGATTGCAATAAGAAATCTTAATTGTATAAATATTGTAATGTCGTATATGGTACCTGCCCAACGGTTAGATACTTTCAACATTGCATACGATATAAATCTATTAATATTATTGTTATATTATATTTCTTTTTAAAAAGCGATGGGTACAATTATGTTTATTAGACACTGTAAATTTTTCTATAGGTTTTCATCATACAGTTTAATTATGAGAAGTTTTGAACACTGAAGTTGCAGTATTTTCTGTTATCTTGATCGAAAAAGAAATATGATCAAAGTATATAAATATTATATTATAGTAGAATATTACTCGCATAATTTATGTTTTTATTAATCATTTTTAAATAAAAGACATACAGTTTACATATATACAGTTTGTATATATATTTCTCTAAATAATTTTTATATAAAAAATCTTCATATAACCAATAACTATGACATTATACTATTCATATTAATATTTTTCATTTTTTATTTTTCAAGTATTTTATTATATTATAAACTATTAATCGTAAAGAGATAGAAAACAAAAACTATGTTTCTTCGCGTAAAAATACAATTTAGATTAAGGAAGTTTTTCAATAACTTGAATTTGAAATATATCGCGCTTCGATAAAAGACGCGCGAGATATCGAACTGTGATACCGGTAGTACACGTATGTTAATAAATTTTTCACGATATATTTTAAAACTTTAAGTTTAACCTTAACGTTAACAGAAAAGATAAACAGAAGTTACTTAATTAATATAATGTAAAATAGAAGAGAATTCTTAAGTTGATAATAATAATAATAATATATATATGTGTTTTATATATATACATATTATATATATATATATAAAAGAAAAGAAAACACACATACGTCGTTAGAGTTGAAAAGTTAACTGTGAAGTTGCAATGCGCAGGTCCATTTATTCTCCCTCCATACTGCACGCATACATACAAGCGACAACACGAGGGGTCCCCTTCTTATCCCCACTCTTCTTGTGATTTCATTTCCATTCCAATTTCCAGTTCGCGTTTGTTGCCCGTGAAGGATGCCTTCTGCCAACCCTAAACTAGAGAAACAGGCCTCTACGGAGACCGTGGAACCCATACGCCAAGCGATTATCGTTATCGAGCATAAAATACGGAATCTTGAAAAGCGTAAGGTTAGTATTGAAAAGAATAATGTTTCGATAAAAGCTGTTGAACCTACCTGTCAATCGGCGGCTTCTACCGTGTAATCCGCCATGTTTCGATACGCCATGTGCTTCACGCTCGAAAATTCGGCAATATTAGATAATTAATATACGAGCAAATATCCTTGATCCTTTCGATAATCAATTAACGGATCATATAATACCGATTATTTTTTTATAGTATTACGATATTTCCTATCATCGAAAATTTTAATCCGTTGTTTCGAACCTCGTGTCATGGCGGTATCCTTTAGATGTATCAAAACTTCCTCTTGTAGTTTATCTTACGACCTCCCTTCATGTTATTTTACCTTTAATTGATCGTCCTATTTCAATACGATATAAAATAAAAATTTTGTACGTAAAATATTTTATTTCTTATAATGAAAAATATATATTAGGAATTTTTCTTTAGGTTTTTAGTCTTCTTACCGGTTTTTTGCATACGCATATACATTAATGCTTCGTTTAATCAAAAATAATATAATTTTCTTTATTTCTCTTCTCTTATTCATTTATTTGTATTCTTTTCTGAAAACAGTCCGATAATAAACATTTGGAACGGACGAAATTATCGATGGATTTTATTTCGTTATTCTCTCGTTGATCGTTTTCAACTATATCGTTTGTTTTTCTTTTTTTTTTTTTTTTTTTATATATATTTTTATTTATTTTTCTTCTTTATTTTTTGTTTAAATTATAATTTTATACAAAAAAGCCAAAAGTTGATTTTATTTAGATAGTAAAAGTAATTTTTATTCTAATATCCAATAGATTTCTTTATTATAAATATTAATGTGTAAAATGATTATTAGTATGTAAATTAATATGTAAAATGTAGAAATATGTTTATAGGAAAAAATGGTTTGTTTTTAGGGCAAGCTAGAGTCCTATAGAGATCTACAAAAAAATGGTAGGGAACTGAATGCGGATCAGACCAAGGCAGTAGCTAAATACGATGGAGTATTACAAACGTTGGACATCACTCGCGAATTGTACAAACAAATCGTTGGTATTGCCAATGATGCTGTTAAACAACAAAAGAAATTGGCACGTAAGGAAGCTGTTGAAAGAACACAGCAAGATATTGCTAAGGTAAGTGTCATTTATATTGTTTGTTCGTCAATGTTTTTGTACCATAGTAAGTTAAAGAATCGAGTAGCAATGACAGATTAAATCAATATTATCCATTGTTTTTCTTTTTTTCATAAGAAAAATCATTGTATTTATAAATATTAATAAACATCAGAGTGCTTGTCGCAATATTTTATAATTTTATTTATAATGCAGGTTAAGGAAGTACTACTTATTCAGGATATTTTGACGAGTATGAGTACAAGTACTGTACGAGAAGACTTTTTAGCTGGTACTAATGGTGCTGTAAAAATGTCAGAAGATGATCTGAAATATATAGATGATTTTTACAATGAAGTTATAATGAAACATCAGCATGAAGAGGGAGAGCCAACGGTTCTCCAACAATTACAAAAAGTCGCAGAACATTATGTAGCAATTGTTGATGGTAAACAAAGAGAAGTTGTTGGAACCACATATAATAAATTAAAGGAAATTATGCACTCTATTCATCTATCTGGATATTTTGATCAAGCTCATACAGTTGAATCTACGGTTGAGGAAGTAAGAGAATATATTCATTCAAGTCTAACAAAATATTATATTAAATTAAATTAATTAATGTTTCTTTGAACTGTGGTTTTAATTGTATATATCATTTTTGTTACAGACTACTGAAACTACTGCTGAAACACAAATCACGGATACTTCTGTGCCAGAGCAAGTTAATGAAGAATTTAATAACAGTGAAAGGCACATTCCACCTGAATCCATAATACCCATTCCTAGCTTCCCAGTTCAAGTCGCACCTCTTCCTGTAGTGTCAGGCACAGCTCCAGTTTCTGGTCCAATCCCTGTTGTACCGCAACCTATTCCACCACATCCAACTGCACCTGTTGAGCCATCATATTACACAAATGCAACTGGATTTGTACCACAACCACAGCAACAACAACAACAACAAGCTCAACAGTCACAACAGCAACCTCCACAAGCTCCTAGAATTAATGATGTCATTGGGACTCCAAATTTTTTCTTTTTACAAGAATCTGAACTTGATTCGCCAGATGTCACTTCTCAAACACCTATTGTATCACACATTCCTCCTGCAGTTAATGCACCTATACCTTCTCAGACATTTACAAATCAAAATTTCACAAATGCAACTGTTGTACCTCAACAGGTAATATATCAACATCAACCACCTCAAGATATGTCGCACATTCCTGGATTTGCTAATCCTAATCCACCCCCACCTATACCTATGCCGCCGTCTCATCAACAACCAAATATTCAATATAGTCCTCAACACCCTGCTGGTTTTCAACAACAAGCAGCATCCCAGCCTATTCCAACACAAGGACAAAATTTTGAACAGACATCTCAGCAAGATGGTCAGGAAAAACATATAGAGGTATGCATCGTACGTATATTATTAAAATATTACTAAATTTAAAATTCAATCGAAAATTATATGTATTTGATATAGGAAAAAACAGAAGAGAATCAAGAAGAATCAGCTCCAGTAGAGACAGAAGCAGATCAGCCAAGTGAATCTGTTGATTGGGCTCAATTAACAGAACCTACAGATTGGAGTCAATCAGAAACAGCTCAACAACCTGTTCCAGACACACAACAACAACAGCAACAACAACAACAACAAACAACTCAACAAGCTTGGAGCGATCAACAGAGAGGTGGATATAGAGGTAGAGGTGGTAGGAGGGGTAATTCTAATGGATACAATGGAAGAGGCAGGGGTGGTTATCAGCAAAATGGTCGTGGTGGACAAGGTAAGAAATGTATAACGAACTTAACATATTTTATGTTATACTAATTGCATTGTCAGAAAAATATACATCAGTTAAAATATATTTTATATAAAATTATTTGTTTTGTGAAATTAGGTACATATTATCGCAATGACAGTAACTATCAAAATGGTTATCAGCAACGTTCGTGGAGTAATGAAGGAAACGGTGGATATAACGGTGGATTTAAAAGAGGTGGAGGCAGTACAAGAGGTGGCCCTCGGGGTGAGCGTGGTATGGATAGGGGTGGACGTGGACAATACCGTGGTCAAAGAGGAGGAAATCGCGGCGGTTATGCACCTCGCGGTAAGCCTCAGGCACAACAGTAACGACTACATGGTAGAATAATGCACAGTGAAATGTTATATTAATGCTCTAAGATCACTATTCAATTGTCTATTTATGAAAAAACCTAAGTCGGCACAATACATTTGCAGCATGCTCGGAACGTTAATGTATAACATATGGATCAGCATAAGTATATATACATGTATATATATACATATATATATATATATATATATATATATGTATGTATGTATATATATATATGTACGTATGTATGCAAAAGTGCGATCGTATAAAGAACAGAATCTTTGATATTTAATGTTACATTATACTACGTTTATCATGTACAAAGAAGCGCGCAGTATGAGTTTTATTTATAATAATATAGTAAGATAGATATAATGGAAACAAAAGTTATCATTGCATAACTTAAAACACTCTTAGTGTCTTATTATTTCACAATAAGTTATTATAACACACATGCTGATACTTATGCCTCTGGCTTAGGATGTTTCTTAAATAAGACGATGAATAACATAACTCTGCATTTGAATTTGGTATCTATGATTATCAAAGAAAAAGATCCTATTAACATTAATGTAAAAATAATGCAAGTGTAATATTGTGATATAAAAAAAAAAAAAAAGAAAAAAAAAAGAAAAGAAGAAAAAGGTCAACCAAATTCATGAAGTGTGAACCCACTATGCAAGTATTATTGTGTTGTGACAGAAGGCAGATTTCACAGGGCAACAACTGTTCAACAACAACAACAACAAAAAAAACAAAAAGAATTATAATAATAATTTTATTATAAAAAAATAACAAAAAAATATGAGAACTCATACATGCATTTCAAGGAAACACAACAAGAACGTATTTAAAAATGTAATTATAAGATGATTGTAAGAGAATAGGGGCGATCTGCTCGACTATTTCTTTGTCTTGCGGCGCATCGTTCTAGAGGATTTTTTAAGATACCAGAAAAAAAGATACAGAGAGAGAGAGAGCAATGCCTTCTAGTGATATAACTTCTAGACTATATTCCAGTTCCGGTCTACGAATTTGAAGCATTTAGATTAATGTTACCGAGATTTATAGTCGTAAAATGGATGAGGATACGCAAATTTATGAAAATGTTCTATCATGGATGAGTTACGTGATTCCTCTTCTGGAAATTCATATTGTTCCCTTATTTTTTCTTTGTTTCATTTCAAAATTCTTTAGGATCCTCTCTACATAGAATTGTTCTAAAGATATCGCTGTGCAATGTTGACATTATGATACATGATTACCTGATTTATTATTTCGAAAAATGAAGAATTATTTAAAAAAAAATAAGCTGTAGTGCCGAGTGAGTTTTAGCATGGCAAATCATGCTAAGTGTACAATTAATTAGAGGGTGTGCTTGAGTAGTACGCCATGGATACAAACCACGTTTGTATCGCCATGCATGCGATATGAAAAGTAATGTATTTTGTTTGTACATTTGTGTTTAATCATCCCTAATCTATAATTACGTTCAATTATCTTATCAATACCTGTGTATCTTCCAAATAAAGATCTAATTCAACCCTGCTAATTAGCCTATCTATCACATAGCTTAATGGAGGCATTTCGTCATTGAATCTGTTCTCAAAAAAAAAAACAAAAAAAATAAAATAAAATAAAATCAATAATAAAGTGTTTAATTAATAGTGTATATGGTATCAATCTTGTATTTCCTATTGCAATGTCTTTATACGTACAATTGTTCTTTCAATATAGTAGTTCAGTACTGTATATTATATTATTCTTACAATTTCAGCGTTTTTTAATGTTACTCGTAATATGTTACTATATTTTTAAATAAATATTAACAGAATCAAACTTTACATAGATGGAGTATGATTGATGGAGCTTTTATACTCATATATATATATATATATATATATATATATATATATATATATATATATATATATATATACACAACAACAAGTAATGTCTAAATAAGCTTCGTTTTTCTAGACTATCGCAATGCGTCTTTTTATGCGTTTAAATAAATATAATAGACCTTTCTATAAGGTTAGTATCTACATCGAAAGAAAATATTAATCTTTTGTGTGTGTGTTGTATTATTGAGAACATACATATTTACCAGAAACATGTTATAAACCGGTAGAGATTTTAGTTTACGTTAATAAAAGTTGAAGAAAAAATTGTCTAAAATATATTTAGCTTTTCTATATAATAAGAAAAATAAGAAAAATTCAAATATAATTAATAATCTAGAAATAATAAAAAAAAAATATATATATATATATATATATATATATATTATATAAGTAAATTAATCTGTATTGATAGAGATTATTATATAGGAAATATATTCAAATTATTAGAAAACTCCATTAGTTCCCATTTGAATATTAGTTCATTTCCGCTTTACACCAGATGGCGCCTCGAAAAAAGATGTACATATATTTTCTCTGTCTAGATTGTCATTAGACTAGAGTAGTAATAGAATCGAGTACATTTCGTTTGAAATCGCATCTATCTGTTCAGATTTTATATACACGACAAATTTACTATACATTGCGAATGATTAGTTTATGAGTTACTATGTTTATTTGACAATAATTATATATATATTATTTATATCATTTTCAATTCAATGTTTGATACCACTTTCTTATTTGTCGTAAATTCAATATATTTATATTCACTTTCAACTTTGTTGTTAAAATAAAAAGAATATCACAAATAAAAACTTTGTGATAATATATTTAACACTATTTATAAACTATTTATATAGTATATTATTATTCACATATACATTACAGTAATGGTGGAGACAGCATGTGATCCTACAATTGAAAGACATTTAAAAGGTCACAAAGATGCAATTACTGGTCTCCATTTTCATCCTACTAATAATCAACTTGTATCCAGTAGTATGGATAAAACTTTGATGTTATGGAATTTTACGGATTCAATCAGAGGATATAAATTAAAGGCGCATAAAGATTCTGTATTAGATGTTAGCTATGCCCCTTCTGGAGAAATCATAGCTAGTGCGTCCAGAGATCGTTCTATAAGAGTATGGATACCTAGAATAACAGGACAATCTGTAGATTTCAAAGCACATTCAGGAGCTGTAAGCTCATTGCATTTCTGTCCAAATGGAGAACGGGTATTTTAGTTATTATTGAAACTGACAATAGTAATATAGATAAAATATTTATCTTTGAACATTTTTTTTATTAGATCTTTTTATTTCAGTTACTTAGTGCATCCCATGATAAAATTTGTAAATTGTGGATGTTGTGTAAAAGAAAATTTCTTTTATCATTTAATGGACATACAAATTGGGTCAGATGTGCTAAGTTTTCTCCTGATGGTAGGCTTATAATATCATGCAGCGATGACAAAACTATTAAATTATGGGATGTTTCTACTGGACGATGTATTAAAACTATTAATGAAATTAAAGGTATATTGTGTATGTTGCAATCATATTTCAAATTTTAAATTTGTTATTAAAACTTCAATTAATAGCTCCTGCTGTATATGTGGAGTTTCATCCAAGTGGCGGTGTTATTGGATCAGCTAATATAGGTGGCTATGTAAAATTATATGATCTAAGAACAGGCTCATTGTACCAACATTATGCTGTTCATAAAGGTCCTGTGCACGTTGCAAAATTTCATCCAAAAGGGAATTTTATGTTAACTGCTTCAGAAGATACTACTATGAAAGTAATTGAATTCTTTTTATACATACTATATCATCATAAATATGTTACTATGTAAGTATTTTCTAGGTTTTAGATTTATTAGAAGGCCGTCCAATTTATACGCTTAAAGGGCATAATAATGCTGTTACATCAATTGCATTTTCGCTTAATGGAGACTATTTTGCATCGGGTGGTGCTGATTTTCAGCTTTTAACGTGGAAGACTAATTTTGATAAGGATGATAAAAATAGAAAAGTTCCTAGAATATTAATGCCGCCTATTCAAGATATAAAATACAAGGATAGATGGTTAAATGAAACAGATATTCATGAAGAAAATGAAGAATACGAAGAACAGCAAGAGGTAATAATTTAAATATAATACATCAACATGTTATTTACTTCAGTGAATATAATGAAATTTTCTTTAGTTGTTATTATCATCACTGGAATCTATGAAATCTAAATCTGATACAAAAATTTGTAAAGGATCTATTCCCAAATTACCAAATGAAAATATAGAAGTTAAAGTGATTAATTTGAAAAAACAGAAACAATATAAGAAGGATAGAGAAGAAGATTCTTTGTGTATTGGAGATAAAGTACCTGATTCGTGTTCTAGTCAAAGTAATAATATAATAGAAATGCTAAATGAACAAGTAGAATCACTACGAAATACTGTTCATATATTAGAACAACGATTAAGTGCAGTCGAGAAAGAATTGAAATATAAATAAATAAGTGAATATAATCAGAATTAATTATATAAAATAAAACAAGTTTGTTACAAGTTAGTAAATATAATCTCACATCATTTACATTATTCATATAAAATAAGTAACATTTTTTTTCTCTCTTTCAAATTATATAATTTCTTCGTTACGTCTGAACATTTCATAAAATTTCCAGAATTAAAAACACAATTTCCTGAAAATTGAATAATCAACTGAGATGTTCAAGAACATCAAATTAATAATATGAACAATTAGCTACTTTCTCTAAAGTTTATCATTGACGAGTTAAAAATTGTAGGTTATGTGAACTTTTTGACAGTTCTAATCATAAAAAGTTTAAAAATTTCTATAACATTATTTAAACCGAAAACTTTGACATTAAGGATAATTTTCGTGGCTTAATTTGATCGATTTAGTTACTTAATTTTTATAAAAATAAGATAGAAAACAAACTTCAAGTGACCAATAAATTATGATTATAACAGACTGTCGGAAAGAAAGCACAAAAGGGGGAGCCTCTCGTCAGATATATGAAAGCAAGAGAACAATTCATTGCTTCCAATTGTATGCATTTAGTTCGCTGAAATACTTTGAAGTGTTCTTGTACGATTATCTTTGTAATAAGAGCTTATCTTTTGATAAAAAAACAATTGATATTCCAAGAAGTATCGTTGTAAGAAGAGTAATCTTGGTGTTTGCCACGTCAAACTTTAAAAATATTTTTTCGTTGATATGTCGTCACAGGTAAGAAGTTGTCATTTTATTTACCACCGGGGTAAATTATTTTTAATACTTTTAATTTTAAGGTTTACGAATTTTGGGTTGAAATGACGTGTGAGGGATGCGTTAATTCTGTTCAAAATGTGCTTAACAAAAAGGAAGGTTTGTAAGGTCTTGTGAACATTTGTATGATAACAAAAGATTTTTCATGCTATAAAGTATATAACCTTATAATGAGTAATAAAAATTTTAATTGCTAGGTGTTAATGATGTAAAAGTAAATTTAGATAATAAAATGGTTTCTGTGAAAACAACATTATCTTCCGATGAGATATTACAAGTTATCAAGAAAACTGGCAAGGAGTGTAAATTTTTAGGCATAAACAAATAAATTTGCATAAATATTACAAATATAATTACACACAATAATATTATTACTTTTCCCTCTTTTGCCTATTATGCATTATTAACCTATTGTAGGTAATCACATAATTATTATACCAAATTATATTTTATTAAATTCATAAGGTGATTTAATTATGAAATATAAATTACTAAAAGTATGTTGTTTTTATTTGTGCATGTGCAAAAGCTATTAGGTATATATATTTTTTTACACACAGTGTTCTTGGATCCTATTTTTAATAATTGTTTACACAAAGAACATGATGTTCTGATGCATGAACCCAAAAGACCCCAAGAATTTCCATATTGAATTATATACCACAATGAATAAGATACAATATTATCTTAATAAATATAACAAAGAAAGAAACATTAAAATAAACAAATAACATTACTAAAAGACAGCTTGTACTCAAAATTTGCTTTTTTATAAACAATACTTCACAAATATTAATAAGAACTTTCTAGATTATGATTTTTCATACAAGAAAAATACATAACTTTGACAAATAAATATATTATTAATAATAATAATAATAATAATAATAATAATAATAATAATAATAATAATAATAATAATAATAATAAACTTAAATTATTGTACTACATGAAATGAATATTAATTATTTTCCAATAAGCAAAATAGTTAATAAATTAAAAATGTTTATTTCAACCATAAAATAAAATGTTTAATATTATAACTTCAAAAATTGTAAGAGCTTACCATTTTATTATGTAATGCTTTTAATGGTATTATAATTTAACATCTGTAAGAATATGAAAACCAGAAAACTTATTTATTTTTAATGCTATTCAATTATTTAAAGACTGATAAAAAGTTTGGAGAAATGTATAAATTTTTAGAAATTACATAAGGAATGTAATTGCTCATAAACTATGTTAATATTTTGGAAGAATTAATTTATTTCTTATATAGATAAACTCCTGATTATTAAAAATTTATCTGAATCTTAAAAATTGTAAAAAATAAAATGCCCTTTAAGCCACAAATGTAAAATAAATTCTTTTCATATTCCTTTTTCTTTTGTATAGCTCGTAATAAAAAGTATAATTTATTAAATTTTTATTTATTAAATTATTAAATTTTTCATGTCTTTCGAAATATTGAGAGTAGTCCACAAAATAAAATAAATAATTATCTGTATATAGGACAATTTCAATGTACTTTTAATTTAAGAGATAATAATAATTTTAATTAAGAGATAATATGCAGAAAAAAAATGGAATGATGTAGGTTGTAATATGTGGCAGTTCATAATTTGCAATAAAAAATAGGTACATACATGTACATACATGTTCTCATGTGTGACATTATGTAAGTACATACATCATAAGTCTTAATTTATACAAGCCTCCTTACATATGTTAAAAGAGATAGTAAAGAAAGTTTCACTCATTTATAAGAGTTAAAAAATCTATTAAATATTAATATTACTCCATGTAGTTTCAAATATTCATAATTTAAAATTAATACATTATAAAACAAATTAAAAATAAATTCAAAAATATGTAACTTTATACTTCATGCACGCAAAAAGGCTCATAAACAACAAATTATTATGAGTTTTCTCTTTATAAATATTTTAAATAAACCAAAAGAAAAAAGTAAATTTTTATCAAAATATTGCTTGATAAATTATAAAAATTTTTTTTAAATTCGTATTGAGAAGAATTCAAAAGTATTTTTAAAATTCGTATGCACCATCATTAACACAAATAAATTCAATAGACTTGAAAATTTATCTTATTTCTTATAATAATAAAAAAAAAAAAAAAAAAAAAAAAAAAAAAAAAAAAAAAAAAAGAAAAAATTATAAAATTAAATCAAGTTTTCAAAAATGACTTCAAATGCTACCTTAAATTTAAGCTCTTAATACATTGCAGAATATAATTTTATTTTGCCAATATCACAATCATTTTCATAAAAGATTATAAAAATCAACATTATGGAATATAAAAGATCACTTAGGATGATTATAAACCTAATATTAAATGTAAAATTCATATTAATAGAAAATGGTTTAGTTGTTAGTATTTATTCTTTGAAATAAAAAAATTGATTCATTAATCGTACTTTAATTATAATAATGATATTGGCGAAATATTAAATCTTAAACAATGTGATATAGCTCTTCAAAAGGCCGGTCTACCAAAAGGTATACTTGTTCAAAATATTTTAATATAGAACATATGTTTCAGAAGTTACTTATAGGAGATTTCCTTAGTTCATGTTATTGATGCAACTTAATCTGAAAAACAAAACGAATATTGTTCTAATGATAGAAATTATAACGAATCCATCGTCAGAGAAAACTATACGTATTGTAAACTGCTCTTCCAGTGGTTGATGTTGAACCTTGTTGCTCTGCAATGTTATTTTGTTGTTGTTCCAGTCTTTCCAAGGAGTCAGTGCGTGTTCTTATAGAACCTCCATATGTGTGTACCTAATTCAATTATAAATAATTATTTTATATATCGTTATAAACACTTTTGGAAAAATTCTTAAATTTTCTGGTTATTGTTATTATAAATACAAATAAGAAAATTAACTGAATTAATTCTCTTAAAAATAATGTATGAACTGATATTATAAAAATCAATTGATCATAATAATACCAGAAGCTTTAAGAATACACCATATGAAAAAGCGAGCTTTTTTGCCCCACTGTCATTTTTTTAAGCCAACAAATTTGTTATTAGAATAATTACATTCCAATATACTTTTATTTTCTTGCATAGAAAAATTAGCGCGCATGAGACTTAAATCTGAATTAAATTTCAAAGAATCAATTGTAATGTAGTATATTATGATAACTTATTACTTGACTGATAATAATTACATATATATCATAAAATTTATTTATACAATTAAATTTAATTTTGGTAGAGCCATTATACTTATGAGATGAATGGAAAGAGAGCGCATCACTTTATCTAGTTATCTACTCACTGTCTGTAAGTCAGACTTCAGACTGTGGGTGTTGGCCACTCGCGCTCATTCAAGAGGAGTTAGACTTCCACTGCTGACTCTTACTTCTCTGGGCTCTGGAGCTACTGGAGGTCTCCTTTCTTGCGACTGTTGCATTACGCCTATCATATGGTGATGTGTCATTCGATAAGCAGGATTAGCCACCACAAATTCTGTTAGAGTAACATCGGCAGTTCCACCAGATTCAAGAGGTATGGCATTCTGACGAAAATGTTCTAACATATCATATATCGCCGGAAAACAAAGATGTTGGACACGACAATGGCCTTGATCGTTCAGTGTCATCCGTAAATGCTAAAATAATAAATATAAAAAATCTATACAAACGAGGAATCAATTCTCTTTAATCTTTTTAAGATCAAAAATAATATTATTTAGATTTTTTCTTGCTAAAATAATTTTTTAATCTTTAATAGATTACCTTTGCTCTTCCCTGAAAGTTAAATGTTAATACAAATTCTCCTTTTCGTGTTTCACTTTGCCGAACAAGAAAGACACCATGGCCATTAGCAGAACTATGCAAGACAAGCTGTGCTGCATCTGAACGTGGTAATGTACCATGAAACCAAGGATACTCTCGTAAACTACTTGATAAATCTAGCTCACCATCATTTGCAGCTACTAAAAACAAAGTCCATTGTTTGATTTTATCCCAATGAAATATAATCAATTGTTTTTATACGCATCATTATTCCCTTACATTGCTCAATTTCTTGTTGCGACGAACATAGTTCTAAATTACTACTACTTCGCATACGCAACCTTGGAGGCAATTCTGGTGGATTAGATAATGCTTCCTCTGTATGCTCATGAGATGTTAATCGAGAACCTTTACTTGCCGAATTGGCCCTTAGTCTATCACCCTCGTTACTAATTCCAAGCGGAGCATGTCCCAATGAATCTGCAATTGAATCTCGTGTACCAGAAACAGGTGTAGTAGAATTTTGCTGTACAGTACGCATGCAGTATTTAATAGTAGCAAGCCAAGACCTCATATCATTTGAATCATGAGCTTCTATTACAAATTCCATATTTTGTGTTTTCAACACAAACGTGTTTTCATGATCTGGCATTTCAAGAGCTGTGGTTTCTCTAGCTTCTGTTATTGCAGAACAAAAAACACCACTACGTGGTTTTACTGCCTTTGGAGGAGAATAAAATTCCAACATATAACCTCCGATGGCTTTTATCAATGCCAATCTAGATTTTTCCCATTTTTGAGTTCCATCTATATTTTCCCCCATCAAAGAATTAACAATACCCTCTTTTCTACATTCCACAACAATTTTAGAAAGTTTAGTTTTCGAATGTTTATCTCTACGGTGTTCACTATGAGATAATTCTACTTCATCACTTTGTTGTTTATGAAAGAAACTCTTTCCTTTCTTAAGTCCTTTAAATGATAATCTACGAAAGAAAGGTTTGTGAACAGGTTTTGGTGATACTGTTTCACCATCATGTTCAGAGTAATCACTAAATTCTTCATGTGATGAAGCACGAATTGGTGCATTGTTATTTTGTGATATAGTATTTGTATCCCTTTCAGTGAATGCTGTTTGTCGAACATCATATGCAGTTAGTGATCTAAAATGAAAGAATAAATTCAAAAATCATTTATTTTGTCATACATATATTTCATAATTTCTATATCATTATTTCTCTTAAGGTTTTTGTAAAATTCAAATTGTAAAATTCAAATTGTGTAATTGAATTAAGTATATTTAACGTTTGTAAACATAAGCTTTGACATGCAACAATAAGATTAGAATACATACTTTTAACAATAATCTATTAAATATAATTCGAATTCTTTACAAAAGACAATATCCTACTTCATAATCAGTATATAAAAAAAAGAAATAATTGCTGTTAACCATGCAGAGGAAGCTTTAAATAACAAGTGATCGATAAAGTTATGAAACTCGAAGAAAAGAGCAACTAAACGTGTGCGTTTGAAGAATATATTACAATAAACTTGGGTTGTTCTACAAATAATGAAAACTTAAAAAGCAATTGGAGAGAAAGTATCGTTACATCAAGCTATCTTACATAAACTCTATGTTTATCATTAAAATTGAATCACAGACCTAACAGTTCGACGCAAGTACTCGCTCTCAAAGTGCTCGCAGAAACTTTCAACAAATTTTCTGAGAAAGTCACGATGAGATAAGGTGGATCTGGCACTTTCAGGTAGATTTAGGCTGACATAAGTGCAAAAAGCCTTGGCAAAATCGGAGGCCGAGGCACGGGCGTGTCGCTCACAGAATTCAATCCAACCGGTCGCGGTGTCTGGCGTCGCGACAACCGCCGACGCCGTCGCCGTCGCCGTCACCGATGCCGTCGTCGTCGTCGTTGTCGTTGTCGTTGTCGTTGTCGTTGTCGTTGTCGTTGTCGTTGTCGTCGTCGTCGCCGTCGCCGTCGCCGTTGTCGTCGTCGTTGTTGTCGTCGCTGCCGCCGCCACCGCCGTCGTCGTCGTCAGCGTCGTTACTGTCGGTCCTATCACTGTACTCGCCGTTCCCGTCGCCGTTGTTATTGTCGTAGTTGTCGTCGTCAATGTCGTTATCGCCGTTCCAATATAAACACTCATTACCGGCGTTTACCTCGCGCTAAACGGAGGCGAGAGCTCTTCCCCTCCTGTTTTTACACCTCGCTATAACACCTCCACTGCGCAGTTCGTCGTACAAAACTCCCCTTTTACAAATCGAAGAAATATGTATTACAGAGTACACTTGCGCGTACACATAACACGCATATATCTATATAAACTATACTACGAATGATGCGCAACTAAAGGAAACGATAAGCGCACATGAAGAAATACTTTTTACTCTTTAGAAAAATACGAAAGAAAACGATTATTTCTTTATTTTCATCGAAAAAACATAAAAAAACAGACAAATTTTTCAATCCACGAACTATTATTAATCCCTTAACTCTCGTTCCTATTGATAACCGGCCATATAATCAATCACATTTACTTTCTAACTAATTTCTCCACGCGATAAAATTATAAATGATGAGAATCCCAACTGGCAAAGGTTAAACATTTTTAACCTTAATAACCTTTCGTTGCGTCTTTTCTTTGTTGCGTCTAAATTTTCAATCATGCTTCAATTGTCTCTGCCTGTGTTTTCATGTAATCGTATTTATTTTTGATGAAAATATTTGCCCACATCACGATTAAGGCTGTTCACTACACCTAGGTTCATAATTGTTTACGCCATCAATGAGAACAGGCGTAATTTTTGACCGATTTTAATGAACAAAATCTCATTTTAAAGAAGAAGATTTAATCTAGATCATATCTTCTTTGAATTTCTTAAAAAGCTTTATTTCCTTTGAGAAAAATCATATTGAAAAATGATAATATTCGGCAATAATTTATGCACAAATAAAAAGCTTTCTCAAAAATTCGAGAAAGGTATGATCTAGACTAAATCTTAGTCTTTAAAGTGAGATCTCGTACATCAAAAATTCATCAAGAATTACTCCTGTTTTTATTGATGGTTTAATTGCTCTTTTAGACATTTTTCGCGAAGAAAAAGTTTAGTACTGTGGCGCCCCTCGAAATTTGCGGCAAAAGAAAAGAAGCTTGTACTCCTACTACTGGTTTTCACAACACGCTGGAATAGTGTATGTTTTATGTCCGTGAAGTAGCGATTGCTTTCCTGTTTATGTGCGTAAATAGATAATATTCAGATTTTATGAACATTTCCTAACGCATTCAAATACATTTCACTATGCTCGAATGAAGAAGACACTATAACTTAATCGGTCACTCATCGCATAAATGATTCTATGGTAAAAATAAAAAAATTCCTATCCAATGTCACAAAGGTTGTTATGCACGAGAACTAAAAATAATTTTAATATAAAACTTCAATATTCTAAAATTTTATCTTGGGTTAGTCGGCCTTGTGCAATATAAACATAAACGGTCCTTCGCTTAACTTTGACGGTTCGCGAGTTAGTATTCTTTTGCATTCCGTTCAGTACACATCAGTACTCTCTATTTCTGATCGCGGAACTTATAAATTAATAATTTCGGTAATTCCTAAATAAATTAAACAATCCTTAACATAAACTGAGTACAATAAAGCAATATTTATACAATAGTAGATTCGTTTAAACATTATAAAGGAAAAGACCTAAAATAATTTTGTTATAAAATACTAATACTTCAAAATTTAATTCGGGAGTTGTTGGCCTTGTGCAATATAAACATAAACGATCCTTCGATTAACTTTGACGGTTCGCGAGTTAATATTCTTTTGCATTCCGTTCAGTACACATCGGTACTCTCTATTTCTGATCGCGGAATTTATAAATTAATAATTTCGGTAATTTCTTAATTAATTAAACAATCTTTAGCATACACAGACCACAATAAAGTAATATTTAAACAATAGTAGATTCGTTTAAACATTATAAAGGAAAAAACCTAAAATAATTTTGATATAAAATACTAATACTTCAAAATTTAATTCGGGAGTTGTTGGCCTTGTGCAATATAAACATAAACGATCCTTCGATTAACTTTGACGGTTCGCGAGTTAGTATTCTTTTGCATTCCGTTCAGTACACATCGGTACTCTCTATTTCTGATCGCGGAATTTATAAATTAATAATTTCGGTAATTTCTTAATTAATTAAATAATCTTTAGCATACACAGACCACAATAAAGTAATATTTAAACAATAGTAGATTCGTTTAAACATTATAAAGGAAAAAACCTAAAATAATTTTGATATAAAATACTAATACTTCAAAATTTAATTCGGGAGTTGTTGGCCTTGTGCAATATAAACATAAACGATCCTTCGATTAACTTTGACGGTTCGCGAGTTAGTATTCTTTTGCATTCCGTTCAGTACACATCGGTACTCTCTATTTCTGATCGCGGAATTTATAAATTAATAATTTCGGTAATTCCTTAATAAATTAAACAATCCTTAACATAAACTGAGTACAATAAAGCAATATTTATACAATAGTAGATTCGTTTAAACATTATAAAGGAAAAAACCTAAAATAATTTTGATATAAAATACTAATACTTCAAAATTTAATTCGGGAGTTGTTGGCCTTGTGCAATATAAACATAAACGATCCTTCGATTAACTTTGACGGTTCGCGAGTTAGTATTCTTTTGCATTCCGTTCAGTACACATCGGTACTCTCTATTTCTGATCGCGGAATTTATAAATTAATAATTTCGGTAATTTCTTAATTAATTAAACAATCTTTAGCATACACAGACCACAATAAAGTAATATTTAAACAATAGTAGATTCGTTTAAACATTATAAAGGAAAAGACCTAAAATAATTTTGTTATATAATACTAATACTTCAAAATTTAATTCGGGAGTTGTTGGCCTTGTGCAATATAAACATAAACGATCCTTCGATTAACTTTGACGGTTCGCGAGTTAGTATTCTTTTGCATTCCGTTCAGTACACATCGGTACTCTCTATTTCTGATCGCGGAACTTATAAATTAATAATTTCGGTAATTTCTTAATTAATTAAATAATCTTTAGCATACACAGACCACAATAAAGTAATATTTAAACAATAGTAGATTCGTTTAAACATTATAAAGGAAAAAACCTAAAATAATTTTGACATAAAATACTAATACTTCAAAATTTAATTCGGGAGTTGTTGACCTTGTGCAATATAAACATAAACGATCCTTCGATTAACTTTGACGGTTCGCGAGTTAGTATTCTTTTGCATTCCGTTCAGTACACATCGGTACTCTCTATTTCTGATCGCGGAATTTATAAATTAATAATTTCGGTAATTCCTAAATAAATTAAACAATCCTTAACATAAACTGAGTACAATAAAGCAATATTTATACAATAGTAGATTCGTTTAAACATTATAAAGGAAAAAACCTAAAATAATTTTGACATAAAATACTAATACTTCAAAATTTAATTCGGGAGTTGTTGACCTTGTGCAATATAAACATAAACGATCCTTCGATTAACTTTGACGGTTCGCGAGTTAGTATTCTTTTGCATTCCGTTCAGTACACATCGGTACTCTCTATTTCTGATCGCGGAATTTATAAATTAATAATTTCGGTAATTCCTAAATAAATTAAACAATCCTTAACATAAACTGAGTACAATAAAGCAATATTTATACAATAGTAGATTCGTTTAAACATTATAAAGGAAAAGATCTAAAATAATTTTGATATAAAATACTAATACTTCAAAATTTAATTCGGGAGTTGTTGGCCTTGTGCAATATAAACATAAACGATCCTTCGATTAACTTTGACGGTTCGCGAGTTAGTATTCTTTTGCATTCTGTTCAGTACACATCGGTACTCTCTATTTCTGATCGCGGAACTTATAAATTAATAATTTCGGTAATTCCTAAATAAATTAAACAATCCTTAACATAAACTGAGTACAATAAAGCAATATTTATACAATAGTAGATTCGTTTAAACATTATAAAGGAAAAGACCTAAAATAATTTTGTTATAAAGTACTAATACTTCAAAATTTAATTCGGGAGTTGTTGGCCTTGTGCAATATAAACATAAACGATCCTTCGATTAACTTTGACGGTTCGCGAGTCAGTATTCTTTTGCATTCCTTTCAGTACACATCGGTACTCTCTATTTCTGATCGCGGAACTTATAAATTAATAATTTCGGTAATTCCTTAATAAATTAAACACTCCTTAACATAAACTGAGTACAATAAAGCAATATTTAAACAATAGTAGATTCGTTTAAACATTATAAAGGAAAAGACCTAAAATAATTTTGTTATAAAATACTAATACTTCAAAATTTAATTCGGGAGTTGTTGGCCTTGTGCAATATAAACATAAACGATCCTTCGATTAACTTTGACGGTTCGCGAGTTAGTATTCTTTTGCATTCCGTTCAGTACACATCGGTACTCTCTATTTCTGATCGCGGAACTTATAAATTAATAATTTCGGTAATTCCTAAATAAATTAAACAATCCTTAACATAAACTGAGTACAATAAAGCAATATTTATACAATAGTAGATTCGTTTAAACATTATAAAGGAAAAGATCTAAAATAATTTTGTTATAAAATACTAATACTTCAAAATTTAATTCGGGAGTTGTTGGCCTTGTGCAATATAAACATAAACGATCCTTCGATTAACTTTGACGGTTCGCGAGTTAGTATTCTTTTGCATTCCGTTCAGTACACATCGGTACTCTCTATTTCTGATCGCGGAATTTATAAATTAATAATTTCGGTAATTTCTTAATTAATTAAACAATCTTTAGCATACACAGACCACAATAAAGTAATATTTAAACAATAGTAGATTCGTTTAAACATTATAAAGGAAAAGACCTAAAATAATTTTGATATAAAATACTAATACTTCAAAATTTAATTCGGGAGTTGTTGGCCTTGTGCAATATAAACATAAACGATCCTTCGATTAACTTTGACGGTTCGCGAGTTAGTATTCTTTTGCATTCCGTTCAGTACACATCGGTACTCTCTATTTCTGATCGCGGAACTTATAAATTAATAATTTCGGTAATTCCTAAATAAATTAAACAATCCTTAACATAAACTGAGTACAATAAAGCAATATTTATACAATAGTAGATTCGTTTAAACATTATAAAGGAAAAGATCTAAAATAATTTTGATATAAAATACTTATACTTCAAAATTTAATTCGGGAGTTGTTGGCCTTATGCAATATAAACATAGACGATCCTTCGATTAACTTTGACGGTTCGCGAGTTAGTATTCTTTTGCATTCCGTTCAGTACACATCGGTACTCTCTATTTCTGATCGCGGAACTTATAAATTAATAATTTCGTTAATTCCTAAATAAATTAAACAATCCTTAACATAAACTGAGTACAATAAAGCAATATTTATACAATAGTAGATTCGTTTAAACATTATAAAGGAAAAGACCTAAAATAATTTTGATATAAAATACTAATACTTCAAAATTTAATTCGGGAGTTGTTGGCCTTGTGCAATATAAACATAAACGATCCTTCGATTAACTTTGACGGTTCGCGAGTTAGTATTCTTTTGCATTCCGTTCAGTACACATCGGTACTCTCTATTTCTGATCGCGGAACTTATAAATTAATAATTTTGGTAATTCCTAAATAAATTAAACACTCCTTAACATAAACTGATTACAATAAAGCAATATTTAAACAATAATAGATTCGTTTAAACATTATAACGAAAGATACGCTCGAGAGACTTAAAATAATTTTGATATAAGCTGCCAATACTTTAAAATTTTAATCTCGGGTTTGTAGACTTGTGCCTACACATATAAACATTAACATAAACGGCCCTTTAATTAACTTTGACAATTTCTTATTGATACAGTGATATTAATAATTTTGTTTTTATTTTTTTCTTTCAAAACAGTATTGCTATGGCTTGCGAACCATTAATGTAATTGAATATTTGTATCGCTGGAATACGAATGTCGCGAAGTAGAAGCAGTGTTTGTTCGTTCGTGTTTCGCGATTTAAACAAGTGTATTTGTATCGATTACGTGCAATGCAATCGTTAGAGTCAGTGTTTGTTTGCAAACCGTTTTGCTTTTTTAACAGTCTCACAGACTGTATTTACAAAAGACAGTACAATTTCTCGAAGTAAATTCAGTGACCGTTCGTTAAAAATTATTTATCGCGTAATAGAGTCAGTGCATCATTGAAGAGGATTTTTATCAACCTCGGTGTCGACCTACCTAATCAACCATTTCGACTTAAACCGCGGACGAGTGTTTTGGAGCCATCGCAGAACTTCTTAAGTTGTGAGTGAATTTTTAAGTCCCTCCGATCACTCAATCATGTCGAGGACGAAAGGTCCGAATTGGCACGGGTGATTGGTTGTAATTAATTAGTAGAAGAGCATTGAGTGACCACGAGTAAATTTTTTCGGAGATTTACTCGTGAATGGTTTTTTATTTTTTAATTTATTTATTAGATCAGGATAGGGTCTTCTTGTTCAAACGCGTTTATAATTATTTCAAATTTTGAATATGTCCTGATAAATTTTAATCCCTATAAATTGTAAATATTTTTAAATATTTTGCTCGCGCGGAAATATCAACGAATCGTCGTTATTCATGAGTTTTAATAAAGAATGAACAAGAAGATATTCGCGATGGATAGTCTCTTGATTACAAACGATACCGTGCATGATATCTTTATAATAATTAAAATTATCGTTTGTAAGAGAAGAGCGTTCAAGGAATTTCCTTATATTTTTAAATAATAACGAATTAAATATTTAATCAATTTGAATTGATAAAAGAAAAGTCTCGATAGAGTCATTGCTTTTGAAAGAAAAAAGTCGAGTAGAATAATTGCTAAAAGACAAAGAGAGTCATAGTCCGTAAGCCTAGATGATAAATTAATTATTTTTTAGCTCAGGATTTTCAGCAATTAATATACTATTATCTAATTTCTAATTTTTTTTATAATTAATATCTAATTTCTCCCACACAGCGAAAAAGTATCTTTCGTGAGGATAATAATAAGTTTTCAGATTCGTTAGGATTGTATTAGGGTTATCTTTCATATCTTAGAATTTGGAATCAAATTTTGTCGTTACAGTTTTAGAGTGATAATCGATTAGGTAAAGGCACGAAGCAAAGAAGGGGCTATATGCCGAAGACAACATGTGGCTCAAGAGGACAACTATTAGGCTATTGAGTTATTTTCGAAGGTTCACTAGGAACTTTCGAGAATGGCTCTTAGTTTTACTATGCTAGTATTTTAATTTTACCATGTTGTCACTCAAAATGCTCTTATGGTGATGGGTGTACGGGTGTAAATTTAAAAAACTGAGACGAAGTAACTTTCCGTAAATAATATTCCCACATTGCCACGCGTACGCGAATAGGATTATTTCATATTTTATGCCTTTTTAATATTAAACTTTTTTAAAAACTTAATTGAATTTATGATTCTAGTTTAATAAAATTAAATTTTATGTTAAAGTCGATTTATAAATTTAGCACATTTTTTCTTTTATAAAGTTCAATACAATTCATAATTTTATTTTAATAAAATCGAGTTCTATATTAAAATCGCATATCTATGAAATATAAAAGTAATATAATACTTTTTTAGATCAGTATTCAGAATTTTTCATTCTTTTTTAATTAATATTCTTTTTTTCTTAGCTTTTAAGTATAATTAAATTAAATTCCGAAGTTTATCGTTCGTATAATTAATATACATATATACATATTCTTTCTCTTTCCTTATTTCTTTTCAGCTAGGTCTAAGTCATGAGATCGCGGACACGGAAAGGAATAATTAATAAATAGGATTATCTTAACATTTAAGCAATCTACGATATACGTAAAGTATAATTAATTAATATTTAAACCATAAGATATTCTTAACAACGTTATAAAAATCATATACATGTATTGTCATTTACTATCGATTAATAGATATAATAATATTTCTTTCAGGGAGAATAATATATAATTATTTATATTAATCGTTTATTTTTCTTAAGTTTAATCAAATTAAATTTAGCATTTTATCGTTCGTATAATTAATATACATATATACTAATTCTTTTTTCTTTCCTTATTTCTTTTCAGCTAGGTCCGAGTCGTGGGATCGCGAACACGTGAAGAAATAATTAATTAATATTTAAACAATAGAATATTCTTAGCAACGCTATAGAGAGCATGTACATACATTATCATACATTATCGATTAATAAATATAATATTTCTTTCAGAGAGAATAATATTTATTTATATCTGTGTTCAGAATATTTCATTTCTTTTTAATTAATCTTTTATTTTTCTTAAGTTTAATCAAATTAAATTCAGCATTTTATCGTTCGTATAATTACTGTCATTTCTATTTTTTCTTATTTACTGTCATTAATTATCCTCTATATATATCTCGGGTGGAACCCATGAGAGGGGCTTATGGGTGTGTGCCTCTGTGTGGGTTGCTGTCTCAGCATCTTATAGAGCTGCTTCTCTTTTCTTCTCTTTCTGGGGCTCTCTTTTCTATTTCATATTTTTCATTGTTATTTGCTCCTATTAATTATTCTTTATATATCTCGGGTGGGACCCATGGGTGGGGCCTGTGGGCGAGGGCTTCTGTGCGGGTTGCTTTCTCAGCATCTTATAGAGCTGCTTCTCTTTTCTTCTCTTTTTGGGGCTCTCTTTCCTATTTCATATTTTTCATTCTTACTTACTACTATTAATTATGATTTATTAGTCTCGGGTGGGACCCATGGGATGGGGACATGGGTGTGGGCCTCTGTGCGGGTTGTTCTCTTAGCATCGTGTAGGGCTGCTTCTATTTTCTTATCTTCCTGCAGCTTTCTTTTATTACTCATATTTTTCTTCTTTAATTATGTTTTTAATTATGTTATTAATATGTTATTTCTTTTCATTATGTCTTTTCAGATTTTTATTATCTTATTTCTTTTTAATTATGTTTTTAATTGTGTTTTTAATTATGTTATTAATATGTTATTTCTTTTTATTATGTCTTTTCAGAATTTAATTATGTTATTTTCTTTTAATTATGTTTTTTTAATATTTATTTATGTTATTTCTTTTTAATTATGTTTTTATGTTTTTAGGTTTGTTATTAATATGTTCTAATTAATTTTAATTTTTAAGTATTTGGTAGGACCCATCAGATGAAGCGGATTGTTGTTTCAGCAGCGTGCAGAGCTACTTATATTTTCTTATCTTTCTTTTATTCATCTACTTTTTTTCTTTTTCAGGGATGATCGAGCAATCATGCAGCGATATTCAATATGTCTTTTCCTTTCTTTTTTTTATTTTTTCCTTATCTTCTTTTTTTTTCAGGATAGATCATCAAGGCATAGGTTTACCTCCGGTCGAATGCGTCATCGCCTGGCACGATTCATCATCGGTTTTTAATGCGCGGTTACGGGAAGGATAGGAAGAACACTGACGCGCGTGTCGGCGTGCACAAGCGTGGGTGTTCTCGGGCGCGATTAAACTTCGTTTGATTGCTCGTATCGAAAACGCGAATTTAGAGTAGATTCATCGTTTTTCTAACACTCACGTGAATGAACGCGGGCGCGACTTAAAAGTCCTACCGTGGACTTCGTTTAAATTTTTGCTCGAATATTCGATTAGATTACCTCGCGAACGCGTTTTTTCAGAGTAGAGTCACCGTTTTCCGAGCACTTGCGTGGGTGTCCGGGCGCGATTAAAAGTCCTACCATGGACTTCGTTTAGTGTTGAAATTCGGGGTGCGCGAACGGTTTACCTTGTAGTGCTGTACATAGCTGGCTGATGTTATGACAATCCTAATGTTTGGTAGCGGGGCGGAAATCCCGACAAATATCATGGAAAGTCTAAATACCGGTTAGCATATGTCACTTTGGATTTCAACTTAGAGTCATCGTTATTCTAACACCCGCGTGGGTGTTCGCGTGCGCGATTAAAAGTCCTACCGGGGACTTCGTTTTGTTTGCTCGAATATTCGATTAGTTTATTTAGAGTAAAATCACCGTTTTCGAACACTTGCGTGGGTGTCCGGGCGCGATTAAAAGTCCTATCATGGACTTCGTTTTAGTGTTGAAATTCGGAGTGTGCTTCGGATTTCAACTTAGAGTCACCGTTATTCTAACACTCACGTAAGAGTTCGCTTGCGCGATTGAAAGTCCTACCGGGGACTTCGTTTTATTTCTTCGACATATCGATTAGATTACTTCGCGAATTTGGATAGAACAGTAGAATCTACGTAATTATAACACACGTGAGTGTCGCGAACGCGATTAATGCGCTTTGATTGTTCGAAATTCGGATGCACGAATTCAGATGTGCTTAATAATCCGTTATGCCTGAGGCGGAGGGTGTCGAACGGTTAAGCTTTCTGTAAGTGGAGTCCCTGTAGCTAAGGCTAGATACTTCCTGTTAGCTTTGTCCCATGCCCAAGATATCCGAAGCGGAAGGCATGAGGGATCGGTATCGCGGTACGCGGATTTTAGAGTAAAGTAGAGTCACCGTTAGCTCGTGGGTCTCCACATGCAGCAACTTCCACGTAGTGAGACCTGGGTCGTTAATACTTGCAAAGTTTAATTGTAAACTTTTAAATGCAAGTATTACCGAGCGAATGGCTGCATATTGCATTACTTTTCCAATATCTTTTCAAACTAATTCCTACTAATCATTAACATATTTTCATTCTATATAGCTAATAATACTTCAAAAGAAGAAATTTATCAGAAATCTATTGTACAATAATTTCTCGGAAAAACGAAAAGGAAATTATTCTATCTCTCTTTTATATTCGCTGTCATTTCTATTTATTCTTATTTACTCTCATTAATTATTCTTTATATATCTCGGGTGGGACCCATGGGTGGGGCCTGTGGGCGAGGGCTTCTGTGCGGGCTGCTGTCTCAGCATCATATAGAACTGTTTCTCTTGTCTTATCATTTTGGGGCTCTCTATTCCTCTCTTTCTGGGGCTCTCTTTTCTTTCTCCGGCTCTCGTTTCTATCTCATATTTTTCATTTTTAATTATGTGTTTAATTATGTGTTTATGTTTTTAATTATGTTTTTAATTATGTTCATTTTCTATTTATATTATATATATATATATATATATATATATATATATATATTATGTTTTATTTTATGTATTTTTTATTCTTTCTCTTATTTTCTGCTTACGTTCTTCTTTTCCAGGATAGATCATCGAGGGATAGGTTCATCTGCGACCGGATGGTACATCGCATGGCTGGATTCATCATCGATTTCTATGCGCGATTACGGGAAGGATAGGAAGAACATGAGCGCGCGTGTCGGCGGGCACAGGCGTTGGTGTTCTCGGGCGCGATTAAACTTCGTTTGATTGTTCGAATCGAAAACGCGAATTTAGAGTAGAGTCATCGTTTTTCTAACACTCGCGTGGGTGTTCGGGCGCGATTAAAGGTCCTACCGTGGACTTCGTTTGATTTCTTCAAAATTTCGATGGGGGTACTTCGCGAATTTCGGCTTAACAGTAGAATCTACGTAATTATAACACACACGTGAGTGTCGCGACGCGATTAGTATTTCTAAGGAGTGCGCTTTGATTGTTCGAAATTCGGAAAGCACGAATTCAGATGTGCTTGATAATCCGTTATGTCTGAAGCAGACGGTGCAATTGGTGGAGCTATCTGTAAGAGGTGTGTAGTAGCTAAGCTACGCATACCCTGTTAGTTAAGAAGCCAGGCATTGAAGCGGAAAGGTATCGCGGATCGGTATCGCGGAACGCGGATTTTAGAGTAGAGTCACCGTTAGCCCGTGGGTCTCCACATGCAGCAACCTCCACGTGGTGAGACCTGGGTCGGTATTACTTGCATACTCTAATTATAGAATCTTTAATGCAAGTATTATCGAGCGAATGGCTGCATATTGCATTACTTTTCCAATATCTTTTCAAACTAATTCCAACTAATCATTAACATATTTTCATTCTATTTAGCTAATAATACTTCAAAAGAAGAAATTTAGTAGAAATCTATTGCACAATAATTTCTCGGAGAAACGAAAAGGAAATTATTCTATCTCTCTTTTATGTTCGCTGTCATTTCTATTTATTCTTATTTACTCTCATTAATTATTCTTTAATCTCGGGTGGGACCCATGGGTGGGGCCTGTGGGCGAGGGCTTCTGTGCGGGTTGCTTTCTCAGCATCTTATAGAGATGCTTCTCTTTTCTTCTCTTTTTGGGGCTCTCTTTCCTATTTCATATTTTTCATTCTTACTTACTATTATTAGTTATGATTTATTAGTCTCGGGTGGGACCCATGGGATGGGAACATGGGTGTGGGCCTCTGTGCGGGTTGTTCTCTTAGCATCGTGTAGGACGGCTTCTATTTTCTTATCATTCTGCAGCTTTCTTTTCTATTTAATATTTTTCTTATTTAATTATGTTTTTAATTATGTTATTAATATGTTATTTCTTTTCATTATGTCTTTTCAGATTTTTATTATGTTATTTCTTTTTAATTATGTTTTTAATATATTCTTATTAATTATGATTTACAGGTTTTAGGTAGGCCCCATGAAATAAAGAGGACTGTTCTTTCAGCATCGTGCAGAACTGCTTCTATTTTCTTATCTTTCAGTAGCTCTCTTTTATTACTCATATTTTTCTTCTTTAATTATGTTTTTAATTATGTTTTTAATTATGTTATTAATATGTTATTTCTTTTTATTATGACTTTCCAGAATTTAATTATGTTATTTTCTTTTAATTATGTTTTTTTAATATTTATTTATGTTATTCCTTTTTAATTATGTATTTATGTATTTAGGTTTGTTATTAATATGTTCTAATTAATTTTAATTTTTAAGCATTAGGTAGGACCCATGAGATGAAGCGGATTGTTGTTTCTGCAGCGTGCAGAGCTACTTATATTTTCTTATCTTTCTTTTATTCATCTACTTTTTTTCTTTTTCAGGGATGATCGAGCAATCATGCAGCGATATTCAATATGTCTTTTCCTTTTTTTTTTTTATTTTTTCCTTATCTTCTTTTTTTTTCAGGATAGATCATCAAGACATAGGTTTACCTCCGGTCGAATGCGTCATCGCCTGGCACGATTCATCATCGATTTTTATGCGCGGTTACGGGAAGGATAGGAAGAACACTGACGCGCGTGTCGGCGTGCACAAGCGTGGGTGTTCTCGGGCGCGATTAAACTTCGTTTGATTGCTCGTATCGAAAACGCGAATTTAGAGTAGAATCACTGTTTTTCTTACACTCACGTGAATGAACGCGGGCGCGACTTAAAAGTCCTACCGTGGACTTCGTTTAAATTTTTGCTCGAATATTCGATTAGATTACCTCGCGAACGCGTTTTTTCAGAGTAGAGTCACCGTTTTCCGAGCACTTGCGTGGGTGTCCGGGCGCGATTAAAAGTCCTACCATGGACTTCGTTTAGTGTTGAAATTCGGGGTGCGCGAACGGTTTACCTTGTAGTGCTGTACATAGCTGGCTGATGTTATGACAATCCTAATGTTTGGTAGCGGGGCGGAAATCCCGACAAATATCATGGAAAGTCTAAATACCGGTTAGCATATGTCACTTTGGATTTCAACTTAGAGTCATCGTTATTCTAACACCCGCGTGGGTGTTCGCGTGCGCGATTAAAAGTCCTACCGGGGACTTCGTTTTGTTTGCTCGAATATTCGATTAGTTTATTTAGAGTAAAATCATCGTTTTCGAACACTTGCGTGGGTGTCCGGGCGCGATTAAAAGTCCTATCATGGACTTCGTTTTAGTGTTGAAATTCGGAGTGTGCTTCGGATTTCAACTTAGAGTCACCGTTATTCTAACACTCACGTAAGAGTTCGCTTGCGCGATTGAAAGTCCTACCGGGGACTTCGTTTTATTTCTTCGACATATCGATTAGATTACTTCGCGAATTTGGATAGAACAGTAGAATCTACGTAATTATAACACACGTGAGTGTCGCGAACGCGATTAATGCGCTTTGATTGTTCGAAATTCGGATGCACGAATTCAGATGTGCTTAATAATCCGTTATGCCTGAGGCGGAGGGTGTCGAACGGTTAAGCTTTCTGTAAGTGGAGTCCCTGTAGCTAAGGCTAGATACTTCCTGTTAGCTTTGTCCCATGCCCAAGATATCCGAAGCGGAAGGCATGAGGGATCGGTATCGCGGTACGCGGATTTTAGAGTAAAGTAGAGTCACCGTTAGCTCGTGGGTCTCCACATGCAGCAACTTCCACGTAGTGAGACCTGGGTCGTTAATACTTGCAAAGTTTAATTGTAAACTTTTAAATGCAAGTATTACCGAGCGAATGGCTGCATATTGCATTACTTTTCCAATATCTTTTCAAACTAATTCCAACTAATCATTAACATATTTTCATTCTATATAGCTAATAATACTTCAAAAGAAGAAATTTATCAGAAATCTATTGTACAATAATTTCTCGGAAAAACGAAAAGGAAATTATTCTATCTCTCTTTTATATTCGCTGTCATTTCTATTTATTCTTATTTACTCTCATTAATTATTCTTTATATATCTCGGGTGGGACCCATGGGTGGGGCCTGTGGGCGAGGGCTTCTGTGCGGGCTGCTGTCTCAGCATCATATAGAACTGTTTCTCTTGTCTTATCATTTTGGGGCTCTCTATTCCTCTCTTTCTGGGGCTCTCTTTTCTTTCTCCGGCTCTCGTTTCTATCTCATATTTTTCATTTTTAATTATGTGTTTAATTATGTGTTTATGTTTTTAATTATGTTTTTAATTATGTTCATTTTCTATTTATATTATATATATATATATATATATATATATATATATATATATATATTATGTTTTATTTTATGTATTTTTTATTCTTTCTCTTATTTTCTGCTTACGTTCTTCTTTTCCAGGATAGATCATCGAGGGATAGGTTCATCTGCGACCGGATGGTACATCGCATGGCTGGATTCATCATCGATTTCTATGCGCGATTACGGGAAGGATAGGAAGAACATGAGCGCGCGTGTCGGCGGGCACAGGCGTTGGTGTTCTCGGGCGCGATTAAACTTCGTTTGATTGTTCGAATCGAAAACGCGAATTTAGAGTAGAGTCATCGTTTTTCTAACACTCGCGTGGGTGTTCGGGCGCGATTAAAGGTCCTACCGTGGACTTCGTTTGATTTCTTCAAAATTTCGATGGGGGTACTTCGCGAATTTCGGCTTAACAGTAGAATCTACGTAATTATAACACACACGTGAGTGTCGCGACGCGATTAGTATTTCTAAGGAGTGCGCTTTGATTGTTCGAAATTCGGAAAGCACGAATTCAGATGTGCTTGATAATCCGTTATGTCTGAAGCAGACGGTGCAATTGGTGGAGCTATCTGTAAGAGGTGTGTAGTAGCTAAGCTACGCATACCCTGTTAGTTAAGAAGCCAGGCATTGAAGCGGAAAGGTATCGCGGATCGGTATCGCGGAACGCGGATTTTAGAGTAGAGTCACCGTTAGCCCGTGGGTCTCCACATGCAGCAACCTCCACGTGGTGAGACCTGGGTCGGTATTACTTGCATACTCTAATTATAGAATCTTTAATGCAAGTATTATCGAGCGAATGGCTGCATATTGCATTACTTTTCCAATATCTTTTCAAACTAATTCCAACTAATCATTAACATATTTTCATTCTATTTAGCTAATAATACTTCAAAAGAAGAAATTTAGTAGAAATCTATTGCACAATAATTTCTCGGAGAAACGAAAAGGAAATTATTCTATCTCTCTTTTATGTTCGCTGTCATTTCTATTTATTCTTATTTACTCTCATTAATTATTCTTTAATCTCGGGTGGGACCCATGGGTGGGGCCTGTGGGCGAGGGCTTCTGTGCGGGTTGCTTTCTCAGCATCTTATAGAGCTGCTTCTCTTTTCTTCTCTCTTTGGGGCTCTCTTTCCTATTTCATAATTTTCTTATTTAATTATGTTTTTAATTATGTTATTAATATGTTATTTCTTTTCATTATGTCTTTTCAGATTTTTATTATGTCATTTCTTTTTAATTATGTTTTTAATATATTCTTATTAATTATGATTTACAGGTTTTAGGTAGGCCCCATGAAATAAAGAGGACTGTTCTTTCAGCATCGTGCAGAGCTGATTCTATTTTCTTATCTTTCAGTAGCTCTCTTTTATTACTCATATTTTTCTTCTTTAATTATGTTTTTAATTATGTTTTTAATTATGTTATTAATATGTTATTTCTTTTTATTATGTCTTTTCAGAATTTAATTATGTTATTTTCTTTTAATTATGTTTTTTTAATATTTATTTATGTTATTCCTTTTTAATTATGTATTTATGTATTTAGGTTTGTTATTAATATGTTCTAATTAATTTTAATTTTTAAGCATTAGGTAGGACCCATGAGATGAAGCGGATTGTTATTTCAGCAGCGTGCAGAGCTACTTATATTTTCTTATCTTTCTTTTATTCATCTACTTTTTTTCTTTTTCAGGGATGATCGAGCAATCATGCAGCGATATTCAATATGTCTTTTCCTTTCTTTCTTTTATTTTTTCCTTATCTTCTTTTTTTTTTCAGGATAGATCATCAAGGCATAGGTTTACCTCCGGTCGAATGCGTCATCGCCTGGCACGATTCATCATCGATTTTTATGCGCGGTTACGGGTAGGATAGGAGAACACTGGCGTGCGTGTCGGCGTGCACAAGCGTTGGTGTTCTCGGGCGCGATTAAACATCGTTTGACTGCTCGTATCGAAAACGCGAATTTAGAGTAGATTCATCGTTTTTCTAACACTCACGTGAATGAACGCGGGCGCGACTTAAAAGTCCTACCGTGGACTTCGTTTAAATTTTTGCTCGAATATTCGATTAGATTACCTCGCGAACGCGTTTTTTCAGAGTAGAGTCACCGTTTTCCGAGCACTTGCGTGGGTGTCCGGGCGCGATTAAAAGTCCTACCATGGACTTCGTTTAGTGTTGAAATTCGGGGTGCGCGAACGGTTTACCTTGTAGTGCTGTACATAGCTGGCTGATGTTATGACAATCCTAATGTTTGGTAGCGGGGCGGAAATCCCGACAAATATCATGGAAAGTCTAAATACCGGTTAGCATATGTCACTTTGGATTTCAACTTAGAGTCATCGTTATTCTAACACCCGCGTGGGTGTTCGCGTGCGCGATTAAAAGTCCTACCGGGGACTTCGTTTTGTTTGCTCGAATATTCGATTAGTTTATTTAGAGTAAAATCACCGTTTTCGAACACTTGCGTGGGTGTCCGGGCGCGATTAAAAGTCCTATCATGGACTTCGTTTTAGTGTTGAAATTCGGAGTGTGCTTCGGATTTCAACTTAGAGTCACCGTTATTCTAACACTCACGTAAGAGTTCGCTTGCGCGATTGAAAGTCCTACCGGGGACTTCGTTTTATTTCTTCGACATATCGATTAGATTACTTCGCGAATTTGGATAGAACAGTAGAATCTACGTAATTATAACACACGTGAGTGTCGCGAACGCGATTAATGCGCTTTGATTGTTCGAAATTCGGATGCACGAATTCAGATGTGCTTAATAATCCGTTATGCCTGAGGCGGAGGGTGTCGAACGGTTAAGCTTTCTGTAAGTGGAGTCCCTGTAGCTAAGGCTAGATACTTCCTGTTAGCTTTGTCCCATGCCCAAGATATCCGAAGCGGAAGGCATGAGGGATCGGTATCGCGGTACGCGGATTTTAGAGTAAAGTAGAGTCACCGTTAGCTCGTGGGTCTCCACATGCAGCAACTTCCACGTAGTGAGACCTGGGTCGTTAATACTTGCAAAGTTTAATTGTAAACTTTTAAATGCAAGTATTACCGAGCGAATGGCTGCATATTGCATTACTTTTCCAATATCTTTTCAAACTAATTCCTACTAATCATTAACATATTTTCATTCTATATAGCTAATAATACTTCAAAAGAAGAAATTTATCAGAAATCTATTGTACAATAATTTCTCGGAAAAACGAAAAGGAAATTATTCTATCTCTCTTTTATATTCGCTGTCATTTCTATTTATTCTTATTTACTCTCATTAATTATTCTTTATATATCTCGGGTGGGACCCATGGGTGGGGCCTGTGGGCGAGGGCTTCTGTGCGGGCTGCTGTCTCAGCATCATATAGAACTGTTTCTCTTGTCTTATCATTTTGGGGCTCTCTATTCCTCTCTTTCTGGGGCTCTCTTTTCTTTCTCCGGCTCTCGTTTCTATCTCATATTTTTCATTTTTAATTATGTGTTTAATTATGTGTTTATGTTTTTAATTATGTTTTTAATTATGTTCATTTTCTATTTATATTATATATATATATATATATATATATATATATATATATATATTATGTTTTATTTTATGTATTTTTTATTCTTTCTCTTATTTTCTGCTTACGTTCTTCTTTTCCAGGATAGATCATCGAGGGATAGGTTCATCTGCGACCGGATGGTACATCGCATGGCTGGATTCATCATCGATTTCTATGCGCGATTACGGGAAGGATAGGAAGAACATGAGCGCGCGTGTCGGCGGGCACAGGCGTTGGTGTTCTCGGGCGCGATTAAACTTCGTTTGATTGTTCGAATCGAAAACGCGAATTTAGAGTAGAGTCATCGTTTTTCTAACACTCGCGTGGGTGTTCGGGCGCGATTAAAGGTCCTACCGTGGACTTCGTTTGATTTCTTCAAAATTTCGATGGGGGTACTTCGCGAATTTCGGCTTAACAGTAGAATCTACGTAATTATAACACACACGTGAGTGTCGCGACGCGATTAGTATTTCTAAGGAGTGCGCTTTGATTGTTCGAAATTCGGAAAGCACGAATTCAGATGTGCTTGATAATCCGTTATGTCTGAAGCAGACGGTGCAATTGGTGGAGCTATCTGTAAGAGGTGTGTAGTAGCTAAGCTACGCATACCCTGTTAGTTAAGAAGCCAGGCATTGAAGCGGAAAGGTATCGCGGATCGGTATCGCGGAACGCGGATTTTAGAGTAGAGTCACCGTTAGCCCGTGGGTCTCCACATGCAGCAACCTCCACGTGGTGAGACCTGGGTCGGTATTACTTGCATACTCTAATTATAGAATCTTTAATGCAAGTATTATCGAGCGAATGGCTGCATATTGCATTACTTTTCCAATATCTTTTCAAACTAATTCCAACTAATCATTAACATATTTTCATTCTATTTAGCTAATAATACTTCAAAAGAAGAAATTTAGTAGAAATCTATTGCACAATAATTTCTCGGAGAAACGAAAAGGAAATTATTCTATCTCTCTTTTATGTTCGCTGTCATTTCTATTTATTCTTATTTACTCTCATTAATTATTCTTTAATCTCGGGTGGGACCCATGGGTGGGGCCTGTGGGCGAGGGCTTCTGTGCGGGTTGCTTTCTCAGCATCATATAGAACTGTTTCTCTTGTCTTATCATTTTGGGGCTCTCTATTCCTCTCTTTCTGGGGCTCTCTTTTCTTTCTCCGGCTCTCGTTTCTATCTGATATTTTTCATTTTTAATTATGTGTTTAATTATGTGTTTATGTTTTTAATTATGTTTTTAATTATGTTCATTTTCTATTTATATTATATATATATATATATTATGTTTTATTTTATGTATTTTTTATTCTTTCTCTTATTTTCTGCTTACGTTCTTCTTTTCCAGAATAGATCATCGAGGGATAGGTTCATCTGCAACCGGATGGTACATCGCATGGCTGGATTCATCATCGATTTCTATGCGCGATTACGGGAAGGATAGGAAGAACATGAGCGCGCGTGTCGGCGGGCACAGGCGTTGGTGTTCTCGGGCGCGATTAAACTTCGTTTGATTGTTCGAATCGAAAACGCGAATTTAGAGTAGAGTCATCGTTTTTCTAACACTCGCGTGGGTGTTCGGGCGCGATTAAAGGTCCTACCGTGGACTTCGTTTGATTTCTTCAAAATTTCGATGGGGGTACTTCGCGAATTTCGGCTTAACAGTAGAATCTACGTAATTATAACACACACGTGAGTGTCGCGACGCGATTAGTATTTCTAAGGAGTGCGCTTTGATTGTTCGAAATTCGGAAAGCACGAATTCAGATGTGCTTGATAATCCGTTATGTCTGAAGCAGACGGTGCAATTGGTGGAGCTATCTGTAAGAGGTGTGTAGTAGCTAAGCTACGCATACCCTGTTAGTTAAGAAGCCAGGCATTGAAGCGGAAAGGTATCGCGGATCGGTATCGCGGAACGCGGATTTTAGAGTAGAGTCACCGTTAGCCCGTGGGTCTCCACATGCAGCAACCTCCACGTGGTGAGACCTGGGTCGGTAGTACTTGCGATGTATTGAAATCTAACGATAAATCGCGCAACTTAAGTACTATCGGGCTAATGGCTGCATATTTCAATGTATTTCAAAATCCCTTCAATCTAATTCTGATTAAACACTAAAGTACTAACACTTTACATTGTCAATAATATTTTAACGGGTAAATAGATAAGATATAGTTCAATTCAAAGATATTTTTTTTAAATTCGCTAATTTATATACTGATTATCAGATGTGTCAATTATATTTTTTATTCCTTACGCTTTCGTCGTGAAAGAAATGCATACCGTTATGGTATTAAGCACGTATCGCTGCGAGATTCACGTTATCATGAACGAAGGATTATAAATATGAGCGATTGAAAAGTGTTATTTCAGTCTACTAAACTACTTACTCTCACTTACATGAAATCAATAATTATTTACACGTGAGATGGGAATAACCAACATAATTGATACGATAAACGCATATTAGGGACACAATAATATATTCCTTAATAGGAAATAGTTCTCCACTTATTTTCGTAATTCATATTTTATCCGTACTTATCGCTGAAGTCACACACGCTTCGAATAAAAGATAGTGAACAGCCTTAATGATATTGTTATGGCTACTAGCGCACTCTATGGGGTAGCAAATATTATTTGTACGGTGTGATCGTGAATATTCCTAAAAAATTTTATATTTTAGAATATACAAAAAATTTTTTATATCTTAATAATTTATAATTATCGAAATGTTTGCATAACTACACATTATTATGTTATCAAATTTAAATAATTTTATAACATTTTTTCGATTTTTTCTATCGATAATATACCATATATTTATCGACTTGATTTTCTTCTTAAGAAATTAGTTCGAGTTCTAGAGGGCGGTTAAGTATGGCGATATTTCTGCCATCTATAGGAATATATTATTGTGGATCAAACAGTGGTAGGTTCAATTAACAGCGTTCTTGATTACAAAAATTAAGTTTTATGTTGTTTAGAGAAAAGTATTTTCTTTTTAAATAAATAAGTAATTTTATGTTTATAAGCATTATGTGATATGTTTAACAATAATATCATTCTTGTTTTGTAGTGAAAATAAAAAAATAACATGGCATTACGTACTTATGGAGATAAACCTATAAGTTTTCAAGTGGAGGAAAATGGAGAATATTATTGTATTGGCTCCGAAGTGGGCAATTATTTGCGACTTTTCCGTGGTTCATTATATAAACGTTACCCTGGTATGTTCAGAAGATCTATAACTAATGATGAACGTAAAAAATTGGTAGAACTTGGATTAAGTCAACACGTTCTTGCATCAAGCGTATCACTTTTAAGAGCTAGCGAAGTAGAAGATATTATCGAAGGTAATGATGACAAATATAAAGCCGTATCTGTGCATTCGACCGAACCCCCTGCTCCTAGAGAGGGAAAATCTAAAAAGTCAATGGCATGGGTACCAAGTTTGCCAAACAGTTCACATTTAGATGCAGTACCACAAGCTACGCCTATAAATCGGAATAGAGTTCATAATAAAAAAGTCAGAACATTTCCACTGTGGTAAATAATAATTCTAAATTTAGGAGTATAAGATTTAATAGCATAGAAATTATATTTATTGTATCTGTTATAGTTTTGATGATACAGATCCATCTGCAAATTTAGAAAATGCAGCACAACAGGAAATGCTTGTTCCAATACGCTTAGATATGGAAATAGAAGGTCAAAAATTAAGAGATACTTTTACTTGGAATAAAAATGGTATTTATGATTTCATTAAAATATCTAAATCAAATATAGTTTGAGTTGCATAAATATTTATATTATTTTCTACAGAAAGTCTTATAACACCGGAGCAATTTGCAGAAGTATTATGTGATGATCTAGATTTAAATCCATTAACTTTTGTTCCTGCTATAGCACAAGCTATAAGACAACAAATAGAAGCTTTCCCACAAGAAACAATTTTAGAAGAACAATGTGATCAAAGAGTAATAATTAAATTGAACATACATGTTGGTAATACTTCCTTAGTAGATCAAGTAGAATGGGATATGTCAGAAAAAGAAAATAATCCTGAGAAGTTTGCAATGAAATTATGTGCTGAATTAGGACTTGGCGGAGAATTTGTTACAGCTATTGCTTATAGGTAATTTTAAATATTTATCATAGATGTATCATCTGTATGTTATATTCATCTTTACATTTTTATCAGCGTTCGTGGTCAATTATCGTGGCACCAAAGAACATATGCATTTTCTGAAGCACCATTACCGACAGTAGAAGTACCATTTAGACCTCCTTCCGAAGCAGATCAATGGGCTCCCTTTTTAGAAACCTTAACTGATGCAGAAATGGAGAAGAAAATAAGAGATCAAGATAGAAATACTCGGTAAAATATATAAATATTAACTAACTAAGGCATCTAATGAGACATTTACAATAATTATTAATTCTGAATTTTATTTTTTATTTATGTTTTAGACGTATGCGAAGATTAGCAAATACCACACCAGGATGGTAAATAACATGGACCATAGTATTATTTAAGATAAGGAATATTGTTTATTTCATATATTTGTTTACCTAGAACTGAAGTTTTAACACCAACTTCTAATTCACATTTAAAAAAGGAAAAAAAAAAACAAAAAAGAAAAAAAAACTAAAATTACTTTAATAAAAGAATAAAGAAAAAATGCAAATAGGAAATAAAATATATCAACATTATCGGAGAAATTCATATAAATATATTACGTTTATTAAACTATTCATTGATTTATTTTTTTTCCTACTAGTTTGCAAGATATTATTAAAATTTTTATACAAATAAATCACCACTTTTAAAAAATTATATTTTATTTAAAATTTAGATATTTCACTGTTTGTGAATTTAAAATTAATAAAAGTAAGAAAATCATTCGTATATTTATAAATCATTCAGATCCAAACATATTTTATATAATAATTGTTTTAAATACTAAAGCTTATTTAAATAAGAGAACTTTGTTTCACGTTCTTTTTATAAACAAACCAATAGACGTAAAATAGTATAAGATATAGGTAATAAAATTATTTAAAAAAAAAATATATATATATCTATAAATGACCTATTTTAATTAAATAATCATAATTGATAAAATATTGAATAAAAATACGAACAAAACCTATATAAATGAAAATAATCAGTATTTTCAGCAGATTTTACACTTAAATGCATATGTAAGCATGAAAAAGATACGTCATCAATTTTTTTTTTTTTTTTTAAGGAAAACAAGATCGTCGGTAACAAAGAAGAAAACCTATAGAAATATATATGTATATGCATATAATTAGTAAAAAAAAATCAACAAAAAATTTTTTTTTTACCAATGATCATTTTGTTTATACATTAGACTTTAATAAAGTTACGTATAATAAGAAAAAAAATAAGAAGTCATACGACGACAAAAGAGAAGAAGGGGAATCGAAGTATCGTTAGGCGGGACACATGACTTAATCAGACCAGTTCAGTTTCAACGTCTTGACCGAGAAGGGACTGCCGGTTTTATTGTTAGGAGTAACATGGATTCACCTTGGTTAAAATATCAATTTACAGAAGAATCATCGATTATATCGGCGTACAATAGCAATAATCCATTTCCAAGAAGACCATGGCTTCAAAACGGTCCGGTTGCGGCTGCTGTTGGTGGTACTAACATCGGTTTCAAAGGAATCGTAGCTGGTACACAATTTTTGTCTAATAATTTCATAATACCTACTTTTTTTTTTTTTTTTTATTTTTTTATTTTTTAATCTTATCATATTAACTAGAAAACATTGACTTTTGACATCTGTCAAGAATAGATGAGATAACATTAGTTCGCATCAAGTGGTTATATATATATATATTTATATATATATATATATATTACATATATATTTATGTATGAACATATATATATACATACATAATATACATGATTTAACACGTGTAGGTACGTGTTCGGTCATTGAATGAACGAATGAAAGAAAGTGAAAGAGATAGTTAATCTGATGCTTATTTTATGGTGTAATAGTTCGAAGGTCAAGACCCCATTAACCTTAAATAAATATAAAAAATATATTTACCTTCAAAATTATACAATCACAGCGATATATTTTTTATATTCTGTATCGACCCATATACGTGCTATTTTACACCTTTTTTTATATTTTTAACTGCGTGATAAATGTATGAAGTCCATTGAAATAAATATTCTATATCTTTGTAGGTGGTATTACTGGTGGTATAGAAATTTGTATTACATATCCAACGGAATATGTAAAAACACAACTACAATTGGATGGTAAAAGTGGAGCTGGTAAAGAATACACAGGAATATGGGATTGTATAACAAAAACTGTAAAGACTCGTGGATTCTTTGGACTATACAGAGGTCTATCTGTTCTCCTTTATGGGTCTATTCCAAAATCAGCAGTACGTTTTGGTGCTTTCGAGTCAATAAAGAAAAGATTGGTCGACGATGACAGAAATCTGAATGCTCAAAGAAAACTTTTGTCAGGACTTTGCGCTGGTGTATGTGAAGCTGTTTTTGTAGTGACTCCTATGGAAACTGTCAAAGTAAAATTCATTAATGATCAAAGATCCCCAAATCCCAAGTTTAAAGGATTTTTTCATGGTGTAAGATTGATAGTTAAAGAATATGGTAAGTGTTTCTAGATTTACAAGGTTTTTTTCTCCCCATACCAAAAGAAAATTATGTTACAATATAGATATTATGTATATATTTTTTTTATCATGAATTTCTGAAAAATATATTCTTTTCATTAGCGTTAAAAACATTCCTAAATCTATCGTACAGAATGCATATGATGCATTATGTATTCTTATGTAATGTCTATCAATATTTATGAGTGAGTCTTCATTTCTTAAAAAATATGAACATCATTCTGAACAATACTTTTATTTTTATCATACTGATATTAAATTTATCACGTTTTAGTACATAATTTCTTGATTGATAAAAAAAAAACAGTTAAATTATGAAATGTGGACAAATATCTTGTAAATGAATGATAGTGATAATTGTATATGTACAATTTATCCTTGAACCGTATTAACTTCAATGGTGCAAAGGAAAGATAATACTGCTCATAAACCTTGGTTTACAAGATTAAGATAGTAAGACATGTTTTTACTCTGTCATTATTCCTATTAATAACTAACTACACTTGTATTCAACTCTGTTTTTTGAATTTTTTATTTAATGTTCGATTAATATACTTTGTTTTCTTAATATCTGTAAGTTATTTCTGTGAATGTGTTTCAATTAATAAAAACAAATAAATATATTTTTTTTTCATTATTTAATATTGTAATTTTTTCAACAGGATTTAAGGGGGTATACCAAGGTGTTATGCCTACTATTTTGAAACAAGGTTCTAATCAAGCAATTCGATTTTTTGTAATGGAAACATTAAAAGACTGGTATAGAGGTGGTGACAATACTAAAAATGTTCCTAAAGTTGTTGTTGGTGCATTTGGTGTCTGTGCTGGAGCAGCTTCAGTTTTTGGAAACACTCCTATTGATGTTGTAAAAACTAGAATGCAAGTATGTAGCAATTTTGTCCACCGTCTTTTTCTATTTAATTATTTCACAATTATATAAATTTTCAATACAATATTTCTCCTTTATTCCAGGGTTTGGAGGCATCGAAATATAAAAGCAGTATAGATTGCGTTATTCAAGTTTGGAAAAAAGAAGGTCCATTTGCTTTTTATAAAGGCACTATTCCAAGATTAAGCAGAGTATGTTTGGATGTTGCTATAACATTTATGATTTATGATTCATTTATGGATCTGTTTAACAGTGTTTGGCCATGAGAAAATTTGCATTTATAGAATTTTTATTTCTTTATATTATCGTGAGTGATATATCATGTAAACCTTATGAGCATGTTTGCGTAATGTGTTCGTACAGTAATGATTGAATTTTCTTCTTTATAGTAAATTAATTATTGTTTAGAGATATAGTTTATTAAATTCGTAAACTTTTTTGTTTTACGCATTGATAATTCGATATATTTTAGTAAAAAATAGAATATCTACTGAATTTACTGCACAAAATACATTTATATATTTATATATATTATATATATATATATATATATATATATATATATATATTTATAATATACTATATATAAACTATATATATACTATATATATACTATATATATACTATATATAAACCAAACATATATTATAGCACAAAGTTATATTAATTTAAAGAAATATATTTTACATTCAATACGCCCATTGTATTTGAAATATATTAGAGAAAATATTATACAATGATAGTTTAAATAATTCATAAACATTCCATGATATTAATACACATGTACTTATGTGCGTATGATTATATTGTAAAAATATCTGTGCCAGAAAAAAATGATATGTATGTTTAAATAGAGAATTTATATACATATATAATTAATTTTATAAGTATATGCACAGTTTTATACTTAGAGAAAATGTTTCAAGATGTATTAAATAATGTATATATAATTGAAAGTCAGTTTTACAGAAAACGTAAACATCAACGAAATAAAAGAGATTATAACTTTGCATAAATGACGCAAATGTATTTAATAAAGCTTCAGATATTGATATTTCACCATTAACATTTGGATTGTAATATATTACAATTATTAATTAAAACAATAATGCCTTATTATATAAGAATTATACTGTTTAGCAAATATAATCGGATATGCCACATAAGATATCTATTTTATTTTCTATTATGTACAAAAATTATTTACATATTATTATGTCAATATTTCTAAATGATATTGTGTTTGTAGATGTATATAAAATAACCTTCAATCAGTTTACTATAAGTATATTTACAAATGTGACGAAACACTTCCTGTTTTGATTATACTTGCTAATTGTTGGAATTCAAATAATTTAAAAAAGCTTAAAGTATATAGAGAATCAATGGAGATTATAAAGAAAAGTTAAAAAGTAGTAGGAAGGAGATTATATTATATATTAAAGATGTATGTGTAAGATTCCAATTTTCTACGCGCTCTTCTTACAGATGGGGACTTATATTTTACATTCATAAAACACAGCCACACATACATGAAGTATTGGTAAACTGTATACACAAGTAACGAAGAGGGGTCCGAAAAAGTAGAGGGGAGCATAGATGCAGACAGTGCCGGCCCCACTCTGGGCCCAAGGGAGAACCCCCCACATTCCAAGATGGCTGTGCCTAAGGAATGCAGTGGGTGCCCCCCTAAGACGCCTTCCTCCCTTCTTTTTTATTAATCGGATCAATTTATCGAGTCTAGAGAAAAGAAGACTTCAGGTACCTAGACGAAATAGTGAAGTATACGCGATTACGATTAAAGAAATAATTAATAAGAAAAAAATTGATCGTACGTTAAATGTAAACGAGAAAAGAGAGGAAAGTGCGAGAAAGACTAGAAAGGACCTTACGTATTAAAGCCCGAAGCCTTATCTAATGGAGCTCGTTTGCGGCAGATAATGCCCATGCAGGAGGATGTTCCCGGCTCGTCTTAAGCAATGTCTCATAGGGATATCTCTGAGGTAATGATGTTAGTTTTCTTACACAATTTTTTCTAAATGAAATGCTTTTTTTCCCTTAATTAAATTTTCACCAAATTTTTATTGAATCAATGTTATTTTTAATAACATTTGTAAATATATAATAAATCATAAAAATTATTTATATATATTTAACTAATATCTCATTATATTCATTTAAATATATTCATTTAAACTAGATATGTTTCCTTGTATATTTCATTAAAAAAAGTAAATATTATGAATTATATTTTTAATTATTTGTGCATAGCATTTGACATTGTTTTGATATCTAATTGTATCTTTATTTATATAGCCAGTAATATAACAATATGTAATAAAACTTTAATTTATATACTTTATTTATATATTTTCATTACACTTATTTTATATACTTTATTATATTTATTTTATTAAGTTACTTCAATGTATATTATAGGTGGAGCCCGAAGGTACGTCGGCCTTGGCCGCTGGATCCAGATCATTATTCCTAGAGACTGTACGGCGTAGCAATGCAGCATGTCAGAATGGAGATTATGCACTTGCTGCGACTTTATATACTGAAGCCTTGGCCTTGGATCCACTCAGTCATGTATTATATTCCAACAGATCAGCTGCACGATTAAAAATGGGCTTATTTGCCCTTGCCCTTCAAGATGCTGTAAGGGCTACAGAACTTAGTCCACAATGGCCAAAGGTATGCGTATATCCATTTATGCATTTACAACATAAATGGAATCAATAATTTTTCTGTATATTTAGGCATATTATCGTCAAGGTGTTGCTTTACAATGTTTGGGCAGACACGGGGAAGCCCTTGTAGCATTCAGTACTGGATTAGCTCATGATCCTTCCAATTGTCAACTATTATCTGGTTTAGTAGAAGCTTCTTTAAAATCTCCTTTAAGACCAACGTTAGAACCAACATTTCAGCAATTGCGGGCAATGAAATTAGATGAATCTTCTTTCGTTGTAATATCTGTTGTTGGTCAAGAACTTCTTGGTGCAGGACAATATAAAGCAGCTGCTGGTGTGTTAGAAGCTGCACTCACAATTGGTTCATGCAGTTTAAAATTAAGGGGTTCCGTTTTTTCTGCCTTATCTAGTGCATATTGGGCATTAAATTCTTTAGACAAAGCAATTAATTATATGCAACAAGATTTGGGTAGGTTTGATGATTAAAAAATATAAAGGTATTATTATTCAGTTACTATTCATTTGACAAACATTGCTTTTAGGTGTGGCGAGATCTCTAGGAGATACACAAGGTGAATGCAGGGCACATGGAAATTTAGGATCTGCTTATTTTAGTAAAGGCAGTTACAAGGAAGCTTTAACAGCACATCGATACCAATTAGTTTTGGCTATGAAATGTAAAGATACTCAAGCAGCGGCATCTGCCTTGACAAGTCTAGGTCATGTTTATACAGCTATTGGTGACCTTCCAAATGCATTAGCTTCACATAAACAATGTGTGCAATTAGTAAAACAAATGGGTGATCGTCTTCAAGAAGCTCGTGAAATTGGCAATGTTGGAGCAGTTTATCTAGCTATGGGAGAATTTGAAAGTGCTGTAGACTGTCATACGCAGCATTTACGAATAGCAAGACGCTTAGGAGATCGCGTAGAAGAGGCAAAGGCATTCAGTAATTTGGGATCATCGCACCACTATTGCAGAAATTTTGGTCAAGCAATGGCTTATCACGAAAATGTTTTGAGAATAGCTCAGGAACTAGGGGATAGGGCAATAGAAACAAGAGCTTATGCAGGACTGGGTCATGCTGCAAGATGTGCAGGTGAAATACTTTTCCGAACGAAACATAATGAGGAAAGCAATGGAGAAGTGAACTTTATTATGTAATTTCTTTCAAATGTATTCTAATGTAGGCGATCTTGCTCAAGCCAAGCTTTGGCATCAGAGACAACTCGATGTCGCGCTAGCAACAAAAGACAAAGTAGCAGAAGGTCGGGCATGCAGTAATCTAGGAATAGTTTATCAATTACTTGGTGAGCATGATGCTGCACTTAAGTTACATCAAGCACATTTGGGTATTGCCCGAGCTTTGGGTGACAGAGCTGGTATGGGCAGGGCCTATGGAAATATTGGAAATGCTTACAATGCTTTGGGATATTATGAACAGGCTATTAAATATCATAAGCAAGAATTGACCATAAGTAAAGAGGTAATATTTTTAAATATATTCTGACAAACTAAAATAAAGTCTATATTTACATAATTATTATGATTTTTCGTAGGTCAATGATCGTAGTTCAGAGGCAAGCACTCATGGAAATTTAGCAGTAGCATATCAAGCTGTGCAAGGCCATGAAGCTGCATTGAGACATTATAGAGCACACTTGGCAATAGCTCGTGAATTGAAGGATACAGCTGGTGAAGCATGTGCACTACTTAATCTTGCTAACTGTTTATCATCACGAGGAAGATTTGAAGAGGCAGTTCCATATTATGAGCATTATCTTATGTTGTCTCAGGAATTACATGATGTAGAAGGAGAAGCTAAGGCATGCCATTTTTTAGGATATGCACATTATTGTTTAGGGAACCATAGAGAGGCAGTGAGATATTATGATCAAGATTTGGCCTTAGCCAAAGATTTGCAAGATAAATCTGGAATGGGAAGAGCATATTGTAATTTAGGATTAGCACATTTAGCTTTAGAAAATTTGGATACTGCCTTGGAATGTCAAAAATATTATTTGGGTAAGAATACACTATTGGATTATATTTTAAGATCATTTCACCATGGTATATTATAGGATAAACTGAATATTTGTCTACTTAAATGTAGCCATAGCCCATATGACCAAACACTTAGCCGGTAAATTTCGGGCTTTGGGAAATATTGGGGATTGTCTTTTACGCCTTGGCGAAGCAGAAGAAGCTATTAAAATGCATCAACGTCAATTAAACTTAGCACGACAAGCGGCTGATCGTAGTTTAGAAGCGGCTGCTTATGGAGCTTTAGGAATTGCTCATAGAGCAACAAAGAATCTTGACAAAGCTCTTGGGTTTCATACACAAGAACTTACATTAAGACAAGAAGCTGGTGATTTACGAGGAGAATGTAGAGCTCACGGTAATTTAGGTGCTGTTCATATGGCATTAGGTCAATACACACATGCTGTTAAGTGTTATCAAGAACAATTAGAAAGAGCAAAGGAATTGGCAGATTCTGGTGTTGAAGCACAAGCATTAGGTACAACTTAAACAAAAAAACATATTAATAAGATTAATGGTTCAATATAACATTAGTTTTTTACATTTTATAGGAAATTTGGGAATAGCTAGACTAAATATGGCTCATTACGAAGATGCAATTGGATATTTTGAACAACAATTAGCAACTTTAGAACCATTAACTACAGGTACATCTTTACTTGACAAAGCTAGAGCATTGGGAAACTTAGGCGATTGTTATGAAGCCTTGGGAGATCCAGAAGAAGCTATTAAATGTCATGAACAACAATTAGCTGCAGCTATAAAACTAAAAAGTATAAGAGATCAAGAAAGAGCGTATAGAGGTTTAGGAAGAGCTCGCGAAGCATCGGGAAATTTACAAGAAGCTTTAGTTTGTTTTGAAAAAAGATTAGTAACTGCACACGAAGTCGATAGTCCAGAAGCAAGAGGTGCAGCTTATGGTGATTTAGGTTTGTATTATATTATATTCAATGAAATATTTCAATAAAATATTTATGTGCGATCTCAGAATAGAAAATATGTCTTCTATTTTTCTTATAGGTAGAGTACATGCAGCATTAGGAAATCATGAACAAGCTGTTAGTTGTTTGTCACATCAACTTGCTCTTGCTAGAGGTCTTGGTGATAAAGCTGCTGAAGCTGAAGCTGCTAGTGGATTAGGGGCTGTTCATTTATTAATGGATGATCCTAATTCAGCATTGAGACATCATCAGTTAGAACTTTCTATTGCTGAAGGCTTAAATGCTGCTGGATTACAAGCCAGAGCTTGTGCAAATTTGGCTATGACTCAGGAAGCACTCGGTCAATATGAGGAGGCTATAAGATTACAAGAACAATCATTAAGCTTAGCTGCTGCAGCTGGAGATCAATTAGCCAGAGCAGCAGCGTTTTCCAGTTTAGGAAGATTACATCATTTATGTGGTGATTTATCAAGGGCTTTAAGTTATTTACAATCAGGATTATCTTTATCTGAAGGTTTAGGAAGGAGAGAAGAAGCAGCTAGGTTAAAATATAGACTTGGTCTTGTTCATTGGGAAGCTGGAGAAGCAACAACTTCTGTAGAACATTTGGAAAAGGCTGCAAATCTTTTAGAATCATTAGATGGATCATCTTCATCTCTCATTTGTGGACAACCTAGCAAAAACGAGCTATTAACGGAAACGTATAGAATGTTGCAAAAAGTATTGATTAGTTTAAATAGAGCAGAGGAAGCATTAAATTGGGCAGAAAGATCTAGACGATCTAGAACTAATTCTTTGGATGATACAGCTCATTATTCAGAAATTATTGACAGACAAAGAGGAATGATATTGTATTATAGGTATAAATATTAATAGATATTAATATTGCTAATGTGAAAAAAAAAAAATAATAAAAAACTAAAATCTCAAATAAGATAAATTTACAATTTTAGTGAAGTGGGTAATGAGCTGCATGCATGGTGTTTAGCTCCAGGTCGAGGACTTTTAAGGTTTCATTCAACAACATTGGACGATGGTATGACTTTAGAACAGAAAGTGTTACAAGCTCGTGAAGCACTTTTAGACGAATCCAATGAGCTCGCGGAAGAATCAACAAAAATACCAACGAGAGGGCATCATCTTAATGCGAGTTCTTATAGTTTAAGCAGTTTATTTAGCGTTGGCTCTGTTAGTTCACGAGCTGGAAGCGCACGTTGGGGACGAGGAGTTAAGGGACCTACATGGCAATCACCATTGCCGATTCAGTTACTTTATGATTTACTCTTAGCACCATTCGAAGATTTATTGCCTCCTGTTAGAAAGGAACTTATTATGGTGGTCGAAAAGTCTCTCTATTTGGCACCATTTCCAGCTTTACAATCAAATCCAGGAGAGGATTATTTATGCGAAAGATTTTCTTTATTAATCGTACCATCGCTTGCAGCTCTTAAGAAAAGATCGAAAACTCCTATGCCCGAAGGTGGTGCTACTGTAGCTGCTCTAGTTGCAGGAAATCCTACTCTTCCAGAGGATATTAGAGAAGAATATGGATGGCCAGAAAGTGCAGCTTCTACTGAAACAGAATCTGAAATAGTCGCGGAACTTTTAGAAGCACGTGCTCTAATAGGTGAGTACATTATAATAAATAAGTGTTCCTTTAGTTAAAATAAGAAAACACATACACACACATATATATATATATATATATGTTCAATTTTTAAGGCGTGGAAGCTACAAGATCAGCAGTTTTAAGATCTCTACCAGATGCAGAATGTGTACATTTAACTGTACCAGTTTTTTGGAATTCTACTAGTCTAGCACTTACGTCTGATCAGTGTGAAGAAGGAACTGAAAAACCAGCTTATTTGTTAAGTTCTTCGGATATTCTAAAATTACGAATATCTGCTAGATTAGTGGTAATATCCAGTGGTCATTGTTGGAACAGTACTGAAAACACGGCTCCTTCATCAGACGGGATACAAAATCTTACAAAAGCATTATTAAATGCTGGAGCACAGTGTGTACTAATAGGCATGTGGGCAGTTCCTCCTACAGCTGGTAGCATTTTATTGCGAGCATTTTATAGTGCCATGTTACAAGGTGCTAGGGCATCAAGAGCTTTAGCTGAAGCAATGCAAACAGTACAACATACACGACATTTTGCTCATCCAGCAAATTGGGCAGGATGGTTACTTATTGGAGGAGATGCAAGATTATCAAATAAGGTAGCTCTTATGGGCCAGGCGCTAGCTGAATTATTACGTGGAGGACCTGAACAAAGTCGAGATGCTTTACGCGTCACTCTTCACTTAGTAGAAAAATCATTACAAAGAATACATCGTGGTCAAAAGAATGCCATGTATACGACACAACGTAGTATTGAAAATAAAGTAGGAACGGCTGCTGGTTGGCGAGAACTTTTAATGTCGGTAGGATTCAGATTTGAGCCAGCTGGAAATGGTATACCATCTTCTGTATTCTTCCCACAAAGTGATCCTGAAGAAAGATTAACAAGATGTAGTGCTAGCTTACAAGCTCTTCTAGGATTAGGACCATCATCATTACATGCTCTAGCTAGGCTTTTGCAGGTAAAAAATAAAATTTCTTAATAAACAAAGTATCCTATTTATTATAAATATATAATATCTATAATATATAGGCCCCGGAAGCGGCAGAAGACGTTATTGCTGCAATGAGAAGAGCTAGTTGTGCAACTGAAGGACAGGAAATCTCTTTACCTGTACAAGTTTGGAGAGCACCTGGATCTCATGAATTGTTTGCAAGTTTAGGATTTGATCTTATGGAAGTTGGCCAATCTGAAGTTACTTTAAGAACAGGAAAACAAGCTTCGCGTAGAGCCGTGCAATTTGCTTTGCAAGCACTTCTTGCTTTATTTGGTAATAATCCTATGTTATTTGTATCTTGATATTTAATGTTACAAATCTAACGAAACTTTTTTGATATCAGATACACAAGAAGCCCCAAAGAGTCTTAGCATAGATTCTAGCAGTTCGATGGAAAGCTTAGCATCAGTTGCAAATACTGAAAAAAATGTTATAGAACGGCCTAGATTAGGAGGAGCGTTTGCAAGTTACGTACGGCATCGTGGAGAACCAGATGGAAAAACTATGGAACCACCAAATATTCCAATAACTATATCTCGTCAACAATGTCAAAGTGGTGGAGGTAAATTGTTATTAATCCTAATTTATATTTACTTATTATTACATTATATTTTCACAAATTTCACATGCTTTTTATAGGTGAATCAGATGTGGCTTTTACACCTAGTCCTCCAGTAGCACTTAATTTGAATCATCAAACGCGTATTAGAAATTTATATCCTGATCAAAATGTAAGACCAGGATCAAGTTCAAGTAGTTCAGTAACTGATTGGGATAATGGTCATGCTACTGTTTTAAGACGGCAACCGCTGCCACCTTTACCAACTACTGTATTAGAACGATTAAGTGTTAGAACAGAAGTTGGATCTAACGCTCCAAGAAAGCCACGACATCCTACAACTAATGAAGATATATGTTCTCAAACTGATTCCACACAGGCTACAGAAACACATCCACAAAACTTAAGAAATATAGCTACATCTTTAACGAGTTTAACACGAGAATTAACACCTACTATTTCTGAAGTATACCATGAACGAAATTTAGGATTAGGACTGGCTCCATCTTTATCAAAATTATTAGAAGAAGTAAGTTCTGTGCCTGAAAGAGAAGAAATTCAAACATCACGGACAAATCACAATCAAACTCAAAATTGGATACAAAATGATACAGAATTATGTCGGAGGGATGAGGCTGATGGTAGATCTATTGCTGAATCACAGTGTAGTGCTACCAGCTCTAACAAAATTCATAGGAAGGCACCACCACCTCCAGTATAATTTTTCTTTTATTTATATATTATATTTATAAGTACTATGTGAGAGAGAGAGAGAGAGAGAGAGAGAGAGAGAGAGAGAGAGAGAGAGAAAGAGAGAGAGAGAGAGAGATATATATATATATATATATAGAGAGAGAGTAATCCTGGATAATAGTACTGGGTACCAAAGAATGGAACATATTAATTTTAATCAGAGATTATCAAGTTTTTATTAAAATAATATCAAAAAGTTCAAGATAATCCAAAATAAACATATTGATTAGATACTTAATTTTGTTTTGGTAGTTGCATGCAAAAAATGTACTATATTATCCTTAAGAATATATAAAGATACAAAGTTATAGTAAGATTCATTAAGATAATTCACATGCAATACTCGTTTCTAAAAACAATTTATTCATTTATATACCTTGATTCATTCATCGTGTTTCAATATACAGTATTGCATTTCCCAGTAATTTATATATAATGCATATATCTTAATTTTGTTCTTTTAGTTAGAATTATTCCACTCAATTGTGTATTTTTTTTTCTTTTTCTTTTTTTCCTATTTTTTTATTTATTTTTTATTTTTTTTTATGTAAAATTGTTCTCAATCAACAATTGTGTATTATGGAAGAGTTAAGCTATTTTATGCTTTACATTTTTTTTTTCAGTATTTTATATAAATAAATTTTGTTATAGAAATTTATTTAAATTATTAATGATCAAACCTTCCAAAGATTGGAAAGGAATGTTTTAATATAAATTCATTTCAATAATAAAAAAAATGTACAATTTTTTTGAAGAATGCTAATAAAGTTTCAAACGCCCAGTTACTAAGTTTACCAAATGCGCTGGCCCAGGACCCACTCCACATACAGTTCTACTTCCTGGAGCTACTTGTGTGCGTCCTGCATCTTGTATTACATTTGTTATTAAACCAGCATCTCTGGCTGCTTTTGCTATTGCTCTTAGTTCATCTTCATTATTCACCTAAACATTATTTTTTCATTAACTACCTTTTTATAATTATTGTATAAAAATAACACAATGTGTCTATTTATGTTTTCGGTTAGCGAATTAGATTATATATGTGACATGTATTTGTGCCGAAAAAATATAATAAAGGGAAAATATTGTTATGTTATATTATATTCATATTATATTTTACTATACATTCACATTATGTTGAAGAATATTATCTAATAAGAATTATATGAGCTCTTGTTTTAGAGAGCTAAAAAGTATATAACAAATTATACAAATCTATTTACAAAATAGCATTAAACAGAGATGCAAAAAATTGTTTTTCCTTTTGTGCATTATTAATTTTTCAGTTAAAAAATTTCATTAAAAATTATAACTGTAATTTTAGTTATAAACGACAATACCTTGACAGTGACTTTTACTTGACCAGAATTTTCCCAAGCTTTTAAAATAGGTGGATACTTTTGAGCAATTTTATAAGCTGCTACAGCCGCATGTGCACATTGAGCCACAACTTTTCCTTTTCCCATTTTTAAATCACTTCTTACAACTAATACTAATTTACAATCTTGGTTATCATCGAACTCTGAATATGCCTAAATAAAATAATTTTGTTATTAAATAGTTTATTAAATTTCTTTCATTTTAACAAATAAAGATTTAATATACTTACAATACAATTACCATCTGGTACAGATTTTTTACCTATTCGATACATTATTAATTTATATATACAATAACCAGCCATGGTACAAATTACAAACCCAATGGTTGTATCTATACCATTTTTTAGAGGTGATTTTAAAATATCCATTTTTTACAAAATGCTGTAAAAAGATACAAAAATATATAATATTAATTCATAAATTCCTTGTTCTTTATCTAATTAAAAAATATTACACTTTTTTTTTTATACTTTTATAATATTTTTTCTGCTTCACAAAAATAGTTTCTATATATTTATGTATATATTATCCTAAGGATAATTTTTAAAATATGTTTTCCAAACGATTTTATGTAAAAGTACAAAATACAAAAATAAAAGAATCTTGACAATAAATGATGGAATCAATTAATTTATCAATGTAATATTAATTCAAATTATTTTTACACTCATACTAATACATTTTTTTATTCAAATATTAAATATTATTAGAATGTATTACAATTACACGTTTTAATAAACTAACGTAGCGTAGGAAATATATTTTATATAGGTGGATACACACTGAACATTTTATATAAAAAGTCAAGGATAGTACAAAATGAGTTTTCATGAAAATTTATTAAAAGTTCATATATTCTTACTTTACATATTAGTAATAAATAAAAAATTTATAACTATTAGTAATTATAATGTGGTACCTATAATACAAATAAAAATAGATAATCATTTTTAAAACGTTTATTATTTTATATACTTAACGTTTATTGGTAGATATATTTTAAATAGATTTAAAATCCACCAATCACGAAGTAAATTTTTTTAAGAAGAAAATGAAAGATATAAGAGAAGAAAGGAAGCATAAAAAATGAAAAAGCAAGTAGAGATTTGACAGAAACGTTCCTTCTTCCTTGTATATATGATTTTGGTGCGTTCAACATTCATACGCGGTTCAACAAACACTCAATGTGGCGCTTGAGTTTGGAAGGTTATGGATTAATACTTCGGGGTGTGGCATCATATCGTGATTTATAAACCGAATAAAATATAATGTGCGTGTAACGTTGAATAAAATATTTATTCGTTCATGGGATATCTAAGAAGTTGTCTTTAGTTAGTATGTTTCGCGCGTTTTTGTGAAAATTCAATGGACGTTGAACTTACTCTGCACAAACGTAAATCATTTTTTGAATAATTTTTTAATAATAAAATCATATATTATAGACCATCAAAGGAACAGTTTTTTACTAACATTCGAAGAAAACATCATGAATAGTGAAGTGTCTGTGTCATGTTTGTGGAACTTCTTGTTTTGATATATTTCCAAATGAAAAGTTGTTACTTGTTGTTAAGATATATTGATTGCTATTAAAAAGGATATAGTCCATGAAATCACGTGTATTAAACACTACGTGGGATGTTGGGTCCTATCACCCCCACTCAATCCCACGAATATACCGAAATGTCTCGTCTAGCCGACTACTTTGTAGTAGTGGGCTATGATCACGAGAAAGAAAGTAAGATATCATTATATGCCTATATTTAATATTATAAGAAAGAATACAATAATGATGTTAATAATATTATAGGGGGTGGTATTAGTAGTGGGATCATTATACAAAGATTTCCAGAAAAAGATTGGTCTGATACACCATTTATTGAGGGTATAGAATGGGTAAGACTTATTATTTATAGGCTTCTTTAGTGGTCTACAACTAATGGTTATTCATTTCATAGTTTTGTCAACCTCAAGGATGGGCTTTATCAACAGAAAGACAAGAACCACGCTTTTTTGTATCGATATTAACAGATATCGATGCAAATCGTCATTATTGCGCTTGTATGTGTTTCAATGAGACAGTCTCTATAATGCCAAGTAAACCTGTAGATGAAGAAGAAGAACCTGTTGATAATGATAGCCGTTCTTTGGTTAGATCAATGCCTTCTATTGCACATCATAGCATTATGTATGCTCCTAAATGTCTGGTGCTGGTTTCCAGATTAGATTATATTGAAACTTTTAGGGTATGTAAAATGTCAAACATCAACAGAGAGTTGATTAAAAGATAATATCTAAAAAATGACAAAAAATATTTTTTTCTTAGAACTGTCTTGGCATTATTTACACAGTATATGTAGAAAATCTTGGAATACCATTAGAGACATTAGTGGGAAATATATTAGGATGTATACAAGTACCACCTGCAGGAGGACCTCAAGTACGATTTAGTATTGGAGCAAGTGATCGTCAGGCTCTTCAACCACCAATTAGTCCTTCACTTCCAATAACTCATACTAGTGTAAATCTTTTATTTCAACAATTAGGTAAGAAAAAGCTAATAATTGTTCTATATATATATATATGTCTATGAGTGTGATTGAATATGTTTTATTTTAAATATTTATAACCTTTTTTTCTTAATTAAATAGGTATTCGCAATGTACTAGTGTTATTTTGTGCAGTTATGACAGAGCATAAGATACTCTTTCACTCTGCAAGCTATTCTAGATTAACTGAAGGATGTCGTGCTCTAACTGCATTGATGTATCCATTTAGATACACACATGTTTACATTCCTCTTTTACCTGCGGCTCTAGTCGAAGTACTCAGTACACCCACGCCATTTATAATGGGAGTACATAGTTCACTCAAGCACGAGGTTGCAGAACTTGTAAGAAAAACTTTCGTTAATTTAAAAATAATATTTATTTAATATTATCTATGGAAATACATAATTCTTTTGAACAGATGGATGTGATAGTAGCCGACTTAGATGGTGGATCTATAATGGTTCCTGATGGAGTATCACTTTCTTTGCTCCCAGAACCTCTTCTTTCACAAACACAAGATGCATTATCTCTTGTTTTACAACCAGAACTAGCATGTGCAGATTATGCATTTCCTCCTCTTGCTACAAGAGCTCCACATCCTCCAATGTTAGATAAAGAATTAAGAGCAGTTTTTATGAGAACTTTTGCTCAATTGCTACAAGGTTATCGTAGTTGTCTTACATTAATACGAATTCATCCAAAACCAGTTATTACTTTTCACAAGGTAATTATTATCATACATTTCTTTCTTATTCTATATTTGTGTATATTATAATTTCATTTATATTTATATTTTTAGGCTGCTTTCTTAGGAGAACGTGGTTTAACAGATTGTGACTTCACAACGAGAGTTTTAGATTGTATGTTTTTTACATCTTTTATTGCAGAAAGAGGTCCACCATGGAGACCTTGTGATGTATGGGATGAATTATACAGCAGTTTAAGTGATCAGTTAAAACAGGAAGCACAAGATCATAGTCAGTATTAATAAGTTCTTAATTCGATAAATATTACATTTATTCTAAACATTAAGATTTTGTTTTTATATTCAAGGACTTGTTTTAACACACATTCAAGAACTTGCACAACAATTATATACGAATGAAAATCCTAATCCTCAACCATATGTACAAAAGATCTTAAAGCCACCAGAAGGAGCCTTTGCAAGAATTCATCAACCTCTTTTACCTCGTGTCAATCCAGAGCAAGTACAAGCAATTATAGATGAAGGTCTTGCCAAAAACAATTTAAATGTTAGGTTGGTATATTTTTTTATTTTATAATCTATAATATCATTTTATACTATTAATACATAATTTGTCTTTATATCATTTAGATTGACATCATTAAGACCAATTCAACCACGTATTGTACCTATAGGCCCACATATTTCATTTGTTCATGATACTAGACACTTGGTGAGCAATTCAGCACGCAGATTAGAAGTGTTGCGTAATTGTATAAATTGTATATTCGAAAATAAAATATCAGACGCTCGTAAAACTTTCCCAGCAGTTTTAAGAGCTTTAAAAAGCAAAGCTGCTCGATTAGCTCTTTGTATGGAATTATCTCAGCATGTCGTTGGTAATAAAGCCATGCTAGAACACCAACAATTTGATTTGGTAGTGCGTTTAATGAATTGTGCATTACAAGATGATTCCTCAATGGATGAACATGGTGTAGCTGCTGCTCTTCTTCCTCTTGCAACGGCATTTTGTAGGAAACTTTGTACAGGTGTTATACAATTTGCATACACTTGTATTCAAGAACATCCTGTGTGGCAAAATCAACAATTTTGGGAAGACGCTTTCTATCTGGATGTACAAAAAGATATAAAACGTTTATATCTACCTGGTGATAATTCCCCGCCAAGACTTGCAAATGATAGCATTTTAAATCCTATCAGTCCACGAGAAAATAAGGAATTTCCATTTCGTGATCGTTATTCCATATATCAAACTCAGGAACCCTCAGCTTTAGAAATTGCTGCTGAACAAATGAGAATTTGGCCAGCTATTGATCCAGAAAAACAAAAAGAACTTATAGCAAGCGAAGAAAGTACTATGTACAGTCAAACCATTCATTATGCCAACAGAATGGTATACTTACTAGTTCCTCTGGATATTGGTGCAAAAACTCATCGTCAAGATAATGTTTATGATGATGAAAGAGCTAGTAACAGTATTACAAACAGGTACATTTTTATATATGTATATTCATTTTTTTTTTTCCTATCTATAAGTAATAATTTTTTGTTGGGAAAAAAGTGTGGCAAGTGACAGTGGTGATGCAGAATCTGGATTCGAGGAAACTGATCCTGGTGAAACTGGTAGTGTTGTTATACGCATGGTTTCACGATTTGTAGACCGTGTTTGTACTGAAGGAGGTGTTAGCGCTGAACATGTAAGGTGTCTTCATCAAATGGTTCCTGGTGTTGTTCATATGCATATTGAAACTCTTGAGGCTGTACATAGGGAAAGCAAGAGATTACCACCAATACAGAAGGTATGTTATATGTTCATAAAAATAATTAAGATAAAAAAGAAATCAAATATAAAAATTTCTTTCTTTTTTTTTCATCTTTTTTACAGCCTAAAATCTTAACACCCAATATGTTACCTGGTGAGGAAGTCATAATGGATGGTTTGCGCGTATATCTTCTACCAGATGGTAGAGAAGAAAGTTCTGCAGGTCTTCCCAAAATACCACCATTGTTGCCAGCAGAAGGAGCTATTTTCCTTACTAATTATAGAATAGTATTCAAGGGAATACCCTGTGACCCATTTGGTAATTATATTTAACTTTTATTCTTGTTACAATTATATATAAATTAGTTTACAATTACTCATTTTTATTGATATTTTCATTAGCTTGTGAACAACTAGTAGTTCGAGCTTTTCCTGTTACATCATTAACCAAGGAAAAGCGTGTTGCTGTACAGCACTTGGCACATTTAGATCAGTGTCTTCAAGAAGGACTACAATTACGTTCGTGTACATTTCAATTAATAAAACTGGCATTCGACGAAGAAGTAACGCCAGAAAACATAGAAACATTGAGAAAATTAGTTCACAAAGCACGTTATCCACCACATATATTTCATCATTTCGCATTTAATGGTCAAGCATTAGTTACACAAACTGCCCATCATAAAGGAAAGGAAAAAAATGCTACACTGAAGTAAGTATAACAGATAATCAGAACTAATTGTTCTTATTATTTTTTCTTTTTTTTTGTTTTTTGTTTTTTTTCTTCTCTCATATTCATGCTCATTTTACAGAGGATTTGCCAAAAAGACCCTTTTGAAAACAGCAAGAAAGGCTGGCTTTAAACCAAAACAATCATCAAAAAGGCAAAAATACGTTTTACCAAACATGAATTTAATGACCAATAATAAATACATGACATTACCTGGACGAATGAGTTTACCAGTCACTGATAACAATGACTTAAGTCATGATGATGATCTCAGCAGTAAGTTTTGTTACAATTAGTTAGCAGTTACTTTTGAAGTAATTATACTTGTTAAATTACTTCTATTTAATATGAAATATTTAATATCTGCAGTTGATGATTATGAAATACCAGGAATTGTAAGTCAGCCTCCAACCGATGCAAAGACTTTGGAACGTCTTTCTGAACGCAGTTATGTCAAAGATTGGTATCGATTGGGTCTATATGCTAATGGGCCATATAGTAATCGACGAAACGAGCCTTTTAGATTGTCTTCTGTGAATTGTGCATATATGATCTGCAGAAGTTATCCCGCTCTTCTCATAGTTCCTACATCTGTATCGGATGAAAGTATTCGAAGGTTTTGTCGGCTTTATCGACATAGTAGAGTTCCAGTTATTACTTGGAGGCATCCAAGAACGAAGGCACTTCTTGTTAGAGGTGCTGGTTATCATGGTAAAGGTGTCATGGGTATGTTAAAGGCTCATCCAACTTCAGCTGCTAATTTAAAAGGTATAATTCAATTAACTAAAAATTATAGATCAAATTAAATATATTTATTTTAAATAAGTATGTCATAATTATAGCAACTTCATCTGAAACAACGTCTTCCTTGGAACAAGAAAAATATCTTATGGCTCTTGTAGCTGCTACTCCATTATCTGTATTGCGTCAAGGTTCAGCATGGGGCATGTCTGATTCCTCTCTTAGCATAGATTCATTATTATTAGCTGCAGAGGATCGTAATGCCACTCCTGAACAAACTAGACGAAATCCATTCAATAAAGCTATAGGTACATTAGGGTATGTTCTTCTTTATAATAATACTATTATATATTATTTATATAGAAAATAATAATATAGCTTATCCTTATCTTAATAACTTAAGATCATCAGGTGGTAAAGGAGCAAAAAATTTTGGACGCTGGGGCTCACTTAAAGATAAAAGACATAATTCTCAAGCTTCATTAACTTCTGTTCATCAACGTGGTACAGTGAGACATTCTGCTGACTCAGATAGTGGAACAGAATGTGTTCATACTTTTCAACGTGCGGCTCTATATATTCTTGGAGAAAAATCTCACATGAAGGTAATTAAATAAAGAGAAAAAAATATTGCTAATTAATTAGAATTTTCTGTTGATACAACTAAATATTTTTCTGTTTTTCATTTTTTTTTTTTTTTTTTTTTTTTGCTAAAAGGGTGTTAAAACAGAATCAACTCCAAAAACTGATTTTATACCAGTAGAATATTTTGATGTAAGGCATACTAAAGCTGCATTTAAAAAACTTATGCGAGCATGTGTTCCAAGTTCTCCAAATGTTGAACCTGATCAAAGTTTCTACAAGTAAGTCTATCGTCCTAAATATTCGATTTATAAAATATTTATGTATATTTTTTATTGATAAATAACTTTTTTCTCTAGATTAATTGAAAGTTCAGAATGGTTACAACAATTACAAAATTTAATGCAATTATCTGGAGCCGTAATCGACCTGATGGATGTACAAGGTTCATCAGTTGGAGTTTGTTTAGAAGATGGTTGGGATACAACAGCAACCGTTTGTTCTGTTGCTCAAGTTTGTCTTGATCCACACTATAGAACTATTGACGGTTTTCGAACTTTGATCGAAAAGGAATGGCTTGGTTTTGGTCATAGATTTGGCCATAGGAGTAATCTTGCTGCAAATTCACAAACAACAAATTTCACTCCCACTTTTCTTCAATTCCTTGATATAATACATCAAATTCAAAAGCAATTTCCATTGGCATTTGAATTTAATGATTATTATCTTAGATTTTTGGCATATCATTCAGTATCTTGTCGATTCCGCACATTTTTGTTAGATTGTGAATTTGATAGAGTGGAGTGTGGTATTGCTGCTGTTGAAGATAAGAGAGGTTCATTGACGAGCCATCATAAAGGTGTAGATACAGGTAGCGACGATGAAACAATATATCCTGGTGGTAGATTAGTTGGAACGAGTACTGGTTGTAATTTAGGCCAGAGTATATTTGACTATATCGAAAGACAACATGCAAGATGTCCTCTATTTTATAATTTTATGTATTCGCCAAATACTGAACATTACGTTTTGAGACCTGTTTCACATTTACCAAATCTTGATATTTGGCAATATTATTTAGAAGAAGAATTAGCCCATGGTCCAGCTTATGATTTAGAAGTATTGCAACAAGATTCTCAACAAGAGGAAGAAGCAGAAGCTGCTGATGGTATTGTGAAGAGTAATCGAAAAGTAGTCACACAAGGGTAAATATTTAAACAAAATTTAAACATTCATATTTCTCTAACATATCTTGTATATATTTTAGTTATGATGGAATTAGTGCTATGGTACCTGATCAATTTTCACATCTTTTGGAAGAAATCCATAAATTAGAAACTGAATTAGGACATTTACCCCAGAAATGGAAAGTCCTTTGGGATAAACTTGAATTACCTAATACAGATTCATTAGCTGTATGTATTACAGAAGATAGATCTTTTAAAATTGTTATTATTATAAATATTTCCATTTATATATATATTTGTGTTATTATTTTTTTTCTTTTAATTTTTTTTTTTTTCTAGCGACACGCATCATTTAGTACAGCGCTTGTAAGATATCATGGTAGATTAATACATAAGCGTTCTACTTTTGAACTTTTATTAAGGGGGAAATTAGCTGGTGGAAATACAGCTGGAAACGAAGGTTCTGTTTATGCACATCCACATAGGTAATTATACAAGCAGATTTTATTCAACGAGTTAAAATATTTTACAATTTTTTATCCTAACATTCTTTTTCAAAGGTTTGACAGATTAGATTCAGCTACTCCAACTCATTGTGATGCATGCTCCGGTGTGTTATGGGGACCCGTAAAAGCTGGTTTGCGATGCGTTGATTGCGGTCACGTTTGTCACGATAAGTGTGCAGATGCAGTGCCAAAAAATTGCACAAAATACAAAGCAGTAACTGATAATCTACAGACTCATACTCTTACACGAAGCGGTGGAGATAATGGAAGTGTTAATTCAAGTAAGATCATTTTCTTGAATTATAGTAATTTATTTAAATGTATAGTTCATAAAATATCATAATATGTGTTTATATTAACAGGTGTAACTACAATACAAACATCTTCGCAACAATATTATGAACAATTCTCTAGTAACGTTGCGGAAAATAGAACTCACGAAGGATATCTTTACAAGCGAGGTGCTTTATTGAAAGGTTGGAAGCAAAGGTGGTTCGTATTAGATTCTATCAAGCATCAATTAAGGTATTACGATGCAATGGAAGATTCTCATTGTAAAGGATACATAGGTATGTTATATTTATATAAAAATTATAATAAAATTTATGGACGATTAATAAATTTTATTGAATTTATCCAAATATATTAACATTACAGATTTGGCAGAAGTTGTGTCTGTTACTCCAGCTGCACCAATGCCAGGGCCGCCAAAGAAAACAGATGACAAATCATTTTTTGATGTAAAGCATACAAATAACATTCTTCTTATATATTACATGATATTTTAAATGTTTCTTCATATTTTTAGCTCCGTACAAATCGAAGGACATACAATTTTTGTGCTGGTGACGCAGCAACTGCACAAGAATGGATTGAGAAGGTCCAAGCATGTTTACAGTAGCACCTCAGCTTGATCATTATTCTAATTTAAATCGTGCAAGTGACTGATAGAATAATACAAGTTATACTTTTGTTATATAATCTTGTATAGTCCAAATACATACATACACACACATACATACACACACACACACATATATATATATATCATAGACTGCGATAATTTTGTTTTAAGTTTTTAAAACTGTGGAAATTGTTAGAAAGAAAACAGGTCTCATAAAATTAATAGTGTCGCACTCACATTATTGTCGTAGATTCAATATGTGAATGTAGAGTGTACATTGTGATTATGCTATTATATTAAGTTAAAATGATTTCAGCTGGAAGAGGAGAGATCGCTATATTTGCTTTGTCAAACGTTAACATCTTTTTTACCTTGTTTATATTTACGTTAAAAAGTATAAATGAAAATCATAAATATATGTAAATGTCAAAATGTTAGGTTAAACTCTGTATATATTTATATATATATAGTTACATATACTATATATATATATATATCTCTCTCTTGATGTAATATTAATGTACCGTTATTACTACATTATTGTTATTACTCGACAGCCCTAATCTTTACTTTTTAAAACACTGAACCATACAAACATTTTATTTCAATCCATAAATCAATACCGACTGAAATGTTTATTTAATAATTTTTTTTTTTTTTTTTTTTTTTTTTTAATTCATACCTCCTCTAGAGCTAAATTGACAATATTTTTAATTTATTCTTTTTATGAAAAAATAATAATCATACAGTGTATTTTTTTTTTAAATATCAACAAACAACAGGTATTCTAACTACGTGAACCACCTAGTTTGTCAGTATTGAGATGTGTCTACATTGAAAGAAAATCAATGACAATGTCCTAAATATGTCTATGCTCAATTTATTCAATGATGCGTCAAACCCAGGGATGCTGCGGGTACACATTAGTTCATGCACCGCAAGGTACATGAACTAATCATCTAAGATATATAATAAATAAAATATAAAATGTGGTGAAGAAATTTTACAAATTTTTGATTAAAAAATCGTATAAACATTTTATATCGAGGGATATAAAATATAAATTTTACATCGAAATTTTATACAAAATATAAATTATTTTATATTCTATTATACATACCTTCGATGTATTTACATGTAAGAAAGGAAACAAGAAAGGACACAATCGTACCATCATCTAAATAGCACTATATATTGCGCACTTTAATACTAAAAGTAAGGCACTAGGAGAATACGGGCCAAGGTCTCCAATACGATAGTTCAGCGGAAGGTGCGTATTTCCAATATAGAGTGCACTACAGTATATCGCGACAATTTATCTATAACGATAATTATATTTTTTTGCGCTGTTCACGTATTCGATAATTAAACTACAAAATTACTTATACATAATTAAATACGTTAATATTATTTAATTGATCGTTAATCAAATAATTTCATGGTATAAGATATTTGAAGGAATTCAATGAGATATTCAATTTGAATCATTCCTCGCGTTATATAAAAAGGATTAGATAGAATTTGATTAATTTGATTTTACCGGGTTCCTTCCTGAAAAAATAATTGAAAATAATTACGTTAGAACGATAATGATATATATATATATATATATATATATATATATATGTATGTGTTTATGTATCTAGTGTATGTATATATAATCTTTACTTGGCCCTTTTTTCTTGGGTCGCATGCTTTGACAGAATTCTTTGCGTCGATAATGCAGCGAACCCCTATCGATTGAATCCCTCCCACCTTATTCCATCCCACCCCACTCCACACCCCACCGCGCTTAGGGAGTATCTTAGCGTGACAGTTTCGCAAGATGAACGTCATCTCCTCGTACTTCATGCATTATCCAAATTATCAAATAGCTTACGTATTATTTCGAGATAGAAAAAACAAAAAAAAAAAAAAAAAGAAAAAACTGGTGATACAAACTCCATAAAAATACATATGTCCATTTTTTTCTATTGAATTTCTTAGTTTTTCCTTAGGATGTACACGCATACATATGCATGCTAGTTATTTATTTCTTATATGGATATGATCGATAGAAAAGGACGAGAATGCAGGTGTGTCTTCTTTCGTACGACGACGCATCATCATCGCCTTTGTTTTTTTTTTGTTGTTATTGTTATTGTCTTTTTTTTTTCTTTTTTTTTCTTACTATTCTCTTAACGTTTTATGATTAATATGTCTCTATATTGAACGAACATATTAAATGTATTTGCAATTTTTATAATGGAAATTCGAATAATGGAATTGTTCCGCTTCGGTAAAATAACGATTGCGTAAGTATACGTAATACACAATGCCAATTGAAAAAAAATCAAGATAAGAAAAAAAAAACGAAAAGGAAAAGAAAAGAATCGTGTATTTTCAATAATAAATATTTCTTTTTTTTTTATTAAAAAAATAATGTACACACAATTCTGTTGAAATTTTTCTTAAAGAAAAAAAGATCTTAATAGAATATCAAAAAGAAAATCCTACAAAGGTTATGTATATATACATCTAAATGTAATTTCGTAAGATCTTTAACATAACCCCTCGCAAAAAAATCTATCAATTTTTTAAATATATATATATATATATATATACGTGTATGTCTCATTCGTAGATGTAATATATATCAATTGCAAAAGTAACAACGAAAATAACATACATATATCTCTAAAAATAATAGAAAGAGAAAAAAAATATTAATTCATCCATAGTAAACACAATGCCTGTACATAGTCTCACGTTACACGATTATTGCGTCGTTCTTGTTACATCACAATATTGTTACGCGTAATGATACGTTTCTCAAAAGGAGAAATATAAATATTGTCGAATCTATGAACGACGATGGTGGGTGGGTTGGTCTCTCAATGACAGAAGGGAGACCGTTAAAGAGAAAAAGAATCCGTCATGAATGATGAAAAAAATAGAACGAATAAGAACCCGTTGAGAATAATCATTAAAGAAATGTTCTGATGCATTCATCAATCGGTTGCATCAGTTGATGCATCAGTTAATTAATCAGTCAGTCAATTTGGCATTTTGTTCTTCCCCCCTCTCTCTCTCTCTTTCTCATTCACATGTGCTGCTACTCCCTACTTCTTCCTCAATGTTCTCTCTCTCTCTCTTTTTCTCTTTCTCTCTCTTTTATCCCCACCACTTTGTCATGCTTTGTTTCTTTCTCGCTCCGACTGTCCTGCCCTTCCTCATAACCTCCCTCTTCTTTTCGCATACCCTTCGCTCCTCCGGTGCACTCATTCCGTTTCTTTCTAAAGCGATTATGAATCCAACTCTTTCTGTTCCTTTCTAAAGCGATTATGAATCCAACTATCCTACTCTATCGCGTGCCGCATTGCGCGTCTATTCCTGCGCACGCTCAATGCAGGGGGAAGAGAGATAGGCATCGAAACTTTTTGAAAACTTTTCTTCTGAAGGCAAAGCCAATTCTTTCTTCCTTCCGCAACCGCAAGTGATATTTAGTACGAAGATTACTCCTCTCTGTTTACATTTTATGTAAATTTTCTCCCCACTCCCCTCATCCACACCCCCACCCCCGATTGATTTTTGCCGTTTAATACACACGCGTCATATATGGATATACATAGGATATGTACATACATATATCATATAATAGGACGACGCAACCCGCCTCACAGCAGCAGACGTCGAGGAATATAAAGAAAACTCTCGTCCAATTAGATTGAACGTGTGTATATATGTACGTGTGTGTTCCGCATCGCTCTTAGCGCATTATACACCTGTATATATGTATCTATATATCTGTATGTATGTATGTATATATATGTATACTGCAGAGCTTACGACAATGCGTAAAATACGAAGCAGCAAAGACGACCATCCTCCTTCTCTTGTCTTCTTCCTCTTCTTCTTTACTTCCCCTACTTTTTAACCTCCTAAGTAACCTCACCTCTCTAACCCTCCTCCTCGTTCGTCCCCACGCCCTACCCTTTAACCTCACCCTTTATCTTTTTTCTTTCTTCTTTCTTACTCGAAATCACATACCGAAGAAAGCCATACCGAGACCGGCTTTTCATGTAGCACGTCAAATTTTCTGATCTCGTTACAACGCCAGAGAGAGAGAGAGAGAGAGAGAGAGAGGGGGAGAGAGAGAAAGAAGAAGAGTATCATCGACTGTAGTTTTTTTCTTTTTTTATTTTTTTATTTTTTTTTCTTGCCGTATGGTTTCTGACGTGTGACACAGTTTTTCTAAAAACCTCTGTTCCCTTCCTCCCTCAAGTCGATCGATCCAAAGGAGAAAAACAGTCCCGATTTTTGTCTCTCGTGTTCAAGTACATCGACTCGTCGACTCGATAAATAAACATAGAATGATCGTTATTAAGAAGGGACGTAGAACATATACGCGAAAGGTTATAAAATACATACATATATTGTAAGAGACGAAAGAGAGAGAGAGAGAGAGAGAGAGAGAGAGAGAGAGAGAGAGAGAGAGAATTTATCGATCATGTTTAAAAGGTTGTCGCACTGCACGCAAACTGAAAGTAAGCTGAAACTCCCACTCTCTCTCTCTCTCTCTCTCTGTTTCTCTCTTTCTAAGGGTACGATAGATAGATTTTTTTGCAAACGTTTTGGGTCAAGTACGGTATTAGTAGCTACGAATAGAAACCCGAATTGTGATTAATCGTTCGATGGGGGGAAGGGACAGAAGCATGTATGTATGTATCTTTAAATAAAATAATCGCCCCTTGACTCTTTCTCTCTCTCTCTCTCTCTCTCTCTCTTTAGTGCAGGCCAATCTCCTTTTTCAATTTATATCTTCCTTCCTTCCTTCCTTCCTCTCCAGCCTACCTTCTAGCTTGCTTACTTGCGTACTACGAGTTGTAGGATACTGCATACCGTCTCGAGTTTCGAAAGTACACGCCTTAGGTGTAAATTATGCCAAAGCACTTAGGGGTAGATAATAGCATCTCTCAGGTTTTATTCCCCGCGTGCACGGAAGACACTTTCCCGCTAACGAACGATTCCTTATCTCTCTCCTGATGGAATTCACGGAATTCCTTGGGATTTTCCCACGATCGTATTTGAGACTAATTTTTTCTTTCTTTCTCCTTTTTTTTTTATTATTATTAATTTCTTTTCCTTATTTATTACAACGCAACCGACAAATTGGAGCTTGTATATTGGAGAAGGTCTAATAATATACAATTGCAAAGGATGGAAAGAGACTTTGAGGGAGAGAGGGAGCAATAGCGCGTTGAGAAAGACAGTTGAGAGGACAAGGGAGGGAGAAAAGAGATAGATAGATAGATAGATAGAGGGAGAGAGAAAGAGAGAGAGAGAGAGAAAAAAAAAGAAAGAGAAGGGCGGGTGATAGTATTGCAGATGTTACGACGATTCCCCTTTGCTTTTTCATTCAACGCCGCGTAGATGGCATTCGTCAAAACATCGATTAGTTTTTGTTACCATATCGTTGGATAAAAATTAGAAGATCGAAGGAAAGATAGCAAGAAGGAGGAGGAGGAGGAAAAAGAGGTGGCGGATGAGGAGAAAAGAGGGGGGAGGGAGCGTGTACGGAGCAAGTAATCGATATAGAAGCATCTAGACCTCTCAAAGTCTTATTTTACTTGACGACGAAACAACGAAAAAACGATATTACTACGCCTAACGATTTGAATGTAGGATCTACTTTCGCAATGGACGTTTAACCGGTGACCGATTTGAATTTGTTAATAACTGAATGCTTTACTGGAAGAAATAAAGATCGCATAAGAAAAAGAGAGCCTAAGCTTTCTTTAGTTGGGAACGCTCGGAAGGTCGTACAATATATCGGCAATAATATCAACTCATGGGTCTTCGAAATCAAAGAGTTATCTCGATTGTATCGAAGAAAAGTCGAGGAGATAGATAAGAGAGCGTACTATCTTAGGTATAGGCTGAGAAGGGATGATAGGGGGAATCCGATTATCGGAAGGAGATCAGGGATCGAGGGAGAATGCAAGGGAAGGGTGTATATAGCCTAAAGGGAAGGAAAATTAGCTTTGGGCGGTCCAGAATCAGAAAGGAGATAAAAGGGGAAGTGCAAGTGGGAAGGAAGTACGAAAGAAACAGGTAAGAATAGATATGCAGGAAGCCGGCTTTGACCAGGTGGTCGACGATATTAACAATGCTGATAATGATAATGATGATGATAATGATAATGATAATGGTGATGATGATGATGATGATGATGATGATGATGATGATGATGATGATGATGATGATGATGATGATGATGATGATGATGACGACGACGATGATAATGACGACGATGATGATGATGATGATAATAATAATAATGATGATGTTAACGATGACGACGACAACGACGACAATGATGACGATGACAAGGAAGAGAACGACGAAACGACGGCGAGGACGACGACGACGGAGGCGGCGGCAACTGCGGCGATGATAGCGGTGGCGGTGGCGGTGGCGGCGGTACACCGCGCGCGGCTGCCTGACGCATTGCAGGTGCGCGCTGGCCAATCACAGGGCCGTTTAGTTCGCCCGGACTTGTCCTGTAAACACGGGACCGCACCCACCCCGCATGCGAAACGTCTTCGCAAGTCCAAGCGAGGAAGCCCTCGTTGCGGGGCACGACGTGGAGCCTGCGTACGTTTCCTTCTCGAAGCGCGTCGAAGGGACGCACGTACGACGTTCTTTTCGTACGTAGGAAGTCCTTAGTGGTCCTAGTTCTCGCGCGCGTAGCAAACGGCGCGCTCGTGAGTGGCGCGTACGCTACACCTCTCCCCGCCTACTAGACTCTCGAAGAGCGTGATTGGTCGACGATCGTAGGAGCGAGTGGTGGGGGTTGGCCGGCGTAGTGATACCCGGCCGGCCGAGACTTGCGGCAGAGCCCTCGCACACCGATAGAGAACGGTGGACTCCATTGCTGTCCTGAGTGCGTTTCTCGTCGGCCGCTGGTGTCGTATCCGCTGTGTCTCTGTCTCTATTTCTCTGTCCGGTATATCTCTTGTCTCTGCTCTCTACGCCGCGCCCGCTCGCGCACGCAGCTACACACAAATACTTTTCTCCTTTTATTCTCGCTTGCTTCAATTCCCTCTGCGCAATTATAATACGTCGTACCGTTACGAAGAGGACAATATTGTGAATAATACCGCTCGCTCTCTTCCTGTGTCTAGTGTCCCATACGGGTAAAGCTCCGTAACTTTCTCGAAGGAGCCTGAGAAGAAGCGAAAAGTAATGGTAAGTCTTATTTCGTCTTATTTCTCTGTCGCGATACGTTATTAATATATACGAGAAATAAAAGCTCACTTGTGTCGGTCCGGACGTCGTTTCAACGACGGTGTATCCTTGTATCGTCGTTCTCACTGTTTCTCTCTTTTTATCTATCTATTTATCTATCTCATCTCACTTTTCTCACACACACACACACACACACACACACAGAGTCTATTTATCTCTCTCTGCGTTGACGCGCCACCGAGCGTGCACGTGCCAGTAAACGAGTTCCATCGTTGAATTTCGTACACTTTTGCAAGGAGCTTCCCTAAATCGTCTTCTCTTTCGTTATGGAAAGAGAGAAACGTTTTCGTATTCATTATCGTCATACTTCCTTTTCTATCATCGAGTAACGGCAATAGAAATTGGCCGCAACGGTGGCAGCAGTAGCAGTAGCAGCAGCAGCCGGCTCGAGCCGGGATCGTACCGGGATATCGTGTCGGATATCCTCTCTCTCGCCCTGGCACATCGATCCGCTCTTTCTCCTCTCTCTCTCTCTTTCTCTCTCTCTCTCTCTCTCTCTTTCTCTCTTTCTCTCTTTCTCTCTCTCTCTTTTGCTCGCTCTGCTACCTCCTGCTAGTAGTATATGTATAACTAATTTTTATACTTGGATGGAGGCATGTCGATTAAAACCGTCACAAGGAATCATTTTAAAAAGGAATTGTGCAATCCCCCTCCGTATTTCGTTTGTCTCTTTGAACGAAGACTAAATGTGAAACGAACGACGAACGAAATATATATATATGTATGTATGTATATTCGTTTCTTCGAAAAAGGGTAGATGAAAAAGAAAGAGATAGATAGAGTGTGAAAAGGGGAAGAAGAGGAAGGAAGGTAAAAGCATCGTGTCGCAGCCGGCGAAATAACGCCCTTACGTGCTCGAGAAACCGTGTTAACGTGTATAACGGTCAGATCGATGACGAGCATATCGCATACGCACGACTTGTTTTAGTTTGAAGTTGTTCCACTTTTCCAAGAGTCGCACATCAACGCCATTCGGTTAATCGTCTTGAAATCGCTATTTCCCCTTCACAAACGAAAGTAACTTGCAAAATATCATCACTAACTTTCTCAGACGATTCGGTTTCTATTGGGTTTTTTGTATGATATCGTTGGTATTGCTGTCGTCTCTCTCTCTCTCTCTCTCTCTCTCTCTCTCTCTCTCTCTCTCTCTTTTTCGCGATGTATAATATAGTACAGTAACAACGAACAAAAATTCTTAACGATAGTAAAATTTCCATTAACTGATAGTACCATTTTCATTCTCTTATCCAGTTAATTTTTTTCATTCTTTAAATAAGTTATAATAATAAGAGAATATATACTTCGTTTTTAGGATATTATGGATAGGTAGGGATCTACCATTGAAAATCGGCCTATAAAGAGAGATCCGAAGTTAGATACAGGACCGGTAAATGACGTATTTTCAACATGTTTAATCTTTTCTCGCTAACTTCACGATTAATCTAGACTCATTTCAATATACATATGTATATATAAATAATATAAAAGTACAACAAATATATATGTTGTACTTTTTTTTCTATTGAACAAGCCTTTAGCATTTATCATGAAGTGAGTTCATCTTTCGCAAATGAGATATATCGTGAAAATAGAAATGAAAGAGATAATCGAAATCTTTAAATGAAATTTCATAGAAATAACTATGAGACGATAAACGAGCTTACAATGATTCTTCTTCTTTGAATCACTTATGATTATGCTATATACATATATATGTGTGTATATATATATATATGATAGTTTTTAATAATATATAGTTCACTTTCATGACACACTGCGTACCCCTCTGTGTGTAATACATGTATATATTATATACAGCTTTCGTGGCAGAGAGTATTGTAATGTGGCGTGGTATTCGACAATCAACTGTTCTACGATATACCTTGCTATTGATTTTCGCGGTCTCTTAGTACGGCGCCGATTCTCTCTCTCTCTCTCTTTCTCTTTTATTTTCTAACTCTAAAATTTTTCTTCACTTTTCTATGCTATTTTTGACTCATACGAATTTTATAATCCATTCCCTCCAATGAAAATATATCCTTCAATCCTTTATTTCGTCTAAAAAATATAGGTTATGTTCTTTTATTTATGAATAGTTTCACTACTTCGTTTCTTATTCTTGTCTCTCTCTTAGTAGTAGTATAAGTAATGGTATAATAAATGCAGAAAGCAGTTTAGAATGTGGGCTAAGGAAAAAAAAAGAAGAACGATTCATTGTAAAGGTCTAAACTCTAACGATCGATCTCCGTTTTAATCAAAGAATGATGACGATAATGATGGTGGCGTGAGCTACAATGGGTATACACACACATACACACGTGTGCGTATATATATATATATATATGCATATATATATATATAGAAACGAATAGATTTTTTGAATTTTTCGATGATTAATTAATTCTCCTTTAAAATAAGTCGATACTAATAGCATATGTATGTACATATACGTATTTATATGTAATATATGTGTGCGTCTGTATGTATGTTTATCGTATATCGATAAAAAAATTCAAGGAGAAAATATACTATTTTAACGGACCTTGTGCTTGTGTGACACTCCCTAAGGGAAGATAAAACAACATAGAGAATTGTGTAAGAAAATATTGTGTAAAGAAAATGTTCTTTTTTGATTATTTTAGATTAATCGAGATTAATCAAGATAAATCGAAAGTACCTATCACGTAGATCGAGCAATGTAATTAAAAGGAAAAAATAAAAATGAAAAAAAAAAAAAAAAAAAAAAAAAAAAGAAATAAATTGGATCTTGTATGAATCAGTTGGGAATTAAGAAAATAATACACATACGATTGATAAGATTAGAGAATTAATTCTTTTTCTGCATTTACAGTATTCCTAACTCTTGTCTTCGTCGTATCTCTTATCTTTGCGTGAATCACTCGAATGATAACTTATATCATCTAATTATTCTTTACAAAACCTTCAAATGTTATATAAACTTTATTATTTATTTATTTATTTATTTTTTTTTCTAATTTTTCTTCTTAAAGAGGGTGGGAAAAAGAAAATCGATGAACTATTTTCATTGTCGTTCAAAGTTACGAACATCTAATTGAGGCAGAGAAATATTTTGTAGGTTAGAAATTATATGTATATATTTATTATTTTTTTTTTTATTTTTATTTTTATTTTTATTATCTTTCTTTTTATTTCTTTTTTTTTTTTATTTTTATAAAAAAAGAATATATATATTAAAGAATTTGATGCAATGTCTTCAATGTTCGTTTAAGAAAAAGAAAGACAATTTATTTTATTGCAAAATAAAAATCATTTATATTTTTGTCGATAGGCCGACCAACTGACGGAGGAACAAATCGCAGAATTCAAGGAGGCATTTTCGCTATTTGACAAAGATGGCGATGGTACTATAACTACCAAAGAATTGGGTACCGTTATGCGATCTCTTGGTCAAAATCCCACGGAAGCTGAACTTCAAGATATGATTAACGAAGTGGATGCAGATGGTATATAAAACAATATACATTAAATCTCTTCTTCGATAAAAAGATAAATAAATACGTTAACACATATTCTCGATTAAAATTTGCCTTGGAAAAAAAAGAACACAATCTACGAAAAAATAACATTTTTCAATTTTCTTTATAGATAATACCCGATGATTTTTATTTTCTTTTTCTGGAACGCTATGTGTTCACGATAGTTTTATCGATTCATGCTACTTAGGTATACATCTTTTTAGTTCATAATTATATAGGTATATATATATAATATATATATATATATCATACATATAAGTTTAGACGTGTTTTATTTAAACGTGGTGTACCGCTAAAAACACGTTATATTTTTATAATGCATACATCATTTTTCTTCATCTTTTCTCTCTCTCTCTCTCTCTCTCTCTCTCTCTCTCTCTCTCTCTCTCTCTTCTATCCATATTATCGTATTTTTTTACCATTTTTTAGTTTATCCTCGGAGCTCTTATTTTCCTCGTATACATCATGCGACGGATTTCAGGTAATGGCACCATCGACTTCCCGGAATTTTTGACCATGATGGCACGCAAAATGAAAGATACTGACAGTGAAGAGGAGATAAGGGAGGCGTTCAGAGTGTTTGATAAAGATGGTAACGGTTTCATATCCGCGGCAGAACTTAGACACGTCATGACAAATCTTGGAGAAAAGCTTACCGACGAAGAGGTCGACGAAATGATTCGAGAGGCTGACATCGATGGAGACGGCCAAGTTAATTACGAAGGTTTGTATCTATTTATCTATCTATCTATCTACGTATTAATATTAATATTATTATTATTATTCTATTATGCTAAAACTCTCTCTTTCTCTTTCTCGCAAGTAGAAATACCTAGTGTCATTTGCAGATGAGTTTTTGTTTGAATCCAGAGATAGAAGAGATTCTGATCCACAGAGTGTATTAAAAGTTCCTAGGTCTCCTAGGATTGTAAAACTAAGCAGCTAGACTGGGATTTACAATCTGAAGGGAAAGAAATTAATTAATTTTGAAAATCACTTTGGAACTTTTGATCCACTCTGTGTATTAATTTATTGCATCCTTCCTCCTGTATGTGTACACCATATCAAGGTAGTTGTTTTTAATGTCGAATATACGATGGCTGTAAATTCCGTATTAATTCTTTTAGAAAAGTTCCCAAGTGTAAGAATTGTAAAACTACAAGCTAAGCTTGTTTACAATTTGAAGAAGAAAAAACAAATATATATATATTAACTTAAAAAGTTTCAAGAGAAAAAAGATCAATTGGTTTTTAAAATCACTTAGGAATTTTTGGCCCATTTTATGTATCAGTTTATTAATTACATCCTCTCCTCTGTGTATGTGTGTGTACCACATTATCACTTTACCAGTTGTCTTTTGAATATACGATGACTGTAAATTTGGAATTAATTCTTCTAATAATGATGAAATGTATATTTTTTGTGATATTGTTATTTCTTTATCCAGAATTCGTCACAATGATGACATCAAAGTGAATGCAACCAGTATAATGGAAGAACTTGCGACTTGAAGTGGTGTTGACGTACTAAATAAAAAAAAAAAAAAAAATAAAAAAAAATAAAAAAAAATCAAGATGCAGAGTATAAAATATATGTAAAACACAAAATGCGAACCAACCAGAAAGTGAAAAACAAAACCTTGTATCCGGATGTGAAGTCTACATATATATATATATATATAAAAAATCCGCGCGGAAGGTCAACGCCCGATACGCGTTAATCATCTCGTTGTCGATAAGTAAAAAATACAGGGCAAATCAACTGTTTAAAGAGCTATACCGCTAAAATCATTATCTCTGTCGAGCATATATACTTACAAAATACATAACACACACACACACACACACACACATAAATACACTCGCACTCACACAACACACACACATGAACAGGTAAAAACAATTAGAAAAAATACATACGCATATAACATATAACACACATGTACACAAATACACCCGCACAGTCGTTTTATTTCTGTTCAACAATAACACAAGAAAAAAAATTGAGAAAGAAAGAAAAAAAAAATTAAAAAGTGATATACATTTAAACGTAAGATGCATAGTTGTGCGCTTATGTTCTCTAATTATAAAAGAAAGAAACTTATGAAGAGAGAAAGAGAAGTGCATTTCCTTTTCATCTCTATCCGTTTTTCCACACTCGTTCTATCTATCTCTTCCTCTTTAAACTCTTTAAATTGTAAATCTTATTATTATATCTGTGTCACACATATATTTTCCTTCTCCTATAAGCCTTTTACCTTTTACTACTACTCATCTTCATTTTCATTGTCACATCAATAAAAAAAAAAAAAAAAAAAAAAAAAAATTAAAAAAAAATTAAAAAAAAAATTAAAAAAAAAAATTTTAAAAAAAAATTAAAAAAAAATTAAAAAAATGCACGTTGGAATAGTGAAAAATTTTGGTAAAATGAAGGAGAGAAATGCGCCCAGAGGAAAAAATGAACCAGAAGAAAAAGAGATAGAAAGAGGAAGAAAAGAAGGATAGAAAAAGGAAGAAACGCTATGTAGCGTTATATTATTGCATCGCAGTTTTACTTACCGCGTGTACATCTGTCGATTTTATTTTAATTAACGAAGTTTGTAGTGACTGAGAGAGTTATGGGATAAATATCCTGCAAGTGTGGTAAATTCCACTACGAAAATATGTATGAATAGCATAACTATATCTTTTAATAAGGAGACTTCGGTCTGGACCTCATTTTCTAGGGAGAGAGAAAAAGAGTATAATATAGAGAAAAAGACAGCGAAGAAATCTGAGTTGTGTGTGTCGATTATCTTTAAAAAAAAAAAAAAAAAAAAAAAAAAAAAAAAAAAAGAGAGAAAAAAGAAAAAAAAATAATAAGAAAGAAAAAAGAGGATATCCGCCGATAAGTAGTGGCACATCGTGTACTACTAAGTAACACCTTTAGCTTGCGCGTCACTATAGATTATATGATAATTTATATAAGAAAAATGAAAATATATACATAGCAGTGGAAGATGGCAAGCAGCACTTCTTATAGATCTCAAATAATGATACATTTTTTGGCACCTTGTCTCCTTCGAAATTGATTAATTGTCTACGTCATGCGAGGAATCGTGTTAATAAGGAAAACAAAATAATAATAATAATAATATAATAATAATAATAATAATAATAATAATAATAATAATAATAATAATAAAGAAATTATAACAAAAAAAAAAAAAAGAAAAAAAATGAAGAAGTAAAGAGAACATTACTTGTATCGCGGATTAGTTAGAAAGCTCCAGATCGAGATCTCTGCGTTCCTATGGATAAGCTTCTTTTCTCCCTGTGCTTTTTCACGTTGCGTCTCGTTTCGCATTCGTAACGCGTTTACAAGTCGCACGTGCACGTACATATTACACATACGACATATACGACACATACACATTACAAACACGTAGAGAGATAGAGAGAGAGAGAAAGAAATTGTGAGAGATTGAGAGAGTAAGAGAGAGAGAGAGAGAGAGAGAACAGTTACCATGCATATACATACATATACACACACGCACACTTATATAGAAAAAGAAAAACATAGAAAATTAAATTACAGTAAAACAGAACAATAACAACAACAACAACACATTATACAACATTTAATAACAAAGTGTGTTTTATCTCCGGTTCCGTATAATCTCCTGTTTTTATCTTGCCTTCCATCGAGGAAACCTCATAATAACACTCGTGCGCAAAAACCATCTCACGTCGACACCACTTTTGTTGGATAAAAAAGGAAAAAAAAGTTTAAATGGATAAACAGGGGATGATGATGGGGTGTTAAAAGGAAGTCAAGCTACACAAGTGATCGGTGCATTGCTTTTCTTCGCCCATGGGTGCGTCGTGTCAGTCTCGTTAAGCGGAGAAAGAAAGAAAGAAAGAAAGAAAAAAAAAACGAAAGAAAAGAAAAAAGAGAGAGAGAGAGAGAGAGAGATCACAACCAGAACGGAGAAAACTGGTGTAAATTTGTGCGATCCGTACGCGATAATGTTACTTAAAAACTTGAGAGCAAAGAACAACACACGGTAACACGACGCGTAATAAAACACATCTAAATGCGTGTATGTGCATCCGGGGGTTGTTCAGACATAATATATATGTAATATATATTATATATACATAAAATTAATTTGCGACAAAATGAAGAGAAAAAAAGAAACAATTCCTCCACAGTCCTTTATTATTATTATTTAATATTGAAGTGAAAAACAGAATAAGAAAAAAAGGGTGAACTACTACTTGTATTTCTGGTGACCTAGATTGCATTGATTATAAAAAGACAAAATAAATGTATCCTCATTTTTAGGTCACAAATATTTATTACTTGTCCTTTTTTAATTACCAATAGACCTCTCATTTCAGCTCTCTTTTCATCTTTTTTAGCATTTCATGAATGGCACTCAGATTCCTTTGCTAAAAAATAACGCGTTTCGTTATTCGTGACAAAACGTATTTTACATACATATCTGCGTGTAATTAAATAAAATCTCTCGCTTGTAAAATCTTCCTCCTCGTGAATTAGATATTATAGATCGCAACGCAGGACATTGATGATGAATATGCATTTACGCAATTGGTAATTGCTTCATACGTGTGATGTCATTTGTGAACATAAACTTGTCTCTCGGTAAAATTAGTCTAAGCGATATATGTCGATATATTTTCACTTTATAAAATTCATTTTTCAATTTCATCCTAAAAAGAAAAAAAAAATATATATATATATATAGAAATCGTGCGTTGCTTGATACGATTCGTATTTTTAAGTTCCTCTCTTTGATCATGCTTTCATTTTCTGATTTATCATTTAACCAAGGAAATGTTTTCATTAATTGCGACAACCTTTGCAATTTACGTTTTCACTTTCATTCGAAGAAAATGCTTCAGTTGTTATAGGATTATCATTTGTATGTTATTAATGCTGTTTTAACGATTTAATCGTTCCATTAAGAATCAGTGATTGTTTTTACTTTTTAAGAGATTTCTCTGAAATAAACTAGTTTTATTTTTTTTTTTTTCTGTTGCCAAATATATAGACATTTGATTAATTTATTATTGAAAATTTTTTGTTATTCGATTATTATGTTATTCCTGATCTTAGATCTGAGGATATTAATTTAATTATAAGATTAGAATTGCTTGCCTTTTACATTGATTAGTGATTATTATATAAACAATATGGCAGAAGTACTTACCTATTTTCAATGCATCATGTCAAAAATGGTTGCAATCAGCGTTTAATCTTTCAGATAGTAAAAATTAATCATGGATGTTTCTTAACACTTCTTATCGTACATAAGGAAGCAGCACAGTTTGTATAAAATGTTAATGTTGAGTTAATAAATTGTTCCAATGTATAAAAATGTGCATATGTCTGTATTCCTGCTTTATGTTAGTTGTTACTTTGGCAATCTCACAATCATATGAAAGAACATTATAAGAAAAACAGAGATGTAGTAAAAAAAATTCAATATAAAAATTAATTTATGTTTTGTAAAAATTAAATATGTTTTGTAAAAAGTAAAGAAAAACAGATGAATAAGTGTTTTCAAAAATATATTTCATAAAGGTATTTTCAATTCATTAGATTCAAATGAAGCTCATTGATTAAAAACATCATTTAACATATAATATACTTTGATCATAGACAACCTTCAGGTTTGATTTTAAACAGTAAACATACTTCTTGTAATAAGTTTTTCAAGATTTTAGCCTGGTCCTTAACGCTCTAAAATAATTATGTTATGTTTAAATAAATAGAAAACAAATATTAATACATAGTTAGGATTATTATATACTTACATCATTAAGAGAGATTGTAGGTATAAAAGAAATTCGTGGCTTAAGAGCACTTGTCAATTCTCCGTATTTAGCTAAAAGTTCTTTCCCTTTTGCTCCGGAATAACATTTGGAAATAACATTAGAATCCACATTCATTTTCTGTGCACAAATTTCCATGATATTTTCTGGATCTATATTATTTTTAATCATGCAAGATAAGTAATTCAATAGAAGTGATTGATCTTTTATAAGATCAATGGCGCATGCATGTATTATATTTCCTTGGCATTCAATTGGTCCGTGTTGACATTTAAATTCATAAGTATGATCCTTTTGTGTTGTCTAGAATATATAAATTTTTTATTATTAGCTATCATTACTATTATGAAATGTTTTATTTTATATAATTATAATATTTAAATATATTACTTTACCGTAGCTTTTCCATATGGTATCAATGTGATCTGTACATTTTCCTTTAGTTTCATGTAAGTTGGCAATAAATGATATACAAAAAAACTTCGTGAATCAGGACACAGAGTCTCATAATATACAGTTATATGAACTATTTCTTTTGCATTAACTTCCTTCTCTATTATCCTTACTTCGCTTTCCAAAAATTCTTCTATTTAAATTGATAAAAAATAGTTAAGAGAAACTTAACTTCATATTGCATGTAATTATCGAGCTTTTTGTCAAATAACTATAAACATATATGTATAAAAATAATTTTTTCCTACCTTCTGTAACATGATCTTGAGCAAACGATAACCATATTTTTGAAGATTGCCATAGAAATATAATTATAATAACAATCAGCAATAGTTTCCATCGAAAACTACCTAACCCCATTATCTAAATTTTTTCTCTATAAATACTAAAATATAAAATTAAGAATTAAAAGATATTTTATGCATATATATAATTATATAAATATTAACTTACCAATATGTAAGCGTATCCATAAAGATTGCAAACATACAGACATTATTTTTATACCTATTTTAAAGGTCCATATGTTGATATGATGTTTTAAGATGACACCACGCACAAATTAATTTTTGACTGTAAAAATTAAAAACATTAAATCTTTTACCTATTAAATAATAAATAATAATACTCTGATAAAATTAAAACATACTTGCTTAACTTTATTATATATCTATGCTTTTGATAAAACAAAAAAAAACACTTTTATCTTTCCGATAAATATATTATTTCACCTTCTTATGTTTCAAGAAAATGTATGAACGTTAATTGACACGTATTCCGGTATAATCAAGAAAGAAAAATATTTGTCATTAATCTTTTGACAAACATTCAAAAGGTATAACCTCATACAATAATTGATAAAGTTAATATAAATTGTTTCATTGTAAAGAAAACTTTACGATAATTTTTATTTCTTCTATAATAATTGTTAATTCGCGTAACAACACCGTAGTTGTATTTTTCTTTCGCTGGGTGGCGGTACAAAAATTTACCGATGCATGCCATTTTAAGAAACGCGCCAATCGTTCACTTTATTTAGATATAATAAGTCATACATATGTTTAGTTCGATATTTCGAGTTTCGATAATTTTACTATACGATAATATATCGTACATGATAATGTATATACATGCGTATTCACGGATTTACACATTTAGTCAAATGTCTGCTTGATTGGATATACGTGGTTTAACATAACCTATAAAAGGTATAAACAAAGTCAACTTCTTAATAATTTTATTAATTGTATTAATTGTGTAAAATAAAAGAACAGGAATAACAGAGTTTAGAGAATTAAGGTATTCATAGGAATAATTATTTTAATATTATACAATAAAATATGGAAAAGGATCGAAAACCACGTGTATTATTAGAAGAATATGGGATACCAAATGTAAGTTAATAGAAATATGAATTATTATTATTGAACTGTTATTATATATTATATTACTTTTTTGTAGATGGCAGAATATTCTTACGAACCATGGAGCTTACAAAAATTTAAAGAAGTAATATAAATACATTATATATAACAGTATCTCTCGATTGAAATTTCAATGTATAATACTTAATTCATTATCTTTTTTTTATAGACATTTAGAATAGAAATCGTAAAGGAGTCCAAAGATGAAAGAGAATTAGAATTTGATCTGATTGGTTGTCATTCCTCGCTTGCAAATGCTTTACGCAGAATACTCTTAAGCGAAGTACCAACTATGGCTATTGAAAAAGTTTTTATATTAAATAATACCAGTTTAATACAAGATGAGGTATTGGCACACAGGTAATATATGGATATATATTAAATTCAAAATTAAAATTGTGCGTATTAATACAAATTTATTAAATATACATAGGCTTGGGCTTATACCTTTAAAAGCTGATCCTAGATTATTTGAATATCCATCTACTAATGAGAAAGATGAAAATGAGGTTAGTGATCAGGACACATTAAGGTATGAGATGAAAGTGACATGTTCTTGGAATCCACAGCCACCAAAAGACTCTAGACGGCCAAATGATATATATAGAAATAATAATGGTATTTACTATTTATTAATATATAGAATTTTTAAGAATATTTCATGGTACAATGTTAGAGAAGTTTTATATTTTTGTTTCTTAGTTTACAGTAAAGATATTAAATGGATACCAATCGGACGTCAAGCAGAATTATATCCTAGAGGTACAGAACAATTGGGTGTTTTAGAAGGAGATATTTTAGTTTGTAAAATGAGGCCAGGGCAAGAAATTCATGCATTTATGCATGCAGTAAAAGGTATTGGAAGAGATCATGCAAAGTTCTCCCCAGTAGGTATGTACCCTCTTCTTGAAAATTTCTTATATAATTTTGATATATTCAAATCATAAAAGTTTATGTAGAAAGTTAAAATATTTTTATTCCATATAGCTACCGCTTCATACAGGTTATTACCAGATATTCAAATAACAAAAACCGTAAGAGGAGAAATGGCTCAACGTTTGAAAAGTTGCTTCAGTCCTGGTGTTATAGAAATTGTAGAACGCCAGAAAGGCGATCCAAATTCACGAGAAGCTGTGGTAAAAAATGCTCGCTATGATAGCTGCTCTCGCAATGTTTTCCGTCATGATGATTTAAAGGATTGTGTGCAACTAAGTCGAATAACAAATCATTTTATTTGTGAGTTCATTAATTTATCTTAAATTAGTAAAAAATTTGTTTTGCATTTATGTATATATTATTTTGTTATTTACAGTTACTATAGAATCTGTTGGTGCATTACCATCTAGTATATTATTTACAGAAGCAGTTAAAACATTAAAATCAAAATGTAAAACATTTATAGAAGAACTTGAAAACCCATCATAATAAATTTCATATCTTATATTCTAAGTACAAGAAAAGAAATGTTTTCTTATAAATGATTTATTGTCATTATAACCTCATACATTATAGGTTTTCTTCAAAGTTATTTGTACTTATTGTTACAAGCATGGAACATTTTTCAATATTATATAAAATCGTTGTATTTTGAAAGACGGCAATAACATTAATATAATTGCATATTTTCTTCAAAGTTATTTACATGAAAATGTTGATATGTAAAATATTATATTAAAATTTAGATAGTTTTAGACGTATGTATAACATTTTCTCTTTTTTTAAATTTGTATGTAAACATGAGGCAAAAAGAAATATTGTAAAGTTATCATTTTATGCAACACTTTTCTAATTTAACATATAGTTATGCGTATGAATTCCTGATTATTTATAATAATATGTGATATAATTTGGAAGCCATATTAATCAATATTATAAACAATTAGTTATACTAAAAATAGGATATCTTTAATATTTTCATGAATAATTTAAATGAAATTAGAGCTCAAACACAATTGAAAACTTCAATTATAAACATGAAATATTACAGAATGGAGCATGAGCTTTTTTCACGAAAGGGATTAGACTTCTGCGATGAGAAACCAACCAAGAGACAATCCTCTTGCTCGTGTTCAGTAATGTACTTCATAATATCTTCAATGGCTTTGCTCACCATTATGCGCTTGATTGCAGCTTCACGGCGCAATTGCTCCGTGATCATACGTTGTTGTTGTAGATTTGTAATCACCATGTCCATAACAGCTATATTCAAATAAGTTAAATGGTTGTAACTTTGATTAATATTGAAATACTGTAAAAAATAAGGAATAGCATTTAAACAATTCTGTCGAATAAGTAAACTTTCCATTGCAATCTTTAAAAAGATCAATTTCAATAGGAAACTTACACTCAGTCCTTTCAACGATATAAGAAAACTATGAAAAAATTTAAATTTATATATTTTCTGTTACTCCTTATTAATCGTGTCTCTTTAAAACTCTAAAACGATCTAAAAAGGAAACAGAAACTTAAGAAGAGGAAACCAAACCCTACATACTACAAAGATATGACGTATATGATTATTTATTCTCCTCGTGTATATAACCTACCACGGAGGAGATATGACAGACTCTCCTCTCATTGGTCACAATTTTAGGCCAATCAGATTTAACCTCATAATTTTCTCAAATCACTGCTTGAAAAACAAAAAAATATTAATAATATATTTCTAATTATCTATTAATTAATTAATCTGTTTAAAGGTAATCAAATTATTATTAAAATATTTTTTAAATAATAAAAGCAATATTTAAACTCTCAATAACGTTAAATTATTTCTTTTGGATATATAAAGTTAAAAAAAAAAAAAAGAAAAAAGAATAATAAAAGAAATAAAACATTTGATTAATGCAATATTATATAATATTATTTGAAAAAAAAAATATATATATATATCAATAATATTATAATATATTATTTAAATTTTTCCAATATATAAAAATAATTCTGACATTGTTGCGTATAGTAATATGTGACTTGTGTGTTTCTACTACCTGCAAGACCTGTAGTACCGATAAACACAGCCTCGTCGTTTGGCATCGACGTTCCCGCGCTGGTCTCTTCCTAGCTTATTTATTCTCCTTGCATGAAGTTAGATTGTTCTTTGTCGGGAGGGCGTGAGTTTTCCACGATATTCGCGCGAATATTAACGTGACGATGCCGAAAAGAAAGAATCAAGCATTAATAGATTCTGAAAGTAGTGGCAGCGCATCGGAAAGTGGCTCGGATTTGGATAATGTAAATAATATAACCTTATATACAAATCACACATACTATCTTGTCGATATTGTGTCATTCTCTTATAAAAGGAAACGTTTTTATTTTTATCATTATGAAAATGAAAATTTAATAACTATTAATAATTTAACCCGTAGCCAAATTGTTAATGCATTATTAATCTTTTTGACCAAGGAACAATGCGATACATCGAATGGTTTCGTATAACCTACTTCACGATATGCTAGTATCACTTTTCTTTTTCTTTAAAGTCTCCTACCAATTTTGAAATAAACTAATGCTTCTTATTCCAATATCGATTTAAGGCAAGCAATCATTTTATATTTTATTGTTTTATAGATTATGTGATTTTAGATCTTCATATATGTTAGATTTATTTCTTCATATATGTTTTTTTCCTTACATGTGTATATATACATAATATATATATATATATGCATTTATTATTGGCAACACTTATTATTGACAATATACAGCATGACTACTGTGTATTTTCATCTATTCTTAAAACGAATATGCGAGATAATATTTAAACGAAGAGTATATAGAATTGTCCGTTTGATAAATATCTTTATAAATGTAGGATCTACTGTCACTTGCCAAGAAGAAGAAAGGTAAATCTCAAGATGACTCTCAATCCAATGAAGACAACAATGTTGCTAAGAAAGACGTCAGGCATGATTCTGATACATCAGATTCTGACGATGATTGGGGAGCAAAAACTGGAAAGAGTAAAAAGAAAAAAGCACCGACTAAAAGAAGTAAACGAAAGATGACAAAATCTAGTAGCGAAGATAGTGGAAGTGAAAAGGAATCTGCAAAAGTTTCAGAACCAGAGGAAGGTATGTTACATTATTTAAATTAATCGTGTATTTTCAAGTAAATAAGTTTCGTTTATATTTTAATAAAAAGCGTTTCGTTATGACAGGTGAAGTCTCAGATTCTGATGCAAGCGTTTCGGATTCTAGTCAAGAGGAATTTAATGATGGTTATGATGACAAATTAATGGGAGATGCGGAAGATCAAGCGAGACTAGCACAAATGACTGAAAAAGAAAGAGAACAAGAAATTTTTAAACGGATAGAACAAAGAGAAATTATGAAAACTAGATTTGAAATAGAGAAAAAATTGAGAATGGCAAAGAAACAAGAACTCAAGAAACAAAAGGAATCGAAGAAGAAGGAAAAAGGTGTGGAAGATAAAAAGATAGATAGAGCACCAGATCCTAAGGAGAGAAGTAAAGATCGTAAGAAGACAATAGAGGAGAAACAAGATAAAAAGTTTCATGCAATGTCTTTGCTGAAGGCAAGACGTGAAGAAAAGAAAGAAAGAGGTAAATTGTATTATTTAATAAAATATATTATAATCTAATTAAGTTTAATTATATATTGAGTGAATTGGAAAAAGCTTGTACATTTATTTTGTAGAGGAAAAAGAAAAGCAACGAATAGAGCAGCAACAACAACAATCAAAAGATATAGAAGAGGAGGAATTAGAAGATGATCATAAAGGAGGTGCGAATAAGACAAAGTTGAAAGCTTCAGATATTTATTCCGATGACAGTGGTTCTTCGGACAGTGGAGAAGAGGAAACAAGTAAACCAGCATCACATCAAAGGTCATCTTCCAGCGAAAGTAGGGATTCTGATTCTGATAATGACAAAAAGTTAGTATTCTTATATTTACGAAAACATTTCAAAGGAAATTATTTTAATTAAACTTCTTTCTAAACATTAGATCTGTGACCAGTAACAAAGCTAAACCGAAAAAACCATTATACGTCAGTACTAAAGAAGATTTGAACAAAATCAGATTATCTCGCCATAAAATGGAAAGATTTGTTCATCTTCCATTTTTCGATCGGGTTGTACAAGGTTGTTTTGTTAGAATTGGCATTGGAAATAATAATGGCAAGGCGGTTTATAGAGTAGCAGAGATCAGCGGAGTTTGTGAGACTGGTAAAATTTATCAATTAGGTGGTACAAGAACAAACAAAGGATTAAAATTAAGACATGGTGCTCAGGAACGTGTATTTAGATTAGAATTCGTATCGAATCAAGAATTCACAGAATCTGAATTCTTTAAATGGAAAGAGACATGTGCTTTGCAAGGGATATCAATGCCTACATTCGATGAAGTAGAACAAAAATTGAAGGACATTAAGGAGGCCTTAGTATACGAATTCAAAGAAGAGGATATTGAGAAAATAGTAAGAGAAAAAGAAAGATTTAAACAAACTCCATATAATTATGCGATGAAAAAAGCACAATTAATGCGAGAAAGAGATGCAGCCAATTGTAGAGGAGACGATGAAACTGCAAGTCGTCTTAATCAAGAATTGAGCGAATTAGAAGAACGTGCTTCTGAACTTGATAAAATGCGAACAGCAACAATATCAAGTATCTCGTACATAAATGACCGTAATAGGAAAAAGAATGTTGAAGAAGCAGAAAAAGCTATTATGGTAATATCACAGTAACATTCTTAACATAACTAAGATTTTTTTTTTTTTTTTTTTTTTTTTTTTTTTTTTTTTTTTTTTTTTTTTAAGGAATTCAACTTTTACATTATGTAATATTTTGAATTTATTAGGAAGAAATAAAAGCTAACAAGGGGAAGAAAGTAGATGATCCATTCACTAGACGTAGTACGAAACCAAGGATGGTTTATAAACCTGACGATGAGGATACACCTTCTGCGACTGGAGCAAATGAAAAGTCAGGTTCTCAACAAATTGGTGACTCTATTTCAATTGGAAATGAAAAAGAAAATGGCCAAGAAGTAAAGAAAAAACAAAGCACGGAAGATTTGTTCAATGCACATGATTTTGATATCACAATAGATTTAGAAGTACCAATCCCAAGTAAGTCAATGATAACATTTTAATTATGTTCCATTAATTCGTAGAAATTATATATAAAGTTTTTTTTATTTTCAGATAATCCCGTTAGCGTTTTACCCAAACCTGTCAGTAATATCAAGGATACAGGACCTCGTCGTTCCTTAAATTTAGAAGATTATAAGAAGAAACGTGGACTTATCTAACAGTTTATTTACCTTAGACTGAATAATGCTGAAATTAATTTATCAACGTTATGTTATAATAACCGATATAAATATCTTAGCTATTTTTGTCACTATTGAAAGAAGGACAAAATTATAGTATTGCTAGCTGCTCATCATAATGATTATTATCTTTTTAAATGATTATTATAGAGAGAGATCATATTGCTATTATTGAGAGAAAGATTTCTTAGTAAACATGAAGAGAGGTTGTCGGTATTATTATAAAAATACTTTTCTTGAATAATAAGCTTATAAGTACTTAAAAAAAAAAAAAAAAAAAAAAAGAAAAAAAAAAAAAAAAGAAAAAAAAAGAAAAAAAAAGAAAAAAAAAATAGAAAAAAAGAAAAGAAAAAAAATGGTACATAGCATTACCATTTGGATGTTGGAAGAAAATCTTAGTTCCACTTTTTCTTTTTTAAATTTCATCATAAATTTAGAAAAGTTTTAGCTCATACACACATACACACAGACACACACACACACATACAAATATTAATTTCTATAACTAGACGATAAATTAAAATGAAATAAATTAAATTAAAAGGAAAAAAGTGGCAAGATATTTTATAATAAAGATATATAGGATCGCGTGTCCTAATATTTTTCTTGTAAGTACTCATGCGTATACTTCACTACTAATTAATTATGTATTTCATATTCATATATAATTTCCCTCTCTTTCTTTCTCTCTCTCTCTCTCGTTTTCTCTCTCTCTCTCTCTCTCTCTCTCTCTCAATCATGAAATTTTTATATTATTCATAATAGAATTTGTAATTATTCCAATACGAGATACTACATATGAAACTTTAGTATAAATAGCTATTAAATTTAATAGTTCTACCATGCTATCAATTGTATAATCTTCCAATGAAGATTTTGTATAATTCTAGTAGTTATCTTTATTGTTTTTTTTTTTTTTTTTTTTGTGGTATTGATATTATATCGATGTTATTAACGTTAATAATTGATGAAAAGATTAAAAAATGACATATTTTTTAAAAAATTTTGTAAATAAGTTTTTAACATAAATTTTTATTCGAAATATTATGCCATCTTGACAATTTTATCAATAGCAATGGTAACAGTTTAAGTTTTTCTTTCCTTTTTCTTTCTTTTTTCTTTCTTTCTTTTTTTTTCTTTTTTTTTCTTTTTTTTTTTTTTTTAAAGTGTTATGAAATGCTTAAGATAATCACGATTGGTGAAATACAGTAATAATCGAAAATTTATGCTATTAGGAATTACTTATAAAAAAAAAATTGTATTATTGAAGAAAATTATTTTTATCTACATTATCTACATACAAAAATATAATGATTAATATCTTTTTAATATGTAACTATATTCAAAGGAACATGGTATCTTTAATAAAGAAAAATTCTCATATCTTCAATTAAAGTTTTGTACCTCGTTGAAATATGACTATACCAGTACTCAATGCTATTAATGAACTTTGTAAATATCTTGGAAATGACAGAAGTTTTATAATTATTTAAACGTTTCCAAACTATATTTCATGAATTAAAATGAAATAGTTTCTCTATGTGATCATTAAAATACATGACACATTGCAAATGCGTATCAATTTAAGGATTATGATATTGTATTATTACAAATATCAAATGTAACTGATTTATTGTAAAAAAAAAACAAAAAAAAAACTATAAAAATATTCACTTTTGTATATGTATAGACATACGCAACTATATATGTGCATATATAATCAATGGCTGTGTAATTAATTCTTTAACTGTTAGTAGCATGTGTATGTGATTGAACTCTATTTTTTTTCTTTTGTTATTTTTATGATAACAAATAGTACTCGAAACAAATTCAGTAAAGATCAAAATTGATATACAGAAAAGTAAACATTCTCTCAGAACGTTTCGAATAACTATGTTAAGTTTTGAACACAACATGGTATTAAAAAATAAAAAAATAATAATAATTATATTCATACAGTTAAAGGATTAACATTATATAGACAAATTTTTAGGAACATTACTTATTGCTTTTGAAGGAGTGATTTCTTATTTGTATAATTTTTGTAGGGAGCAAAAAAAATTCATATACATATATATACGAATGAATATTTGACGATTATCAAATATAATTTTGTAAATATATATACATATATATATATATATATATATATATATATACATAAATATTTGTAGAGAGAAAAAGATCGCAGAAAAGCGATTAGAAAATCTTGAATACTTCTTTAAAATATACTCCAAAATATGATGCTATATACACAATACTGTAAAATAAATCTAAGTTATAGATCAGTTAGAAAGATATGATCTAATTGTTCATAAAATTTTACATTTAAGTAATAACTTTAAGTATTAAAATTTAAAGGATTTGTAATTTGCCATTGCAATTTACTCTTATACAATTTAAAGAAATCTTTGTAGACTCTTTGATTATCTATATGTTTATTATTTTATTTAGATATGTGATATATTTGTTACAAGGCATGTTATTCAAATTTATGTAACTGTTTTAACATAATTAATAATCGATGATTTTTCATTTGGATTGTAAAATACTGTTCGACTTTATAATCATATTATTAAGTATCATTATCGATAATCACTATAAAATTGGCGTCAGTATTATATTAATATAATCCAAAGGAAAAACACCATATAAATATTACTTGTTCATCCTTTATTTGCCAAAATAATAATAGTACTAATAAAAATAATCAAAATTGCCATTATAATACATATAATAATAAATTTTGTTACAGAGGCTTCTTTAGAAGAAACGAGAAGTTCATATTTCGCGGTATCGACTTTCCCGCGTAAATGCGCGCGCAAAGATGGCGGTAACCTGCGCAGTCGAGAAGATGCGATAGAGTCGTGCGTACGGGTCGTTTGCACGGCGCTGCCCATATAAGGTAATTTCCCCACGTCCCATGCAACGATTGGCTAGTACGAGTGGTACGTCCTACCGATGACTAATTCCAATGAATTCCGTGTCATCGGCCGCGCTGCGCGATCGATCCGACGAGACACGACGAGGCAACCCGAATATATACATACGTTTACCTCGTTCACAGATCGATCTCCACACGAGATCCAGGAACGTAATAATAGCAACGATGCTTAAGCATTTACAAAATTAATTAAAGAGAATGTTGTATGACTTGAGAGTTTTCATCGAACGAATGAAATATTCAACATATATATTCACATTATTAACGATATTTTCTCTGAATGATATGCGATATTTTCTCAGGATCCCATTCTTACAAACAGTCGATCGCGATTTTTCTTGTCAAATTGGAAGATAGAAGAAGGGAAGAAGGTGAGAAAAGATAGAGAATATAATGGGAGAGGGAGAGAAAAAGATAGAGAGATAGAGAGATAGATAGATAGATGGAAAGAAAGAGAGAGAGAGAGAGAGAGAGAGAGACCTTTCGCAGTGCACGAGAAGTAGACGCAACGGGCCAATCGAGACTTATCCGCCAATTGGAGTGCGCGCGCGCAGGCGTAGGAATACAGGATTCGTGGAGAGGCAAAGAGCCATGACTGGAGTGGGAAGAGAGAGAGAGAGAGAGAGAGAAAGAGGAGTGAAAAGGGGAGAGAGTGAGAGAGAAAGAGGAGAGAAAAGGGGAGAGAGAGAGAGAGAAGACGAAGGAAGAACGCGCTTCGCTCGCTCACTCGTTCGTTTGCTCGAGAGTGGGAGAGGGAGGAAGAGGGAAGGGAGGCCTCCTCCCTTCTCGTTCCTTCGTGTGTCGCGACCCCCGGCGACTGGACACACTGCGCCTTATCCAGTTCTACCCGGAGCCGAGGCCACCGCGAGTGTGTTACTTTCGAGACGGGTTGAGTTCGAGTCCTTCGTTGCGCGATTCCTAACCCACCGCTTCACTCCTACACGAAAAAATGGTAAATATTATCTACAAATATATACACATATATATATATAACATTAACAATAACAATTATAATAATAATGATAATAAAAATAATATAATAATAATCATAATAATAGTAATAATAATAATGATAATAATAATTTTAGAAGACTCGCGATACATTTATCGAGTTCGTCCGAGAAGTTCAACCGTATTTTCGTCAAACGTAGAATACTCTTTTCGTCATCGTCGTACACCGATTCGCTTTTGTGGTTATGGCCGCGGCGGACGCGCCGCCGCCGGTCGCCATTTCTGCAACCGGCGGATATACCGCGGCACAGAACCATCCGCTCGATTATTCACTCCTTATTCGAACGCGATATTAATATTTCTCTCTTTCTGTCTCTCTTTCTCACTTTATGTTCCTTTTTCATAAGAGAACAAGATATATTCGATTGATTTGTAAACTTTCTTGTAGCTTTACCCTCGACATTGGGAGGTTAGGGGAGACTCTCCTCTTCTGCCGGTCGTGGTCCAGGCGGGGGTTCTCTTCTCTCTTTTTTGTCTCTATTACCTTTCTTTTCTCTCATTCTCTCTCATTCTGTGTCTCTCTCTCTCTCTCTCTCTCTCTCTCTCTCTCTCTCTCTCTCAAGATCCTTTCTTCGTCTCTCTCTCTCTCTCTCTCTTTCTTTCTCTCTCTCTCTTTCTCTCTCACTCTCTCAAAAGAAAGAAAATTTCTTTTTCTTCTTTTGGAATAATCATTGATACTCCATGAAATAAGTGTCGAATTAGAATCTTTCTGAACTATGGTGCGTCGAACGGCCAATGAAATTCATGAGATTCCTTCTTCGATACTTTTTAACCGATCGGATTATTTAAAAATTATATATTATGTAGTTGTGAATTTTCATGAAATTTCATTGCTATTTCTATTCTACGTTTCTATCGTTAAATTCGTTCTTCGTGATTCGCGTTCGTTGCCATCTCTTGTGATATTCCCCCCTCTCTTTCTCACAGTCTGTCTCTCTCTCTTTCTCTGTCTCTGTCTCTGTCTCTCTAGTTGATTTTTGTTACGTACTAGCCAAGCCGAGAGCTGTCATTGAGTTCGCTGAAGCGATTCTCAACGAATCATCGAGGACAAGTCATCATTGACTGTATCGACATTTATTGTTATATACGTAGCCGAATGATTCTCCGATAAAAATCTCTCGCGATGATTTTATTATCCTTCCTTCGTTACTTGAACGAAGATTGTACCGCTCAATAAAGAAATGGAAAGAGAAAGAGAGAGAGAGAGAGAACAGATGCGAAATATCAACACAAAAAAAGATGGATGTCGTACCGTTAACGATATGCAAGCCTCAAACGAATCGAAATGCGATCAGTGTGTGTTGGACGAGTTTGTAAGACGATGAAGAGAGTACACTGTGGGTGTAGAAGAGTAAGAGGAGGTGAGGGACGAGAGAGAGAGAGAGAGAGAGTGAGAGAGAGAGAGAGAGAGAGAAGTATTCAGTATTGCCGAACGTTTCGCGCGACCATTTTCCCTTCGCTTCCTCTGATGCTCCACCTCCTCTCCCCTCCTTCTGCTCCTCCCCTCCTCCTGCTCTTATGGTAGCCTGGATATTTTCAGACGCGTACGAGACGCGGCGAATAGAGCCGTTCGAGAAAAAGAGAAAGAAAGAGAAAGAGATGGAACAAAGGTAGGACGAAAAGAAAAAGAGAGAGAAATGCTCGACGCGTTTTGACATTTGCTTGAAATTATGCTTTCATCGATATATAGAAACTTTGTTTCCTTCGTTTCGTCTCGTCTCGTTTCGTTTCTTATCAATGTGTGTTTGTTTAGATATCGTGAAAGTTTTCTCTTTCTCTCTCTCTCTCTTTCTCTCTCCCTCTCCATGAAAGTCAAGAAGTTTGTCATGTGCGATTTGAAAACTCCGTTACGATCGATAATTTAGAATCTGAAAAGAGATATGAAGGCAATGGCGGGATATTTGAATGATGTTAAAAAGAATGTTATTAGAGACCGTTCGTTTCTTTTTTTTTTTCTCTTTTTATTTTTTGAGGAAAAGGGGGAATTTCTTTATTAGTTTGAAGAGCTTTTTTGAGGGAAACAGAGATAGAGAGAGAGAAAGAGAGCGTTTCAATTTGGATCGTAACGCACACTGGCACTACACAACTATTATTATCGTATTCCTATTCCAAGAAATTCTTGCTCCGCCAAAATCTATTTTTCTCTGTCGCCGCGCTATGTGCTCTCTCTCTCTCTCTCTCTCTCTCTCTCTCTCTCTCTCGCGCGCGCGCGCGCGCGTTCATTCGCGGTATTTTGTTGCTAGTGAGTGTCGTGTGTTCTCTCTTTTTCTCTCTGTGTATGTGTGTGTATGTGTGTGTGTGTGAGAGAGAGCGAGAGAGAGAGAAAACGAATTTTATTCGACAACGATTGACATTGAAAAGCAATCAGTAAAATGATGGTTTGAATGATGGTTTTTTTTTCTTTTTTCTCTTGTAATTCTATAAATTATCGAAAAGAGAAGGAATTTGGTCGTTTTAGTGATCATGAGGGACGAGCTACAAAAACCACAATGAAGTTGGTCACAATGGAGGAAAAAAGGGCGCGCATTAGTTGCTATATAAAAACTTGTTTCTCCGAACGAATTTCATGGTCGCGAAATGTGTATTTATTTTCTTATATTACTTGGAATGAATGACGTGACAATGAACTAGAAAAATTGAATAGAGGGAAGGAAAAATTCGTCTACGACACCACCGTGTATAAGGAGGTCGATCGTATCTCTCTCTTTCTCTTTCTTTCTTTCTCTCTCTCTCTCTCTCTCTCTCTCTCTCTCTCTCTCTCTCTCTCTCTCTCTTGTGCCGGACAGTGACTCTCAAAGTTCACTGACGTCCCGACCGATCGGTTGATTAGTTCATTGCTCAATTGTGCTTCTCGTATTAATTTAATGAACTAAGAATTTTCTTTCACTCATTCTAATCTCTCTCAATTATTTAGAATTTTTTATTAGATTGTGTATTTTCGTTTAGATATATATTTTGTGTACAATGTCAGAAAAAAACTTATAATTCTTCAACGAAAATCTAACCTATTTCGTATGTGTTCTTTTTTTTTTCTTCTAATAATTTTAAAAAGATTATATAAAGATATCTCGTTGCAATAAACCTACGAAATTGTAAGTGGTTTCTAACGATGAATGACTAATGTTATCTTCTAAATGGAATACGTGACGAGTCTTCTTCGTGTAAAATTTTTAAACACATTTGATGAATGGTTCTTTAAAATAATATTACACTCATCAAGTTGTTAAAAGGAGGTTCATAAGAAACATATATATATATATTGGAATCGAACGATTGTACATCGAGAGAGAGATGCAGCAATATACACCCAGATAGATCAATTGTTTTATTAGATCGCTTTTATTTGTTCTGTTCTTCTTTTTTTTGCTTAGCGATACATGAAATATATGTTTAAATGACACGATTCACGAACATTATTTAATCATGAGTCTTTCATAGCATAGCAAAACTGACATATTTTCGAATAGCATATGACAAATAGAGAGATCAATATTTCATAAAACGGCAATGTGAATATAGCTGTGTAGAATACAATTAATTTTTTATTTAAATAAATACCAAATCTATTTTACAATCATACATTATATAAACACACACACATATATAGCGGTATTATCAAAAAAAAAAAAAAAAAAATAAGTAAAATATGATGCATCGATATTCGAGATATTTTCGATAGAGATATATATGAATTTTGATCCGTGACATTGTCCTTATTCCGTTATCGGCTATCTTCGGTCGAATTCGTTACGCCGGTAGAATCGTGGAGGGGATAGAAAGGAAGATGGTGGAGAAAGGAAGAAAATGGGATGCACGTTAGAAGAGAGATTGAAAGATGATTATGAATATGAAAAGGAAGGCAAAAAAGAAATAGAAAATCGACAGAGTGCAAGTGAGTTGTATGATGAATGATATATATATATATATACACACATTTTATGTATGTGATTAGAGAGAAAGAAACATCTAACGATGCGCACGCCTCTGCTTTGCGCGTGGTGAATCATCTTCCGTTTGACCTTGCGTCGTACACGCACTCATACAAACACGTTACTCTTTTCGTTTATATGTATGTATGTGTATATATATATATATATATATATATATAAGGCGGTACATAAGGGAAAGACACGACGACGACATGACGACGAGGATGAGGACAGTTGTTCACGTAAAGGGCGTTTACAGTACGTCCTAGAGGGAGCCAAGTGTATTCCTAACCATAGCCGTAGCACGAAATATCGACCGAGGAACTGCATCCCAGCTTGCACGATACGTGTATATATAGTGTATATATGTCTGTATGTGTGTGTCCTTCGAGCGTGTGTTTATTATCCTTTTGGTCACACCGCCATAGTCGCAGCACACTACTTTTATATATATATATGTGTTTCATTTTATATATGTATTTCGTATTTTTCTAAGGACATATATTATTCCTGTTAATTTATAAGCCAGTACATAACCTATATTAGCAATATAGTGTGAAACATTTTTTTTTTTTTTCTTTCATAGACAGATATTTCTTTCGTTGATATATTAATTAGTGCATAATTCGTGATCAATGTAGTATGCATTTTTTACACGTCATAATTCAAACGCTTTCTGTATTTATTTTTAATTTTTTTTCTTTTTTGTTTTTCTTTTTTATTTTTCTTTTTTATTTTTATTTTTCCTAAATAGATATTATTCTTGTCGTACATATAGATAGATAAATACATATATACGTACATACATAGATACATACATTCATAACCTACACAAGATACTCGGTTCTAATCTTATCTTGTTATTTCTCGTGATGCGTATATTTTAGTTCTATTTTTCACTTGTAATAAATGAAGAGATGGTTATTCATTTAATTTAATTGTTTGTAAGTTGGTAGATTATATTTAGAAAATTATTCGATACTTTATTAATATATATTTTTAATAGGTTAAGTATATCATATCGCCGTAATCATTTAATTTTATTCATTTTCCTTTATTTTTTTAATTCGTATATAAAATGTATGTATTATTAACAAGTCTTTTCCTTAAAAAAGATTTGTATATATCAATTTCGTTTTAGAATTATTATCGGCAGAAAGGAACAACCAATGTCATCGAATTCCTGAAGACGTTCGTCAGAGGAGAAGTTCCGAATAAAATATAAACGTAGAATTAAATTTCGAATATTATCGAATTTATTTGTTCAAAAATATGATATCTTAAATATATAAACGAGCAAACGAATAATGTAATATATCTATAAATATATACATATACATATGTACATCATATATATGTACATACATATGGAGAATGTACGTATAAAGGAGAATAGTACGCGGGCGCGTAGTCAAGACAACGTTAGTCAAAATCATTCCCGTCGATGCCTTTTGAGGATCAATAAGTTAGTTTCTTTGATTCAAAGAACCGATATATAGTAATATCTATCTTTGCATTGCAATGTCAGACTTGGTTGCTGCTTGCTTGTGGCCCGAAGAAACAATGCAAGCTTTTATTGTCTCTCTCTTTCTCTCTCTGTTTAGTACGTCGGTGTGACTCATTGCTATACTAAATGACACACGTTAGCAGTCGAGAAAGAGTGAGAGAGAGATAGTGATAGAGATACTCAACGTCGATGAAACGCCAACGTTTATTCCAGAATAAACTCCAATATTTTTTTTTTCTAACAGTTATCATTAAATTAAATCAAGATAAAATTAGAATAAAATAAAAGGAAGGTGCGTACATATGTGCGAGTATGTGTATGTGTGTATGTATGTATATATATATGTATGTATAGGTTAGATTAGAAACGAGAAAGCATTAAGACTTTGCATTAATGTGGTAACATTTCTTGATCGTTTCTACGATAATTTGAGAAAGCTTATTTCCAAATCGATGATTTTTACATTCATTCTTTTATCTACTTACTTGATCAGGATCGAAAAGGATTTGAACCTTTCACTCTATACTTTTTGTAAATATATATACATATATATATATATATATTATATATATATGAATTTATTTATATGTTTATTTGTTTACTAAAGTCGTTCGAGAAATCGTATTAATACCATCTTGTAATGAAAAATTACAAATGTGTCATCGAATAATTTAATCGTCGATAATTGTATTGACCTGCCTTATCAACCGATGATAAATGCTAAACGATTAGAGACGAGGAATTATTTAAAAAAATTTAATTATTATTTTTGATTTTTGATTTTTGATTTTTTTTTTTTTTGCGTCATGCCATTGATTCATACAAATTTTTATCCATGTAATATATCGTCGTTCATTTCGAAGTTTTCTTCTTCCTCTCATCGTGTTCTTCTTGTCGATTCATGGGCACGTGTTCTTGCAAGTAAGCGCGAGGGTATAACTTTAGAAACTGATCTTCTCTATCTCTCGAATCTCTCTTTTAGAGTTAGTGGATGATTCCGTGCGTGGGAAGTATTTATTCCTGTAACATTCGACCAAGTTTTTCAACCGAGATCGAGCTTGAAAAATGTTCGATCTTCGCCGAATTTTATCACATTAATATGAATATTCTTATCTTTTTCTTTTCTTCTTTTATTTTCTTTTTTTCTTTCTTTCTTTTTTTTTTTTTTTGTCAGTTAGGTCTCTCCTTCTACGTCTAATTCGTTATAGTAAACGTAGTAGAACGTACACATTCGTTCTTTTTTGTAATTTAAAATGTCACATTAATATACCGATAATACTTTTGTGGTAGATCCTTCCAATTTTCTTTTCTTTTTTTTTTTCTTTCTATTTTTTTTTGTTTTTTTGTTTTTGCCATATTATTTTTCAGTAATATAATCGCGAACTGAAACGATTTAGCAATTTCGATTTGAAAACAAGTTTCTCTTTAGCGGTGCGCTCAGGATGGATATCGACACCAACAGGTGCGCTTCATTTATATAAACGTTTTCATGTCCCTCTCTTTTCAGTCAGTTATGCAACTGCAACTCTCTTGTAGTCTTCTACTCGTCGATTTTTTCCTGCGAATATTCCAGAGTTTTACAAGATTATAAAAGAATCGTATTTATTATTTACATTGAAAAAAAAATATATATATATGTATATATCTTATAGATGATATATATACATATATATGTATTTATAAAAAGAAAATAATATAATATATTTATGTATATATATAGATATATATATGTCTATATTATTATATGCGTCAAATATATACATGATAAAAAAAAAAAAAAAATAGAATAAAATCTTAAAAAAAAATAATTTCTTTTAGGCGTCAGGAGTAACCGTGGCGGACGTCTGCAAGACGACGTACGAAGAAATAAAGAAGGACAAAAAGCACCGATACGTGATCTTTTACATCAAAGATGAAAAACAGATCGACGTGGAAGTCATTGGACCTCGTGACGCGGCCTACGATGCTTTCCTCGAAGACTTGCAGAAAGGTGGAAGCGGCGAATGTCGTTATGGTCTATTCGACTTTGAATATACCCACCAGTGTCAGGGTACTTCTGAAGTAAGAGAAAGGATTTTTTATGTAAAATTAAAAAAAAGAAAGAAAAAATTCATTGTTCCCTATTCTCATTAAATAACATGTATGATATATAAATTATGGATATATTGCAACTTATTCGAAGAGAAATGATGACTCATATGAATTATTGTTATCTAAATCTGTTTATGTAACATGTGTCAAAAAATGTTAGTGAAAATTTGACGTAGTCTTATCTCTGAGGAGAAAGAGGCAGACAAAGAGAAAGAAAAAATTGTAAAATGTTTCACTTCTTTAAAAGGAAAAAAAATGTCAAGAGTAGACCAAAAAAAAATAAATGATAAACAGATTGATAATGAGAATTACAACGTATGTGTCTGATATTTAATTATGATTAGATTACGATTAGAGAGAAAGAGATTAAGTTGGTTGGAACAATCGTTATCAAGGTTTATCATTCTCTGTCAATGAGATATTGTTGAATCAGCATTATCAATGTTCTTCATTTATTATGTGAATAATGGAGATGTAATATATTTTTTGATTTTGTTCTTTTTTTTTTTTTTTTTTTTTTTCGTTTTAGTTCATAATATTTTTATATGTGTATGTATTTGTTTGTAGGCTTCCAAAAAACAGAAACTCTTCTTGATGTCGTGGTGTCCCGACACGGCCAAAGTTAAGAAGAAGATGTTGTACTCGAGTTCGTTCGACGCTTTGAAGAAGTCCTTAGTAGGTGTGCAAAAGTATATACAGGCGACAGACCTTTCGGAGGCTTCTGAAGAAGCTGTCGAAGAGAAGCTTCGAGCTACCGATAGGAATTAGGAATAATAATTCCTAAAGTGTGAGTTCAAAACAATCACTGCAATTGAGAGAAATCAAGCGATAAAAGAAAAACACAATCTCCCTTCCCTAAACAAAAACAAAACAATTAAAAAGAAAAAAAAAAGAAAAGAAAAAATAAGTCAACATCAAGCAGCAGCAGCAGCAGCGGCAGCAGCAGCAGCACTAGTATCAGTAGTAGCAGCAGCAGCAGCAGCAGCAGCAGCATCGTCATCAGCAGCAGCAGCAGCAACAACAACAGCAACAACAACAACAGCAACAACAACAACAACAGTACAGTACAGACGCTCAAATGTCGTCGAATGTTTGCGCTAAAGCACGTACTGCTTATTACGTGTGTTTTTAGTCATCGTGTGAAAGAGCGTAAATATTTAACATAAACGAGAATCTAAAATTCAAAAGGAAAAAAAGAAAAAAAGAATAATATTAAAAAAATGAAATAAAAAGAAAAAAAAAAGAAAAAAAATCTAAAAAAGAACAAAGGAAAAGAAAAAGAAAAAAAAATTCGCCCTTTTCGTACTACTGCGGACGGTTGTGTGAATTTCTCTGATATGATAATATTAATATTATACTATTATTATAATAATAATTGTAAGGTAATCGCTGTAAAAGAATAAGAACAGTTTACAACCAACAGTCAACAACAAGCAGTAAGGATGGAAGCATTACATTTTTGTCACAGGATGTATAATGTTTAAATTAAATTCATTTCATAATGATTTTTTTTTTCCCCCCACGTAAGATCTTCAAACATCTTAACTGTTTCCTTTTATAGATCTCCTGGATCATGGATATATCCATACAGTTCAATGCTTGATATGAATTACTTGTTCGTTGACGAATCAAAATTGGGATGATTAAATTTAGAATTAATAAGTGGGTTTCAATCTTATTGTAAATCAATTTCTCATAATCACAATTTTATCAGTTTTTGATGATTAATAAGGCGCTCAATCGAAAGATAAAGGTTTTCTTTTTCTTTTCTTCTTTTCTTTTTTTTTATTTTTTATTTTTATAAGAGATCTTAGCAAATTTGTGAAAAACGTTATTTTTATTTTTATAAAAATCATCTAAGAAATGAGTAATTTTAAAGCAAACAAAAGTTTGTTTTGAATATATGGATGCGCACAGTGGCGCCATTTCGCGTTTGTGTCGAACAGTCGAAGGTTCTTTTCTCATTACATGTCTACATGGACGTGCGTGAAATTTATTTAAGATTTGGTCGTTTTATGTTAATTCGATTCGAGTAAATCGTATATTATGGAATTAATTTTTGGAAATATTTTTTTATGCAATTTATAGATACATATGAAATTTTTAGTAATCAGTGATCAAACTCTACATTAACACCAAATTATAACATTAACATCAAACTAATAATCTTCACTTTTATATCACTGTATGATATTAGATTTTATGGTAAAATTGATTTCTATTTTACCATCAGTTAAATAGATTTTTTTTCCTTGCTTTCATTAGATCTACTATTATTTTTATGTTATATAAAAATTTCTGTCAGACATTAATTCGATTGTTAGGTTAAGCATAAAGAGAGATATATTATTTGCACAAGTTTACACATCGATACAGTAGGTGCATAATAGGAACTTATATCTCATATTTTGATCCAAATCTATCGTTGATATCACGTATACTACGAATAATCTTACGAAAGTTTGTGAACAATTTCAATTATAAAATTTCTTTAGAATTTTCTTTCTTCTCTATCTTCCTTTTCTATTTTCTTTTTTATTTTTTTATGCTTTAGACTAAACTGTTATCTAGAAGCAAAAGTATTACTGATATTATTTTTATTTAGTTGGTAATTGACTTTTGTTCCATCAATGATAAGGTAGGAATTACTTTGGGATAATTAATTAATAATGTTGTCACTATTTGATGATATTGTTCTTTATACAATATAAATTCGATCTATCCTTGTTGAATAATAATGATAATAATAATATTTTTTTTTTTTTAATTACAAAAAAAATTTTAATACATTTTTTTACATAAAATAATTTTCATTTATTTTTAGCGACGTACAAGCGATTGTCCATTACATAGGTCTTCGTACATAAAAGATAATTAATATTCGTCGCTATTTACAAATTAGGATATCAATCGAAATCGTTTGAAATTATTTATGTATCGTATTAATTCGTAATTAGCTGAATGTTGTTCTATGCAAACGAACGAACGTGCTTATGGTCTTTCTTACACACTATAATTAAATCAGGTATGTTTACTTGTAACATATATATACATACATATATACATATATATATATATATATATATATATATATAATTTGATTTTAATTTGTACATACAGTGCAACAGAACTAAAAAAAATAATACATTAAAATTTCCTCACGTATCTATCCTAATATAGGATGAAGATCGATCAAACTTGTATGGGTTATATTCTATTCTTCTTGTTTATTTTTCTTCCTTTGTTTTTCGTTTTCATTTTCCTCCGATGTATGCATTCTGACAATTTTCTTTTTTTTTTTTCTTTTTTTTTTTTCCTTTTATAGAAGTAACGAGATGGTGAGTTTCTTTATAGAAATAGTCCTTTAAAAAAAGGACGGTCTATAATTTCATACTCGTGAAAAACAAGGCAAAAGAAAGGACAAAAGCTGTGCTTTCTTTCGTCACACAAGAGCATCCATTGTTTTCCGTGCTGGTTTGTTGAGACATCGAGGCCATTTGTATTACTACGTAAATCAAAATAAAGATAAAATTATTTAACAATTTGTTATATATAAAAATAATATATAACTTTTTTTAAATAATAAAAGTAATAATAATAATAATAATCATTAAATGATAAAAATAAATAATAATAATCATAAATAATATTATAAAGATATTAATAACAGTAATAATAATAATAATAATCATCATCATACCAGTGTTGATCTTTTCGTCCGGTACTATATCGATCGTTTTGTAATAATCTTCAGCATCAGGAGCTACGATATTAGGATAAAGAATATTATATTTAAATTTTGATTTTGAATAAGTTAAAAAAAATTGATTTATTTTCTTTTTTAATTCTTTAATCATTTCTTTTTTCTTTTTTTTTTTTTTTTTCTTTTTCGTCTTTTTAACTTACGAGCACCTTCCGTAGCAAATCGTATGACTTTCGATGGTCTGCTCGAACCATAACGATTTCTCGATACTACAAAAGCCTCATAGTGTGTAGCTTCAGCCAATCCTGTTAAATTGAAGGATCGAGCATGTACTGGACCAATCGCATTGCTTCCGCTCGGTATGTAAAGTTTATGCCACTTATGTGTCGTAGTAGTTGTACTTGCTCTGAACGAACCTTCGTGAACGTACTTCTGTATTCATCAAGTGAATATCAATTACATAAATTGGATAGGAGGTTTGTCTATTATGGTTATAGTAAACGATAAAACTTTCGTACGATATGATATAACTACATTTTCTGAATGAATCGTTAATATACGACGATTTCCAATTTCTTTTTCAAGGTTAGTTATACAATTTCTTTTTTAACGTATAACCAAACAATTAAAAATATTTCTTAACGTTATAAAGAGAACAATATTCTGACAATAATATTTCGATATTAATTATGATTAATATATGTACATATAATACATATATATATATATTTATACATATATATTATATGTATAAATTTGTAATTTAGTATGATAATATTTTCGATCAGATCTATAACGATATTAGATGATCATGTGATTTGATAAGAAAGTTCTATAACGTAATAATATAAATATTTAATACAATATAAATTGTATAATATAAATAATATATAAGATTTAATATCAATTTTGTTAATAGTAAAATATAAATGTATACATACGTATACATAGACTCATAGACATATATTTTTAGGTTAGAATTTTCTTATTAAGTTTCACGAATATATATATATATATGTATGTATGCTTACCCTGTACTGACGAAAGGAGAATTGATATTCAACGATAGGAGTATAACAATCAACCTCCCAAATGAAATTATACGCAGTCTTCGATATACTCTTAGCTTCTTTGAAAATCGCAGGATTTGCTACTCCTGATAATTCGATCGCAGCCTCAGTTATTCCCAAGGAATTTGATGCTCTACATAAATAAAATCCATAATCCTTCGTTATCACGTTCCTTATTACTAAACTATGATTATGTCCTATACTGTGTTTCACTATTCTCATTGAATAGGATACCGTCTTGTTCATGAAGTACCACTCAACCTGGAAAATATAACAGGTGTATCCACTTTATAACTAGATCTTTTCTAAATCATTTAATAATATATATATATATATATATATATTATTAATATTTTATATATATATATAATTGTAGAAATCATCATGTTAAATGAGATAAAATTCTTTTCCTTTTTTTTTTTACTTCTAAAGGTTTTTATTTTCGATCGGTGGAAGATCAATAAAACAGAGATTGCAATTTTATTTCGTAGGATACAAATTCCAAAAAATATATATACACACACACACATACGCACTTTCTCTCTCTCTCTCTCTCTCTCTCTCTCTCTCTCTTTCTCTTTCTCTTTCTCTTTCTTTTCGTATAAAAAGTCAAACGTAATCCTCTCGAACTATTTTTCCTAAGGTAGAACTATCATGAGTCACGTTTCCAACGAATCGATTTGTCACGTATTAGCGGCTTCAAGGGATAACTTTGAGAAATTGCTTTGCGGCTCGAACGAAGCTTTTCATTTACTTATATACCTAACTACGAATATAGCTTCTTTTTCTTTTTCTTCTTCTTCGCAAGAAAAATTGAGAGAGAGAGAGAGAGAGAGAGAGAGAGAGAAAGAGAGAGAGAGAGAGAGAGAGAGAGAGAGAGAAAGAGAGGAATGAAAAAGCCTTCAACTTAATCTTGCAAATACTTTGATCTTTCGACGATATGACGTCGCAGCGTAAAAAAAGGAAAAAATTAAAAAGAAAAGAGAGAGAGAGAGAGAGAGAGAGGGGGAAAAGCGCAAAAGCTCTGACAGAAAAATAAAATAAAATGTAAAATATTCTTTTCCAAAGGTAAAAAAGAAAAAAGAAAAAAAAAGAAAAAAACTCACCTCAGCCTCTGGCCAAGCAATAACTCTGCAATCCAATTGGGTTCGAATTCCAGGCGATGCATGAACCCATGGCTTATTGATAATAATTTCTGGCTTATCTGTAATCGCATAAGCTCATATAAACGCTTCCGACATACTCGTTATTATATGTAGTTATTATATGTACATTACGTACGATTAGAATCGAGGTATAGTAATGATAAGACTCGATCGATAAAGTAGATTCTTCTTTTGATCATACGTGTAAACAATTGATATTTGCATAACGGCATTAAATGTCATCCGTAATGAGAGCAATTGCCCTGTTCGTACACATGTATGTTTATCTATGTATATACATTTGTATGCATATATGTATGTACATACATACGTACGTATTATATGTACATACGTTCGAATGGAATACTAAGGAGACCAATGCGCTGTTCAGCAATTTGCTAATTTAATTATAATCGTTTTACGACGCACTCATAAGAGTCGAATATAATTTTGCATGATTGCATCCCGCGTAGAGCGTACAAGGCTAGGATATAATTAAAGTAGCCCCGATTCTCGAGGATAGAGGTAGACGTGAAGTGAGATAGAAATAGAAAAAGAAAGGGTGGGAGGGGAAAGAGAGAAAGAGAGAGAGAGAGAGAAATAAATGCGAAAGGGATGTACAACATTGGCGTGCATCTCAACATGGAATTTCTTAATACCCTTTACTCTTTTCCTGACGCCCCTCCTCCTACTACTTTAATTCGCCGTCACTCTCCCTCCTTCTCTACCATATAATTTTTCTTTTTCTTTTTTTTTTTTCTTTTTTTTCTATCTTTCTTTCCTTCTTTTATACTATAAATTTACAAAGCAGCGAAATAAGCAACGAGCCTTTGAAAACTGGTCGATTGTATATCCTTTTCATTCTTTCCCTGAGCATTACGAGAGAAAATGAGAAGATATATATATATATATATATATTTACTTACATACATATTATATAATATTTGAAAATTGTAAAAAAGTGAAGGAAAACAAAAATTGTATTGTAACGTTATGTTATATTATTTAAAAAGGTTTCATTTGCTTTTTCATTTTTTTTTTTTTTTTAGTTTTTTTAATTTTTTCTTCTTTCGTTCTCCTCTCCTTCTATTTTTCTCTCTTTCAAGGAATATTTTATAATTGTCTAGACTTGTCTTATTTGACTTGATTTGATACAACTCTATTTTTTTCTTTTTGTTTTGTTTTGTTTTTTTTTTGTCGGACACTTACATTTTATACGAAGATCTATCGTTGCCGATACTGAATCACCGATACCATTGCTGGCTATGCAAGTATATTCCCCTGAACGATTACGATGATCTGCATAAAATCTTAGACGTGGTCTGTTCGTCAGTAATGGTATCTCGCCGTCCTGTAAAAATTAACAACATTTTATTTATCGTGATTTAAAAATAGAAGGAAGAAGAAAGTGTGTGTGTGTGAGAGAGAGAGAGAGAGAGAGAGAGAAAAAGAGAAAGATAGAGGAAATATTGGATCGCTTGAATAAGTAATATCAGAATGTTTAGAATATTTTTTGCGTGTATATAAAATAACGATAAGATGTATAATAAATGACAATGAGGTTATAGTTTATGTTTGATTGATAAATAATATGACCGTATGATGAATAGTATGATTGGATTTATTTATACGAAAAGGTAATGTCTTAGGTAATGTCTTTTTTTTTCCTTAAGAAATTTCTTTCGATCTTTTTTTCCCTCTTTTTCTTTTTTCTCTTTTTCCTTTAGAGATACTATTTTCTTAAAAAAAAAAAAAAAAAAAAAAAAAAAAAAAAAAAAAAAAAAAAAAAATCTACCTTAGTCCACCAAGAAACAACGGGCGCAGGAACTCCGTTGGCAATGCACTCCATGTCGACTTCCTCTTTTAAATTGACTTCCAGTTCGCCGGACTCCGGTACTGGGCGAATACTCGGTGGATCTGGAAGAAGATACGAAAGTAGCGAAAGGGAATATAAGTGCCGGCAGGCCCTGAAGTTTCTAGGGCGTGACGACGATATCCATTCGCGTATCGTTGCGTACTCGTAGAAAAAAATATAAAAGAGAGAGAGAGAGAGAGAGAGAGAGAGAATGAGAGGGAGGAATGAAAAAAAAAAGAAGAAAGAAAAAATAAAGAACAAGAAATAAGAGAAACGAAAAATAGGGAGAGAGAGAGAGAGAAGGAAGAAAAGGGATAAATTTCGTAGAAAAAATAAAAAAAAAATAGGATTTGGTCATAGCATTATAAAAGTTAGAAAAACGAAATTCGATTTCACTCACCGAAAAGAGTGAAAATATTCAAAGTCTTTGATAGATTTTATTCTCGTTTTTTCGACCTACGCAAGCTTTTTTCCCTATTCTTTTCTTTTCGTTGTATATATTATGTATATGTGTGTGTGTGTGTGTATCATTCGCGTATTCTTCAATGTATTTCTGCCAGAGACTATACATACAGGGTGAAAACTAAAGATACAAGATAGTCCAAAAATTTCTAACTATCTTTAAATCTCAATTATTCTCTATTCTCAAGAGAATCTGTTTTTAGCTCTATTGCATTTAAAATTCTAATCCATACGATCTGAGCTTGTAAAGTTTTGTAATCTTTGGAAAAAAAAACAGAAAAAAAAAAAAGAAAGATTTATCTAAAAAGGATTCAAACAATCGTTTGTTAAATATCACAGAGAATACTTTTTACCCTTTTTCGTATTTATATATATATATATATCTTCTATTTTTTTTTTCTTTTTCAAAGAAACAATTCGTTGATCCATTAAATTTAATATCAATAGATGAATTATTTTTATCAGATATTATTTTATTATTTTTAATTCGACAAAAATATGTCTGTGAAGAATTTATCTTGGAAGAGTTTTATTAGAGGAAAAAAGCAAAAAAAAAAAAAAAAAAAAAAAGAAAAGAAAATAAACGAACTTATCAACGATATAGAATAATATTCTCCATTATTATTTAATTTGCATATGGATATTGATAGTTTTTTTTTTTTTTTTTTTTTTTTTTTTTTTAGTTTTTATGGATCACCCTGTATATATATATGTATCCTCGAAATGGAATCACTAAATTCAACAGAACAGCCTAGGAATTCCATAGAGACTCGTGACAAAAGGAGAAGTTTTTTTTCTTTCTTTTTCTTTTTTCTTTTTCCTTCCCTCCCCTCTTCTCCCGGTTGAGCTCGGTTTGTAAATTTCTGCGTATGTCACTCACACACTTTCGCATCCTTTATTTATTTTATTTTATTTTATTTTATTTTATTTTATTTTATTTTATTTTATTTTATTTTTTTCCCCCCAATCGGACCAATACAACGATCGTACCCTAGTGACTTCTTTCTCTCTCTCTTTCTCTCCCTCTTTCTCTTTCTTTTTCTCTCTTTATCTGGATTACGACGATATGGTAATAACGAAAAATAAAAAGAAGCAAAAAAGAAAAAAAGAAAAGAAAAAAAAGGGGGGAGAAAATCGATAAGAGTTTTCGTATCTTCCCTCATCGATGTGGGAATATTGTTTGTAAAAGGGGACGATCAATCTTTCCAAATGATTTTCCCTTTTGTGTTTGTTTTTTTTCATTCTTTTTTCTTTTTTTTTTTACTTCTTCTTCTTTTTCCGTCGGTATGACTTCGATCTGACTCATTGTCAAACGTAGGACGTAAAAAAAGAAAAAAGAAAAAAAAAAAAAGGGAAGATTCACCCAAGAGGGATGCCTTCTTTTTATACGTTCGAAAATATCGTTGAAATTCTTTGAAACGTTCCAATATTTTTACTCGCATATTTTATATGTATATATATATATTTTTTTTCTTCTTTTATATCTTCTATTTGTTTCTCTCTTTCTTTTATATATCGCGCATTTCTTTTTTGTTTTTCTTATTCAATTGATTCATCGACAATCGATAAAAGAGTAATGGGAAATTAACTTATTCGTTAGATAAACGAACGTGACGTTAAATTATATCTCGTTTGATAATATTTTATAGAAAATCATAAATCATTTTATTACTAATTATATATTCATAATACATCGATATTATCTTAGATAATATCTCAATTAAAATGATTATACGAGAATATATTTATTTATTAATATCGAGATGGATGAGCGAGGGGTAAAAAAAAAAAGTAACATATTTATAGAAAATAATTTTTAAAAAGTCAATTATATGTTATCAATTCGTATAATATGATATTAAAGAAATTGAAGAATCGTACACGATTGAATTAATAATAAATTTAAATGTTATATTAAAAATAAGAGATTAAAAAGTTTTTCATTCGAAATCCTTATGTATAATATCGATTTGATACAAATTTCATAATTGTAAATAAATTATCGATTAGATATTAATATGCTTTTGAAAAAGAGAAAAGAATAACGTTCGTACAAATAATTCTTGACTCACCTTATATATATAATGTATATATATATATATATATAAGAAAAGGTTAAGGGATCGAAGGTAATATATAGGTATTTATTTGCGATAGTATTATATAGCTAGTATAGTATGTACTCACACATAACTTGGATATCGTGTACATGCGTAACATATCCCCAAGGAGTTGGTCGGGACGCTTGGCATACATATTCTCCGGTATCTTCTGGCTGTAGGTTAGAAATCAGTAAGCTTCCGTTATTCCATAGGTGAATTCTTTCGGGTGTCATCAAACGTGGATCATCGCTGTCAGCCAAAAGAATCCCTTTCCCCCACCATTTCACCCTAGTTTGCACCCCTAAAATATGTAATAGAACAAATCTAATCTTCCTTGCCCAACTTCAAATAATTCTTTTCACAAATTTTATATCCATTTACATACATCCATGTGCAACATTATAATAATATATGTATATATATATATATATTAATTAATTCGATTTATTTTCGAATAATATTTTCTAACGAAAGTATATATATATATATATATATATATATATATATATATATATAAAGCATAATAATTTCAATATATATATATATATTTTTTTTTTTTCTTATAGCAGTTAATAACATTTTTAATTTTACAATACTATTAATAATTAAAATTATTCAATTTTTTTCTTATGTTTTCATTTAATTATAACAAAATAAATATAATAATAATAATAATAATAATAATAATAATAATTATAATAATAATAATAATAATTTTTTTTATATATTTACTAAATTTTTTTTCTTCTTATATAAAAATAATTTGTAAAATAGAATTAATTATACAATTATACATATATATATATAACAAATTGAGAATACTTTTCTTAATTCTCCTTATTATTTGATAGTCTTTGAATAAAATTGTTCGAAAAGTTTTCTCCGGATATGCGGGTTTGTATTATAACGAGCGATTTTACGCTATTTACTCACCGAGATCTTGCACATCACAGGGTAGCAAAACCGAGTCATTTTTAAAGACCTTTACAACCGTCGGATGGTTCGTAAAACCTTGATTCATTGCTGCGTGAACTCCTCCTAATAATAAACAAACGAAATGAATAAATATAATATAATGATCGAGGCATCTTATCTTTTTTTTTTTTTTTTTTTTTAATTTTTATTATCAAATATCATTAATCGATTCATATCTCTATCCTCATTACAAAATCAATCGACATAACGTTTTATTGGAAATTAAATTTTTTCATAAATTGTATGTACAAAAAACAAAAGAAAAAAAAAAAAAGAAAAAGAAAAAGAAAAAATAAGTTAGGCTAATTTTTATTAATATTTCGTTGAATTTCTTTTATATTTTCTATATAAAAAATTTATAAACATTTTCAATTGGATGAACGTCTAAGTCATATTGTGCGACAAAGTTTTATTAGATCTATATTAATAATTAATGAAAAAAATTTTTTTTTTTTTTTGCGAATACAACAATATTAACGAAACAAACGATTTTCCTTTTTCAAAAATAATTTTATTGTTTTATTGTACATTATTACTGTAATTATACAGTACCGGTGTCTTATTATAATTACATTAATTTTTTATGCACATAGAGACAAAATACTCAACAACCAACTAACTAACTTTATCCCGAGTGTATTGTTAATTTCAAACTTGTTAAATTATTACTAATACGCTACTCCCTGTGATAATATCATGATTAAATTTCTTATTATCTTAAATAATGAATTTAATAGTCTTTATCTTTCTCTCTCTCTTTCTCTCTCTTTTTCTCTTTTTCTTTTTCTCACGTTCACTTTTGTATATTATTTAATTAAATACAAAGTATACAATCGCATTAATGTCATAGAAATTTCTTTAATAATATTTCGATTTTTAATTTATGTTATTGCTTAAGTTATATTATTGATTTAATCATTAATAATATCTATTGTCATGATTTAATCATTGATACTATCTTTTGTCTTTCTTTTTTTTTCTTTCTTTTTTCTTAGTAATTCAGTGCAATCAATAAAATGATCTATAAGATCTTTCAAGAAAACATAGAAAATATGAATAGATTTATCATATTTAAAAATAATTCATTCTTTTTCTATTTTCTTTTCTTTCTTTACTTTTACTTTTTTTTTTTATTTTTTTCTTTTTTTTTTTTTTTTTTTTAACATACCTATTGCGAACAAGCAGATAATCCAAGAAATAGTTGTCATCTTCGATCGATGTATCGATCGAAAGAAGATGGATCGTAAAATCAACGAAGATATTTTTCTTTGATATTAGTTGTAGTATAAAACGGACACATGCACATATACATACACGCGCGCGCGTGCGCGTACACACATAGACAGAGAGAAAGATACACACACAAACACACAAAACAATTAAAAATTTAATTTATATAATAATAATAATAATAATAATAATAATAGTAATAATAATAATAATAATAATAATAATATCTCGCGTGCGATCTCTGAGACTTTTCAGTAGACACTGATCTTCCTTTCAAGATGGGGAGAGATCCCTTCTCATTCGATCTTATTCTTACACATACACACATACACACACATACACACATACACACACATATTCACAAATGCGTGCGAGAATTTAGTAGAGAGGCTACGTTGCTCTTGTAATTATGACCACTTGTTCATTGTGCGATTTAGAGATGCTCATGTTACACGCCGTTAAGAATAACATCATTCTTTCATTCTTTCTTTCTTTCTTTCTTCCTATCTTTCTTTCTTTCATTATAATATCTAGTTACTTTATTAGTATTTAAAGTTTTCTTTAAGTGTATCACAAAAAAGAAAAAAAAGAAAAATACGTGATTTACTTAAACATTTAAATAATAATTTTGTTAATTATATATATATATATACAATATAAATACAAAAGAATTTATTTTTCTTTTTATTAAATTTAATGAAAGAAAATTATGATGTGATAGAAAAAAAAAATTATTCACGTATTAATTGATATAATTAAAACGTCGTTAACGAATAAATAAATGAATAAATAAATAAATAAATAAATAAATAAATAAGTAAATAAATATTATATGACTTTAATATAAAGAATTGTAAAGAAAATTTAATTCTCTTATTAAATTACGAAGTAATATAAATTTCTCCCTTTTCTTTTTTTTTTTTTCTTATTTTTTTTTTTTTTTTTTTTTTTTTTGATGTTATATTAATAAAATAATTTTAGAATATAAATTTGTAAAGATTGATAAACAATGTAATGCGATAAAATGTTAAATTATAGTAATAGCTTAGACGATATGATAAAAATAACAAAGTAATAAAAGAGATGGACGTAAGGATAGAGAATAAAAATTTCGTTTTGGATCGTTTGAGATGGATAATGCCATTTATGGCATCGTATACGTACGATTGCATATTTATAGGGGCATACAGGGTGTCCCTCAACACCAAAGGCATTCTTCTATAATTTGTTCAATTTACGCACCGACACGCACCATACATAGAGAGTCATTCATCGAGTTATCCATTAAATCGTTAATCTAATATGTCGTTCACCGACCGTTCTGTCTTTTCAAAGCCCTCTGTCCCTGTTCCCTCGTCCCCCTGTCCCCCTATAAGGGACAATCTGTCTGTGCTCCCTCTTTTTTCTTTTTTTTTTTTCCTAAGAGAAAGGAACGAATAGATCCCAAAAATATGAACAAATTAAAGAAGAAATTCTTCTGATTACAATATGAACGAAATTAAGATGAATTTCTTTTTTCTTAAGATGATCTTCCTTTTTTCTTTTTTTTTTTTTTTTCTTTTTAATCTTTTCTCCCTTTTTTTTTCGTTTTTGTTTCTCTACGATCAAGGTAAAGCTCGTTCGAGAGAAAAAAAATGAAAGAAAAAAGGAAATATTTCGTAATTGAAAATCAATTATAACAATAATAATAATAACAATAACGACGATTAACAATAATAATAATAATAATAATAATAATAATAATAATATGAAACGTTAATTAAATAATTTTTATATTAATTATAAAATAGACAATTAATTATATTTAGAGCTTATATAATATTCTTATTATTATTGTTTTAAATCATATTACCAACAAATATTCTCTCATTGATAATGTTCTCATAAATTTCATTTGGCGAATTAGAAAGCATGATGATCATTTATATTAATAATCGTAATTGTTACAAATTCTTGAATCGAATTGGCACGTGCACAGAAATTCGTATGGAAATTACCAAGAGAGTATATAAACTCAGATGGAAGAGTATTAAGCACATTTCGTAGTTTCCCATAGTGAAACATGAATTTCATTCGTTATATCTGCGGTACCCTTGTTGGCTTCTATCCAAAGTCAATATAATATCTATCGAAGAGGATTTTCGATTAATAATATTATAAATGCAATAACAATGAGAAAATGAAAATGATAATGGAAATGAGAATGAAGATTGTTGATGAAAGTTTTATGTAACGAAAAAAAAAAAAAAAAAAAAGAAAAAGAAAAAGAAAAAGAAAAATTCACGTAATATAACATTTAATAAGATGGATACGTGATGGAAATTTATTTATGTGTAGAGTTTATGAAAATATATATATATATATATATATATATATATATATATATATAAAATTTCATTAATACTTATGAAATTTTATCATGACGGTATTTAATTAGCTTGACATATTTATGAGGTCAGATTAGATAGATAGATAAATGGATAGGTAAGATATTATCTGTGTGTGCGTATACACGCTTCGATAAAAATGTTAAAGGAAAATTGTCTGTGTTTTGATTACGCACGAAGACATATAACGAGGAACCTTTTTTTTTTTTTCTTTTTAATATTTCTCTGAAGGATACGTATAATCCCGATGTAAATATACTCGATGAAAGTAGAACGAAAGGGATTAAGGGATCCGTATATCGTAATAGCTTTCCTTCGATAATGATAATAACGATATTGAAATCTCAAATAAAATTCTCGAATAGAAAGGAAGATAACTGAAAAAGGAAAGAATGGAAGGTGGAAGATTGGATTGGTGGTTAGTAGCCAGTAATAGTAATAGCAGTAGTAGGCATAATAGGAATATTATAGTCTCTTTAGTACGGGGAGGCATTGTCGCTGCAGGCCTCCAATCATCTCGTATTCTTCATTGTTCGCGTATTACATTGGGGATATACGTCGTCTAACCAATTCACCATTACTTCCCGCGACTACTATCAATTTATTGATAAAATATAGTTATAGTAATATAATTTTGCAGCATACTTCGATTCGATCTTAATGACCGACGTTCATTCATTATCTTTAAGTAGATGAATATGATAATTTTATATGATAATTGATTCTTCTTCTCTTTGATCTTTAATTAATGATTATGTGTATCGATGAAGCTATATTCTTTTTCCTTGTTTTTCATTTATTTATTTATCTATTTCTTTTTTTTTTTTCTTACAGAACAAATGAAAATAATCGAGATGCGTATGATTTTTATAGTCGTCACTTCGATTATCATAGAATCAAAGTGTGTCACGCCTGAGCAAAGGCTTCACTTCGTATATCGTCGGTAATGTAGCAATTTTTTATGCCCCTTGTTTTATGCAACCCGTTACTTCGTCCATGTAAGAAGGTATAGTCTATATACAGGGGCTGGATAAGAACTTTTATCTATTTTCCAGAACAATACGTACAATTTCATTGATATATGATCTTGAATAAATATCTTTTTTTTTTTTTTATATATATTTTCATATCTCTTTTACAAGTTTTCTCTTTTTTTCCTCGTGTATATTATCTACGCTTGCAATAAAATCTTTAATTATGTTTTGATGTGATGTAGCAATATCTCTCTCTCTCTCTCTCTCTTTCTCTCTATCTCTCTTTTTTATCTTTCTGATTCTTTCGTTTTTCTTTTTGTAAGCTATCGAGAAACCTGTGACAAATTGCACGCGGTGCCGACGGCGACGTGCGATGTCCCCGTGGTCCTATCTTGCGCCAGAAAAATACGACGATAAGTCCAGTTCTTTTCTCGTGCACGGTCGAGTATATGTGTATGTGTGTGTGGATATTCTTCGATGACAGAAAACGACGTGATATTTGAGATTGATTTTGAACGTTCAAAGTTTATCTCAATACCAAAAAAAACTTTTCTTTCTTTTTGAATCGACTTTGTCGAGTTTCGTTTTACAAAGAGAATGTATACATCCATTATTATGACATTGATCGTTGATAAATGAAATGTAAAGTAAGTTAGAAATTTATCGTAATGTATATATACGATATATGTATATATACGTAAAATATATATATATATATATATATAACCAAAAAAAAAAAACAAAAACCAAAAAAGGATAAAAAAAAAAAAATAAAAGAAAAAAAGAGACAAAAAGAAAAACAAATTTGATTATTCGTAATAATGCATTCTTTGCGAATAAATAATCTCTCTGTAATTATACCTATCTCATTCTGATTTTCGTATTACTTTACATACATACATACACACATACGTACATCCGTTCCTTCGTAGGAAGCCGTAAGACGATATTAAAGGGCTACTTTTTCATCTTAGCCTTTCTACTACCTTAGCCTGGCTAAAAGTAGGCTGGATATATGAGTGAATAAGGAATGAAAAGGAGTGAAAGAGATAGAATGTATAATCCTTTACCATATGAGAGAGAACTGTGTGTGTCAGATTCAAGTCCGTGTGAATATACTTAATCCTAAAAGAGAGAGAAAAGAAAAAAAAGAAAAAAAAAAAGAAAGAAAGAAAGCCTTAAAATGCTTCTCAATTACCTTGATACATCCATCGAAATCTTTCGTTTAAGGTGGCCGTCCCTTTAAGCCGATTTTAAAATGAATTTACCGAAGCGTCGTCGTTCACGATAAAAGCCTCCGTCGAACCCTTAAACGGCAAATCCGGTCTCTCGTTGATTGGAAAAACTGTAGATACCTTTAAGAGTGCATCAAGAGGTCTCTCTCTCTCTCTCTCTCTCTCTCTCTCTCGTCTATTAACATTTTTCAATTCGTCTTTCTGCCGTCGTCTTCCCTTTGTTTCTTTTTTCCTTTCTTATTAATTTTCATTATTAATTTATTTCCTTAATTATTTCTTTTTTTTTTTTTCTTTTTTATTATTATTAAAAATCAAATCATCAAGACAATTATTTCTTCATCTCTTTTCTCTCTATTATTAATGTCGAGTTATTAAAACGCATTATAATTTTTTTTGTTTTTGTTTTTGTTTTTTTTTTCTTTTTGCTATAAGAAATTCAGCAAAAAAATTCCGTAACCTTTCCGTAACAACATGATGCTCTTTATTGCAACTACATTTTTATGCTACCTGGTATATATATATATATATTTTTTTTTTCTTTTTCCCTCTTTTCTTTTTCTTGTTCTTTCTACCCCCTTGAAACAACCACCACACTTGTTCCAGCACCCCCCCCCCACCCCCACCCCTATTTATGCCAACGGGTTGTCCGTATAATTAGGTTAAGTTTCGCCGCAGAACAGTTGTGGTTGTATATAACACTTATGCATCTTATAGTACGCTTTTTATATAACGTCGATTATTTTATTTCATATACCCAATTAAAAATATTAATAAATTAATATATATATATATATATATATATATATATATGTATATAAACATCATATATAAAATAATTAAATATAAATATATGATATAAATTGAGAGAAAAAAAAAAGTAAAAAGGAAAGAAAAAGAAAAAAAAAGAAGGCAAATGAAGAAATAAACTTGAACTTGAATTTTATTTCGAATATATCAGCTGATATATGTCAACGAGATTATATTGACTTTATTAATGGTCACGAATACATTGGCATGTTACGTGATATTAATACTCTACGTTTGTCAGCTATGCAATGACTTCCATAGAATAGATCCCATATTATGCGTCGTCTAATAAGCTTTCTATATAACGTCGATTATATTGAAAAGTTATCGTTTATTGATAATTAATTATCATTTTTTCGTGCACGATAGAAATTCCTTTTTTCTTTTCTCTCTCTCTCTCTCTCTCTCTCTCTCTCTCTCTCTCTCTCTCTCTCTCTCTCTCTCATTGTAATTATTATCACGTACAATAGTTTATTGAGGATTTATCGTAAAAATTTTTTCGTAAATATTTCAAGACAATTTTAAAGTTATTATTAACTGTACGCGTGAACAATTTTTTTTTCTTTTTTTTTTTTTTTCTTTTTCTTTTATGTAATAGTTTCAATTAATTATTGTAAAAGAAATCTGTATATGATATTCTCATTGTTATAATCTAATAATAGATCGAAATTTCTATATCGATTATTGAATACGATTTATAGAGAAATTTTATGAATTGTTTTTCGCATGAGAGACAGATATTCCTTGCTATAAGTTCTACTATCGAGGAGAATGGTATTCTCGAATGTAATAAAAAGAGAGACGAATTCTCTCTCTCTCTCTCTCTCTCTCTCTCTCTCTTTCCTTTTTTTTTTCTTTTTTTATCATTTGAACTGTTCAGGAAAAATATCTTTATTCTCTCACAACGAAAATGTTCTCTGGAATACACAGAGCCGATACTATCGAATAGGAACGTAATGGATCGAAAAGAATCGAAATAGGATCGAATAGAAGAGAACTCAATAGGATCGAATAGAATCAAATATAGGATCGAAAAATACGAATAGATGGATAAATAGACATAGATATTCGTTTGAGTCAATAAGGATTTGCATTTACTTTGCTTTTGTTTCATTCTTTCATTCTTTCTTCTTTTTTTCTTTTTTCTTTTTTTTTTTTCTCGTTTTTCTTACGCATCAAAAAGTTTGACGATCGTTTGTTATACAGTCGAGAAGAACGTCTAATATCATTGTCGTCACTTTATGTTTGAAAATTTTTTTTCGTCTGACCTCGCTTCTTTTTTTCTTTTTTTCTTTTCCTTTTTCTCTCCATTTCGACGCTATGAAAGAAAGAGTTACATTGCCTTTAGGATATCTATACATAAATATATATATATATATATATATATATATATATATGTACGTATATTGTACATACGTACAACTATGTATTCGTGTATGTATGTATGTATGCATGTTAGAGAGATATTTCTCTTTCTCTCTCTCTCTCTCTATCTCTCTCTCTATCTCTCTCTCTAACATGTTAGAAACACAGTATGTAAAAAAAAAAAAAAAGAAAAAACAAAAAAAAAAGTCAAGTTTTAATTGCTTTTAATTTACTGAAGCACCGGTTTCTCAAGTAAGCGACATCGTCGGTCGGGTCTCATGTTTACGAAGGACTCGCGAAGGGTTGTCCGGTGCTTAAGGTCGGAAGTGAGTTTAATTGCAAAAGGTCGTAAGCTGGGATACTCTTTAACAACGGAAGTAACTAAAGTTCTAGATCGTTGAAAACTAGAATGATCCATTCGCTGTCCTTTCCTTTTTTCTAAACTATTAAGTAAAAACTTACTTGTAAATAAGTTTTTTTATTCGGAGATTTTGATATCATTTTCTTCTCTCTCTTTCATTTTTATTTATTTATTTATTTTTTGTTTTTCTTTTCTTTCAACACATCAGTTTTATTTTTATTTTAAATGTCAATTTTTATTGGATATCAATACATTAGATTATTTATACATATATATATATATATATTTTTTTTTTTTTTTTCCTTTATTTTTAAGAATAAAGTAATAACATATTTAAGTATTCATGGAACGTTCTTTATAACTATATTTACTTAAACATTTAATTAAATATCATATTGATATTGTATTGAAATATTCGAATGATTATAATACAGGAAGATTAAACAAAATAAATTATTAATAATTATATGTTAATTGTTGAAAGTTTAATGCATCGTTTCATTCTTTTCAAAAGGAAATAGAAGGAGAAGAAAAAAAAAGACAAAGGCTATATATATATATATATATATATATATATATATATATATTTAGATAGTTTCCAGTTATGTTAAAAATTACATTAATTAATACAATGATCACCATTCGTATCCCTATGCTTTGTTTAAATGAAATTTTCGAGAGGAAAAAGAAAAAGGACAAAGGAAATTTCATTAAACGTATGCCCTATGTTTTCTATTCGTGTGTGACTTTTATTTAAAGAAACGAAGAACACTTTGCCTAGACGAAAGTGGAACGTGTACCTAAATCTAGGTCAACTACGTGTTTAGTAATACAATATTTTTCGAGAGAAAATCATATGCCATTTCCTTTTTGATGATACTTTATAGACTTTTAATTTTTTTTTACTTCTTTTTTTCTTTCTCTTAATTGCGCCCAAACTTTTTCTCCATTTATTAAAATATTTTTCACATATATTTGTATACACGCATACATGTATTTCTAATGATGATAGAAAAAAAAGAAAAAAAAAAAAGAATTAGAATTCATTTTTCTTTGACGTCAGATAGTCGATAATTTATGACATTATTCGAGCGTATTAATAGAAATTAGAATTAATTTCTTTTTTTCTTTATCGTATTAGTATCATCTATGATTTGTAATATTTTGTAATATATCGAATGACTGCAAATAATTTACAAAAACTCTTTGCTCGTATATAAAGAAAAAAAAAAAAAGAAAAAAAAAAAAAAAAAAAAAAAAAAGTCCTTATTTTTTTTTTTTACAACATTTTACAAACGAATTAATTACAAAGAGAATGAGAAACGTGACAAATGAGTTTACATTCATTATTAATTTTATAATTGAAGCAATAAATCTTCTTGTGGGGGGGCGGGTGGTGGTGTGTGTGGAACGATCGACTTTCTGTGAGGTCTCTCTTCTTCTTTTTTTTTTCTTTTTAGAAGAAAAGAAAAGAAAAAGAAAAGAAAGAAGTAGAAGAAGAGGAAGAAGTAACGTAAAACAAATTCCACGATTAAAAATGAATGGGACGATTCTTGTGAAAATCGTCACGTTTTCATGTCAGACAAAAATTCACGAGGGTTACTATAATAAATCTTTCGAGAAACTCGCTAACTTTACTTCGTCATATTTCATCTTACAGTCTTCTCTATCTTCTCTTCTCTCTCTTTCTCTTTCTCTTTCTCTCTCTTTCTCTCTCTCTTTCTCTCTCTCTCTCTCTCTTTTCTTTTTCTCTTTTTTTTCTTTCATTCTTTTTTTTTTTTTCCTTATCTTACTCCATTTCTCATCGATCTTCTCGACGATTTTCAAGAGTTTGTTTTCATTCTTCCGTTCTCAATTTCTTCTCCCCCTTTTCTTTTTTTTATTTCTCCTTTTACAAAGAAAAAAAAAGAAAAAAAAAAAAAAAAGAGAAAAAGAGAGAAAAAGAAAAAAAAAAGCAAACTGCACACTTGACGAATTATTTGCAATCATTCATAATAACATTTTTCGTCGAAATTCTATCGTTTTATTTTTAACGCTTATTATATCCTTTGTCAATGGTCATTCGAATTTTTTTACAAATACATTTCTACGAGTTTTTCAAACGCGTTCGTACGATTGTAATTTCCGAGAAGAAGAAGAAAATAAAAAGGAAAAAAAAAAAAAAAAAAAAAAAAAGAAAAAAAAAGACAAAGAGAAAAGAATTTTTGTAAGGATGGGACTTACTCAGACGTGTCGTCGAGAGAAATTTTTTTTTATTTTTCATTTTTGTTATTTTTTTTTTTTTTTATATCTTTTTCTTTTGGTCCTTTATCTTCCCCATTTTTACACCCATATCATGCTTTTTTCTTCTTTTCTTTTTTTTTTTTTCATTTATAAAATAAAAAGTATAACGAACGCATTACAATTACTTACAGTTATTATTTATAATCACGTTTCTCTCTCCCTCTCTCTCTCTCTCTCTCTCTCTTCCTCTCTCTCTCTGTTTGAATTTACAACAATACGAATCGCGTGTCAGATTTCCGCAGTAGTGAAAAGTAAACAAGAGTGAATTCGCTCCAAGGGATGTGGGAGAGGGTCAAGAGGGATTATGTATATATGTATATGTGAGTATATATATATATATATATTCTTTTTCTCACTCACCTACCTTTTACATCCATATATCCGTACGGCTGAATATGTGGAAAAAAGAAATGAAAAAGGTGAAACCGGAGCAAACGGGAATGGTCGAGAAGCTTCCTATATTTTTCTCTCTCTTTCTCTCTCTCTCCCTCGCAGTATTTTTTGTTCTTCTTCTTCTTCTTCTTCTTCTTTTTTTTTGTTTTTCTTCTTTTCTCTCTCTCTCTCTCTCTCTCTCCCTCTCTCTCTCTCTCTCTCCTTGTACCTCGTTCGTTAGGAAATTTGATAGGTACACTCGTAAATTTATCAAAAGTTATGTCGATCCTTCGTTATGAAGAACAATTATGAATCAATTATTTACGTCCTGTTTGTTGTACGATATTATTTTTCTCTTTTTTCTTTTTTTTTTTTTTTTTTCTTTTTTTTTTCCATTCGAAAAGTTCACGAATTCTTCCGAAACGAAAAAAGAAAGAAAAAGAAAAGGAATAGAAAAAATAGAAAGGCAAAAACAATATCGTCGTAAATGAAAAAGAATTTATTCCGCAAAAGTTCGTTTATTTTAAATAATAAATAAAAATCATATCGTTCCTTCCTTCCATTCAATTTTTTTTTCATATTTTATATTACATTTATAATTAACACGCCAAAGGAATTATTCAACGTTCAATCTTTTTATAATCTTAAATTATGTTTATAACGTTGGTGTAAAATTCCTGTCCATTTCTTCTTTTCTTCTTTTTTTCCTCGTCTTTTTTCTTCTTCTTCTTCTTCTTTTTTTTTGATTCCTTTCTTTTCTCTTCTTTTCTTTCTTTATCGTTATCTTCTTTAAAAAATGCAAAAGCGGCGAACAAACGGTTGCGATAAAATGGAAACGGAAGTGTTTTCCATCCGTCCCTAAGGAATATCAAATGAGAATTATTACGTTCTATGTAGAGAGATACATTTGCATTATTTATCGAAAACATTTAACTTCGCTTCTTCACGTTGTAATACATAGACAATTACTTGTGTATAGATGATCTATAAGAAAGAAAAAGATTAATTTTTTTCTTTTTCCCTCACCTGTAATCATTCGTTCGCTATGATAGATCGAATAAATAAATAATGTATACTCGATTATTATATCGATTGTAGGGATAAGAAAATTTTCTACTTTCTTTTACTCATTATTATTATTATTATTATTATTATTATTATTATTATTATTATTTCTTTCTTTCTTCCTTTCTTTCTTTATTTGTTCATTTTTTTATTTTTTTTTTCTGCTACTTCTCCCTTTTCATTTCTTTTCCGTGAACGCGATTCAAAAGGAATTTAAAATGAGCTTGGATAGAGGATGAAAAGAAAACGGAGAATTGAATTAGTGTCAGTTGTCTTATGATCGAACGAACGTGCACGATATTTACAATAATAATAATAATAATAATAATAATAATAATAATAATAATAATAATAATAATAATAATAATAATAATAATAATAATTATAAAAATGAAGATAAAAAGTGTTATGATAGAAGTCGAAGAAATTTTGAAGTCCAATAAATTTATTCTTCGAATTATTGGCTTTTGGCCCAGTGACAATTTCAATGATTATACATTATCTCGATTGAAGGGATTTATCGCCTTGTTTTTTATTTTTCTCGGTACGAGTTTTGTAATATTTATACAAATAACTCTTATTGATGATACTATTGTTTTTATAGAGTGAGTGCTATTGTTTATTGAGAATTAAGCATTATATAGTACTTAGTATGACGTTGTTGAAAGACAATTTTTTTTTAATTTTTTATTATTATTATTTATTTTTTTTTTTGTTTTAATCATTTTTTGATACTTGTAGCAATCATTTTCTAGCAAAAGATAGCGGAATATATATATGTATACACGCGCACACACATACGTATATGTGTATAGTACAACTCATAATGAGTTGTCTTTTTTTATTAGGAGAATTTATTACTGACTTCCTTTCACTTTAAGATTAATTAAAAAACGTTTATCTTATCATATCTCATATCGTGAAACTTAATGATCCTTCTTTTCATTGTTTTATTTGTTCGTGGAAATCAACGGACAGATCTTTGGTTAATGTCGTTGGATGGTCATTGATGTTATCCAAATGTTTGTCATTTAATTTGAAAAGGTTCGTTTTCATTTTATTTACTTCTTTTTTTATTATTTTCTGTTTTATTTTATTTTATTTTTTTTTTTTTTTTCTAATTAAATTCATTCATTATATGAATTTATTAATGGCATGATTGTTACTATTCGAAAAAATTATAAATTTTTATTTAAATTTATTAATTAAAATTTTCGTTTTTAATATTTTTTTCTTTTTCTACTTTCTTCTTTCTTTCTTTTTTTTTTTTTTTTTTTTTTTTTTACACAGAGATACTATATTATTGTTATTGGTCAAAATGGAAAGAGGAAAGATGGTTGATCATTGGTTAGCCAGACGAGAAATGGCAACAAAATTTCTCACAGTTGGTTATCTTATATTAACTATCACTTATATAATATCACCGTTGTGTCTGTCAGGAAGGAATTTACCTTTTCAAGGAAATTTTCCATCGATTTTCTTTCAAGATCCTTGGTATGTATTTTTAATCTTAATAATAAGCAAAAGATTTCTTTTAATTTAATTTACGATAATTATAATTGAATTTTAATATTGCTCGTTTCATTAACTTTTGCCACTTGTATTTCTCTCTCTCTCTCTCTCTCTCTTTTTTCCTTTTTTTTTTTTTATCCTTCATACTTCTCTTTTTGATGTAACAGTTTGACTTTATACGCAAACTTAATAAAAGTGAAAATATTAAAAAGAAAAAAAAACTTTTTTATTATAAAACATTTATAATACTTTAAACTGTAATGTTAGAAACTAGAAGGAAGTCCATAAAGACTTCGATTAGATCCAACACATGTTCCATTGTTCGATATATCCTTTTGTATTGAGTTTTGGACTTTGATGCATTGTCGAGTTGCCATTCGATGAGTTTAGTAGAGCATTGTGAATTCCTGTCACAAAATTCGAGTCTAGAGAGTTCAATTCGAAAATTAAATCTTAAAAGTGGAACAAAAGGCAAAGACACACGGTCTCTTTCTAAGAAACAAGCTTTACGAACAATGCCTTGTTCTTACATTTTTATTATTTTGATCATATATTTTATCAATTAATTCAACGCCACTATATTATATAGAAAAATAAATAAATAAATAAATAAATAAATATTAAACGTAATAGATTTGTACCTATGAAAAAGAAATTTTTTTTAATCATACATATTTAAATTTTAATCATACGTTTATTTAATCATACATATTTCATATATCAAGTAAAAAATATCAATAAATA
>NC_140826.1:3352500-3367500 GCF_050613455.1 Vespa mandarinia | reverse complement strand
CGAATGATTTATATTCGTTCGTTGTAGATATAGTATTTGTTACTGGGCTCATCGGAAATGTTTGAATTTATTTATAAGAAAAAAATATATATATATATATTTTTTTTTTTATTATGTACATAATATGAATAATTATATGTAAATTATAATATTATTAATAATTTAAATGTTTTTGTAAATTTTAATAAAATTATAATGTAAATAATTTTTTTTCATAAATCATCTTAACATTGATATTAATATTTTAATTATCGATCACTTTATCTCTCTCTCTCTCTCTCTCTCTCTCTATATATATGTATATATATATATATATATATATATATATATATATATATATATATATAATAATTTTCTTATAAATTCTACATAAACAGAAAAAGATCATAAATTGATAATTAAAATATTTATTAATCAACGACACGCCAATTGAACGTAGCGTCTTAAAAATTTCTATGCGTCAAGTTAGAAGAAGAAAAAAAAAAGAAACGAAAAAGAAAGATCGAGTCTCTTGTGAAACGAACGAAATGGTATCTCTTATTTCCATTATAAAAGTTATATACCTGAATATACATTTTTAAAAATAGAAACGACAATAATTGATAAGTCATCTTGCTCGATAAAATTTTCAAAGTAAACGACTAACACGAGAAAGAGAAATAGCGACGATTCTCGTAAAGGAAAGCAAGAAACGAAAAATAAGTTTCTACTGTTGTTGACGACGGCAAACAGCCAGCAGCAGTTCGGAAAGTAAAAAGTTATCTCCCCCTTTTGTTTCGTTCTACTCGAACGAAAGTTGTAGGAACATTTTTTGGCGCTCGTAAAAGAGACAGAGACAGAGAGAGAGAGAGAGAGAGAAAAAGAGAGAGAGAGAGAGAGAGAGAGAGAGAGAGAGAGAGAGAGAGAATATATGTACAGGGCGGGTCAAAAATTCGTGGATGATTTTTTTTTTTTTAAACAAAATCAATTAATCTTTCTTTTTTGTCTTAGATTAATTTTATATTTCTCAAATTGTAAAATTACTAGCTTCGATTAAACTCTAAGTTGGTTAATTTATGGGCTCATCAAATGTCTCCTGAAAAGATATAATTGATTTTTAATATCAAACTAGAAACTTTTGGTCCACCTTGAAACTTTGGGGCTGCTCTGTATATATAGCAAACTTTTCTCTCTTTCTCTCTCTCGCACTCTTTCTCTCTATCTCTCTTTCTATTTCATGAAATGGTGAATAAATTATACAGTCGGCGTTCTCGTAGATCTTCGAAACTTCGTGGGAAGTTCGAGGTCGGTTGATGAGGGAGGATTGAAAGGGATGGTATGCTAAGATATAAAGGGGATGAGTAAATAAATATCTGGTAGAAGAATTAAAAGTAAAAGAAGAAGAGGAAGAAGAGAAATGATAAAGTAATTTGCATAAATAATAACAGCTAAAAGATATAAATTTTTGTCGAGAAAGACTGAAATTTTCGAAAGGACGAGTCATTAAATAGAAAATAGGGTATTTCTATATATTAAGAAATGGTTGATCTGTCTCCTTCTTTCTCTTTCTCTCTCTCTCTCTTTCTCTCATTCTCTCTTATTCTCTCTCATTCTCTCTTTCTATCCAGATTTTGATAGATCCTCATCTTCATTTTCGTATCGCGTTCTTGTTACCTAACGAGACTTCATCTTTATGCATGAATTTTTGGGAAGAAGGAGGAAGGCAGGAAACAGGTACAGTAGAGAGAAAGAGAGAAAGAGAGAGAGAGAGAGAGAGAGAGAGGGCCTATGTAAGCAACGAGGCCATTGGAATTTCTGTCATCGAAATAATTTGCGTGCTTAAAACTCTCTCTCTCTCTCTCTCTCTCTCTCTCTCTCTCGTTGGTAACCAGTGTCGACTGGCAATTAGTTTGTAGTGGTAAGAAACAGAGACAAAGACAGAGAGAAAGAGAGAGAGAGAGAGACAGAGACAGTTTCAGAAAGCCCTGAAACGGCTTAGCTTGAGTGGCAATAAAGGATTAGCTTACGTTGATAAGCCACGATTATTTTCACCAAAAGTAGGATCATACGTACTCGTCGGCAAAATTATATCTGGGATCATTCTAGGATAGTATTTGTCATAGTTATGAAAATTTTTGAATACGCCAAAAGGATCATGTTCCAACGGTTATCATATCTCAGAAACTAATATATATTAAAATGATTAAACAATATTTTACAACTTGATTAAAATTGTTCGTCGAGATTATTTCTTTTTTCTTTTCCTCTCTCCCTTTCTATATTTTTTCTTCTTTTATTTTTAATACATGACCATTTGTACCGTCACTTATAGACAAGGGGAATCGTTGGATAATCCTTTTGGGTAATCATTTGTTCAAGTGATCATAGGTATATCAATATAATTAAGATACGCTCTACGGTGACTATTATTTGTCTTTGTCAGAAACACGTAGATCATAAGTATATATGTATGGATATATATATATATATATATATATATCTGTGTATGTAGTGATGACATATCATTATGTTCGATCAGTACATCGGTGACATCAATGTTCTTGGGCCCGGTTAGCCCCTTTGTTCGAAGGGTAGTTGTCTTCTCATCGGAGAAGAGAGACTGAATGAGATAGAGCGAGAGCGAGAGAGAGAAAGAGAGAGAGAGAGAGAGAGAGAGAGAGAGAGAGAGAGAGAGAGTATGTCGCTTACCAACTCACCAAACCCCTTTATCTAGCTTTCCCGTGGGGCAGGCTTGGAACTGGCCTCCATTCGACTAAGAGCGAATGTATGCCTCGTATATGTTTATATACATGTACATGTACATCAATATAAACGTATACACATATCCCTCTTCTTCCTTAACTCAACCCAAACCCCCCCCCCCACACACATATATATATATATATATATCACGTATAAGTGAGAGAAGAGAACGACTACAAAGCATACCGCTTTGGAGGAAGATCGAGCCTTGGAGTCACGTATATGGGGTATGGGTCTCTGCCGTTAAGAAGAAAGGGTAAAAAAGAAAGAAAGAAAGGGAGAATGAAAGAAAGAGATAGATGGAGAAAAGTAGAGTGATGTGCCAAACGCCTAAGGGCGTGAAAGTAGAGAGGGAAAAAAAGAGAGAGAGAGAGAGAAAGAGAAAGAATTTGCTACAGAAGTGAGTGTATATATGGGTTGGTAGAAACGGTTTAAGAGGGTTGCAGCTGCAAACGACAACGACCGATCGACCGTACGACCGATCGACCGACCGACCGACCGGCCGACCGACCGACCAACCAACCGACCTACCGACCGACCACAACTCACCCTTATTCGCTTTCACTCATTCTCGACACATCGACGTTGTTCAATCTGAATTCCCATCTGTCTGACACATAGACGTTTATATCACTTGACTTTCTCATAACTTATAGACGAACTTTTTCGTCCTCGTCTTTTTCGTTCTCTTTACTTCTCCTCCCCCCTCCCTTTTTCCCCTTTCTTTCTCTTTTTTTATTCATTTTTTTTTTACTTTTCTCGTTACTATTTAATCGATTTGTTTATTCGATGCCGGCCCTTTTTTTCGCGAAGATTGCCAAATTATATTTAGCATTGAAGATTCTGCATTATTTTTTTCGATCTATCCTTTTCTTCTCTTCTTCTTCTTCTTCTTCTTTTTTGTTTCTCTTTCTTTTGAGTTTATTCGTTTTTCTATGTATTTTCTTTTTTTTTTTTTCTCTTTATCCTTTTTCTTTTCTTTCGTCGTGAAGGCTGACTCTTTCGTCTTGAAAACTTTCTTTAACCTACGATAAGACTTTCTTTGCCTTTTCAGACTTCCTTCCTATTTTCTTTTTCGTTCATATATATATATATATATATATATATATACATACATATGTACATACATATATAATGTTTACGTAAGTATGTATATATAAATATGCATGTGTGTGTCTGTATATTTATTCGATACTTACCGATAAGTTTAAACTTTATGCATTTAGCTGTTTAGAGTCGTATATAACACAGAAACATTGTACATAATGCGAACACACGTTACAAATACATCCACACAAAATTGTGAATTCTCATCGCTAAGTAGATTTTCTACCCTTTTCCGAATCGATTTTCTCTTTCTCTTTCTCCTTCTCTTTTCTTTTCTCCTTCCCCCAACCCCTGTCTTTTCCACTCTCTCGATGTTCTCTCTCGATTTGTGCCTTACGCTCTTTGCGAATGCAGCCCGGTATCTCGCACATTCCGGACGATTTACGTTCCCCCATTGTTTACAATTTAAGAGTTTTCGAAGGACTTAATGCTTAGCAGGAACTGGCCGTTCCTTTTGGATTACTATAATGTGGCCATTTTCAAAAGGTTAACTATCATCTGTCGATTTTCATCATTCTTTCCTTTTTTACTTTCCGATCGAAAAACCCACTCGCTCCCTCCCCCATATCTTTTCTCTTTCTTCTTTCGTTTCGTTTTGTTTTTCCGCTTTCTTTTTTTAATTGTTTTTTTTTTTTTTTTTTTTTTTTCTTTTTCTATACACGATACAAATCATAAGTCTTTAAAGGGTTTGTAATTTTAACAATTCGAAATTGACACTCTATTAATTTTTTTCTAAATTTTATATGCTATTCATTAGGACGAATATGAACGAATACATTTTTTTTCTTCTTCTTCTCTTCTTCCTTGTTTTTTCTTTTTTCTTTTTTTTTTTATCTGCTTTTCTTCTTCTTCTTCTTCTTCTTCTTTTTTTTTGCTTTAGAATCGAGGTTTAGAGCAATGGATTCACTTGTTAGACTAATTTTTAATGGATAGCCGATGGGGTTGTTAAAATCGAGGTCACGTACGATTCGGTAGAACAAGTTTCAAGCTTTCCAAGAGTTTTGCGACTACTCTAGTCTAAACTTTAAACAATCAAGTAACTTCGATTTCTCATGGAATTTACGAAAAGGAAAATTTCCTTTCGATGGATCTATGTTACACAGATCGACTTCATCTTTGTATATTTATTATGACATGATATGTAAATAGATATGCACATACGTTTTCATATATTGTACTCATATATATATATATATATATATATATATATATATATATGTGTAAGAATAATTATATAGAACGTAAATGTAAAAATAAATAAGTACAATTATGTAAATATATATATATATATATATACATTTAAGATTAATTATGTACAACGTATATATATGAATAATTATTACATTAACATATATATATGTTGGTTTTTTTTTCTTTTTTTTTTTTTTATATGAGTCGCGTGTCAACAATCTATTTATCTGTTGCAATATTCAGATGGTTTCTTTTTTCTCTCCTTTTTCTCTTGTTATCTTAAACTATTTCTTTTTCTTTCTACCTTTCTTCCCAGTTTGTCCTTTCCTCTTTCTCCCCTTTCCACCATTCTTCTTCTCCCCATCATCACCAAGCCCGTTTCAATTCCACGAAACTCCGATCTTTCTACCACGAGAAGAAAGAAAGGAGAAAGAAAGAGAAAGAGAAAGAGAAAGAGAAAGAGAAAGAGAAAGAGATAAAAAGACTGAGAAGTAGTTTACGTTTCTACTTTACATAATACCAATTCCACAAGTCCTCTCTTCTTTCCTTTCCGCTTTGCGTGTGTAAGTTAAGCGGACTACCCCTTTCTTCAATCCTCTTTCTCTCTCTCTCTCTCTCTCCCTCTCTCTTTCTCTCTTTCTCTCTTTTTCACTCGTTCTTTTCTTACTACCCCTTTTTTAAAAACTTTAGTCTCTCTCTTTCTTTCTCTCACGCTCACGGGTATTCTCCATCCTTTCGAATTTCTTTTTCTTACTTTTGTTTTTTTTTTTTTTTTTTTGTCCCTTTTTTCTCCCCGAAGAAAAAGTAGTCTAACACGTTTTACTCTCTCTCTCTCTCTCTCTCTCTCTCTCTCTCTCTCTCTCTCTCTCTCTCTCTCTCTCTCTCTTTCCTTCTCTCTTTCTAGTGGTACATACATTGGCACTTTGAAATTTTCTACGGAAAAAGGATTCCGCACGATTCTTACAAGGTGATAGAAGGGTTGAAGGGAAAAGTGTCCTTCTACGACATTTTTCTATGAAATTTTAACTATAAGTAGTACACATATTGTATACAAAAAAAAAAAAAAAAAAAAGAGCAAGAAGAATAGTTTATTTATTAACGTGAATAGCTTGATTCCACGTGCTATGTATTAGCTTCCGTGATTACGTGCCTCGATAGAGGATTCAAATTTTGACTTGTTAAGATATAAGCTTTTGCGATCCAATATATACATACGTGACCAATCTACGGTCGGCCTATGTATATACATATATAAGTTCAATATATATTTATTAGATATTATACACGTTTATGTATTGATATGTTATATATCTTGTGGAACTAAATATCTATATTAGATATGTATTTCGATTCGATATGCTTAGAGATACTAAAAAACCGATACGATTCAGTATATATAGAGTAAAGAATTATAATAATGTATGGCAATCGTTCAAATAGAAATATGTAAATTTTTATATATATATATATATATATATATAAAGTAGTTTTTTTTCTTCTTTTTTTTTTCCTTCTCTTTTCGATACATATATACATACATAAATGACATACACGATATGATATTTTATATATATATATATATATATATATATATATGTATGTATATGATATGATATTATACGATATAAGTAGAAACATATCGTAGATAAACGTATGATAATTTTTTTTTACGTATATATTTTTGCTTTCTTTTTTTTTTTTTTTTTTTTTTTTATTTTACTTAAAAGGTCAAATAAAAACAAAAAAAAAAAAATAACAATTTGTCCCTTTTCCCTTACTTAATCGTTATTATTTACTTTATTTTCTTTATATATTCATTTATTTATGTCTTTTCTTTTTTGCATTTAATTTTTGTTCCATTCGCTCTCATAAGCAATTTGAAATGATGTGCTTTCCAAGAGAATAAGAAAGAACGGTTCATCTTCTTCACGAGTAAGCATCACGTATCTCATCCCGTTTCGTTTTTCTTCGAACGAGTTAGCCTAGCTCCTTTTCTCTCTCTCTCTTTCTCTCTCTCTCTTTCTCTCTCTCTCTCTCGTACGAGCTAAGGCGAATAAGGATAAATCGTCGTTTAGATCTTCGACCGTAAGAACTCCGTACTATTCTCTGCCATTTTGTCTTTTTCTCTCTCTCTTTCTCTCTCTCTCTCTCTCTCTCTCTCTCTCTCTCTCTCTCTCTTCCTTTTTCTCTCCCTCTTTTCATTCTACATCATCTTTTCTTCCCTTGTTAGATGAAAAAAATAGAGATAGAGAAAAGGATAAAAAACTTCAGTAGTCTCTTTGCTTATCGTTCTCGTTATCACGATTTTAAATTGCTCCTTTATCTGCCACTTGTCAGAAGAAAAATTGAAGAGATTTTCTAACAAATTTCATATCATTAGATAAAAATATAGAAAAAAAAAAAAAAATATATATATATATATATATATAGGACGGGTTATAAAAATTTCTTTTTTTTCCTTTAGACTTCAAAAAATTTTCCTACAATTTGTTTTATAATCCAATAAAAAGATTAGTATCAAATAATTTTCGAAACAGTGCGAATTAATTCTTCATAAGATTTAAGAAACTTTCGATCGATCGCTTATAATGTTATATATAATTAATAATATCTATATCTAATATACGTATATAACAATTTTATAAACATTAATTTTAATTATATTATACTTATAAAGAATTAATGCAAATGTAAGAATGTGTTATATGTTTTGTACGTGTAAAAAAACAAGAAAAAAAAAAAAAAAAAAAGAAAAAAAACACATTATATATAATATCGTCGTTCAGCTTTGATTTTGTTTTTATTTTTCTTTTATTTTACTTTTATTTTTACTTCCTTTTTTTTTCTTTTTTATAGAAAATACGTCAATTTTTTCATTTATAAATTGTGATAGAAAATTAATAATAGTTCACTCGAAATGGGCTAAACGATTGGACAAGTGATCGATTTGCAATATCGTTTCAGATTGTTATGTGCTATCAGCTGGAATAAAAATAAAAAAAAAAAGAGTAATAGACGGAGAAGGAGAGGAAGAGGCAAACGAAAATAAAAAAAGACTGTTCTCTCTCTCTCTCTCTCTCTCTCTCTCTATCTCTTTCTCTCTATTGGTGACAAAAATTCTATCCCCTAGAAAATCGTTACTTTCGCATCGTAATTTCCATTGAACCGAATACTCTCAGTCACGTTAATAAAACGATTGACACAAATACATACGAGGACAATTCAACTGCTGATTGTCGAATGACTATTCCCTATTTTACATTGCGACATTAGCATACGAATCGTAAATGAAAAATAACAAAGAAAGAGAAAAAAAGAAAAATTTAATAAAAAAACAGAAAAAAGAAAAAAAGGAAAGAAAAAAAAGCAACGATTATTCCATGCCCTTGACAAATATATCATATTAATAATTTTTGTCGATAGTACATTTGCTTTCATTTTTGCGAAGATACAAGTAGAAAGATTGGCGACTTTTATATTTTTTATTTCTTGTTTGTTCCATTTTTTTTTTCTTTTTTTTTTTTCTTTTTTTTTTTTTTAGCTTAAATATAAAATTTATAAGTTAAAAAATGTATAACAGAAATTCTGAAAAGCTTGGAATTTTTCAAAAATCGCTCCGTTAAGCAAAACAAAACGAAAAAATAAAGCTTTTATTGAGTTTATTCAGTTGAAAAAAAAAAAAGAAATGAAATGTTACGTGAGAAAATTTACACATTTATCTTACGTATATGTATGTATGTGTCTATATATATATATATATATATATATATATATATATATATATATATGATATTCTCATCTTCTATTGGATTTATCTCATTACATGTACGAACTAGTTGTCTCTATGTTTGTCAAAGAGAACGCGCACTCCATTTTGATTTGACATTAGCAATTGAGGCAGAGGAACGTGATACTAGTATCTAATGTAACTATCTCTTAACACAAGAACAGACAATATATATATATATATATATATACATATATATTATATTTAATTTTAAAACTGGCAGATGGATTTTTGAAAACTAGAATCGTTAATTAAATAATATAAAATTAATATTAATAAATATAATAATTAATAGTATAATAAAATAATATTATATTATATTATAATAATATTAGAAGGTAATTGTATTATAATAAAATAACAATAATATATATATATATATATATATATATATAAAATAATAATAATATTATATTACTGATTATAAGTGACAACAATTTATTTAAATAATTAAAGTATATATATATATAACACACGAAGAAAGATATAATTTTGATCACGTTGTCAGCCTATTAATAATAATAAAAATATTCTTCTCTTTCTCTCTCTCCCTTCCTTCCCTCTCTTTCTATCTTTCTCTTTCTCTCTCTCTCTCTCTCTCTCTCTCTCTCTCTCTCTCTCTCTCTCTCTCTCTCTCTCTCTCTTTTCGTTCAATTTTTCATATTTTCTCATCGTACCTGTTTTATCACCATGCATCCTCGTTTGCATTCATGTCAGCAGTAGAAACGTCGACGACGAATGGTGATTTTCTCTCTCTCTCTCTTTCTCACTCTCTCTCTCTCTCTCTTTCTCACTCTCTCTCTCTCTCTCTCTCTCTCTATTTTTCTCTCTCTATTTCTCTCTCTCTCTCTCTCTCTTTCTCTCTCTCTATCTTTCTCTCTGTCTCTTTCTATCTCTATCTCTCTCTCTCTCTCTCTCTGTCTCTCTCTATCTCTATCTCTCTCTCTCCCGCGACTTTTCTCGTGGATAGAATATAATAATGTCGTTGAATTTTTCGTGAGAATTTCATGGGCCACCGTGTATATATAAAAAGGTTATACCTTCGAACGTGAAACTTTTCTTCCGGAAAAATATTCTCCGTTTATTTCTTCTTTTTGTTTTTTAAGAAAGTTTAGATATTCTCTGGCCGACTTTTAACTGTAGAAATTATTTAAAAAACACATTTATACGACTTAAAAATATTTATTAAGAAATAAATATTATGGATAATATGTGTGTGCGACAAATAGAGAGAGAGAGAGAGAGAGAAATAGAAAGAGAGAAAAAGAGAGAGAGAGAGAGAGAGAGAGAGAAATAGAAAGAGAGAAAAAGAGAGAGAGAGAGAAATAGAAAGAGAGAAAAAGAGAGAGAGAGAGAAATAGAAAGAGAGAAAAAGAGAGAGAGAGAGAGAAATAGAAAGAAAGAAAAAGAGAGAGAGAGAGAGAGAGAATTTAAGAAAGAGGAAAATAAATATTATTACATACAGAAGATTAATTACAGTACATTGATATTATACATATGTTAATAAATTGTTAAATAAATTTACTACGAATTGGATAGAATTAATATTTAGATTTTAAATTAATGATCATATATAGGTTATATATTTACGTGTATAACTAATCCACGTACTTGTATTTACATGTATACATTGATATGTGTGTATGTACGTATGTTACGTAGAGGTAAACAAAAGTAAGAGGATATACGACCGTCGATTGTATCCTTTGAATCGACCTTGATCTATACACACGTAAGCGTTCAGTCATTGCTCAGAAGTCACGGAGATCGTTTCTAGGCTTCGATGCTCCTGGTAATTACGCATTATTTAAATTAGATTTAATTATTATTTCCTATTAATTAAGAATATTTAAATATTAATTTAACGATACTTCAATCGTTTCGTTAACATATATATTTAGCTGTATATAAAAATTATATATAAATTCTTTCAGGTGTATACGTATTATTTTATATAACTTAGCTGCTTCATTAATATCAATATCAATTTAAAAAATATGATATATATATATATATAATAAGTTTAAATTCTTGAGATAACAATAATTGTTTATCTCGTTAGTTAGTTTAATTATCTTTCCCTTTCGTTGATCGTCTTAATAAAAGAAAAGAAACATTAAAAAACATTAACTCTTTCTCTCTTTTTCTTTATCGTATAACTATCCAAAAAATCCTTGAAGGAATACGTTTTGACCTAGTTTTGGTATCTTGTTGAAAAGCGGTCAAGAGAACTGAGCCATTATTTAATTACGACGTATTCCTTTGCAACGTACATACATACCCTAAACTTTTTCTTGGTGTATCTCAATTAACTTAATAGAGTATGCCGAAGTCTCTTTCCCTTATCTAGAAATTTCATTAACTTTGTCATCATTCTATATCTATCTATATATACGTATCTATACATCATTATGGGAATCTACTTGAACTAAAGACGAGAATAATCTTAAGTAAATGCATAATCTTCAAGGACAAATTTATTATAGATTACGTCGAAACAACGATAAGAAAGTGCGATATGATAGAATTCTAATCGTCTTCTAATCGAAATCATTTATTATCTGATAATTAAATATTATAATATATGTTTATATAAGAAGGATATAATATAATTTCAACGTTTATATACATATGTATGTATATGTATATATATATATATATATATATATATATATATATATATATATATATGTAAAAGAAAAGAAAAAAAAAAGACAAAATTAAGCCAAGTTACTTATTAGAAATATTATATAATAATATGATGAAAAATGCATAATCAAGGAGATGATCTATAAAATAAATTAAATATTAAAAATGTCCATTGAAAATTAGATATCGTAGAATTCTTTGAGTTGCAGAAATTTTGTTTCTTTTATATTAAAATATTTTATATTTTTATTTATATCAAAAAGATCCTAACATCGTATACTATTAGATTATGTAAAAAGAACGATTTATATTGCAAAGAAAATAAATCTCCTTTCTTTCTTTCTTTTTATTTATTTTTATTATTTATTTTTTCAATCGAATACTATTATATTATTTCCTTTCGATTAGATAAGTATTATAGATTCAACCGTCAATGATTGACTTTAAAAATGTGATCCTTTAAGTCAATTTTATCACCTTTATCGAAGATCTCTCTCTCTCACTCTCACTCTCTCTTTCACTCTCACTCTCTCTCTCTCTCTCTCTCTCTCTCTCTCTCTCTCTCTCTCTCTCTCTCTCTCTCTCTCTCTCTCTCTCTCTCTCTCTCTCCCCCTCTCTCTCTCTCTTCCTATTTTCATTTCGTTGATTAAATTTAAACGTAAATAGATTTTTTTTTCTTTTTTTTTTTTTTTTTCTTAAGAACGTTCCTCTCTGTATCTTATTTTTCTTTTGCCTTTTTTTTTTTTTTTTTTTTTTACTCAATTAGTCGAGTCAATTTGTAAAATATATTTTTAACAAGTGAATTTTTCTTATATCTTCAATTACGAAACGTAGATAATTATTTAAATGATCAAAGTTTAAAAGGTCCTAATTAAAAAATAGTACATATATAAACACACACACACATATATATATATATATGATACGTGTATATATATATATATATATATATATATCGTTGAGACGAATATCTCGTAATCAAGAAGAAAGAGCTTATTCGGAATTGGAGCATGAGGTCGAAGGTCACTCCACCGGAGGTCGAAACGTTCGATGTTAAAGGTCATGGTTATGGGGGTTGTGAAATACAGCGTGAAAATAATAACGAATTCATTGAAACGTAGGAATACAAACTTTTCATCCAAATACATTTTATTCCATTAAAATTAGAGAAAAAGGATCTATAGATCTTGATCAAAGATCTTTGTACAAAAAATCGTTTACCGTGGTATTGATAGTAAAATGTTTTTTTTTCTTTTCTCTTTTTTCTTTCTTTATTTTTTTTCTTTTTTTTTTTTTTTTCAAACGAGTTCTAATGACGTAGTCATTCTTATTTAAGATCGTAAAGTAATTTTTTATTAATTACTTTTTTCTCCCTTCTTTTTTATATACTCAATGTTATACATTTTATATAACAATGTTTATTAATAATATTTATTGTGCTAATATTATATTAATATATTAATACAAATCTTAAACACACATTAGATCTATCGTATATATATTATTATGTATTGAAATAATTATGGACATATTTCATATTTTTCTTATTTATTTTACTTAATTTTTATTTTCGTCTAAAAACTTTTCGAGACGTCGACGATGTTAACATGTATACTATATACATACGTATATGTAACACGTATAATATATATATATATATATATATATATATATATATATATAAAATAAAATATATATATATATAAAATAAAAAGTTACAACGATTAAAAATATATTACATATTTTTCTCTCTCTTTTTCTTTCGCAATTTTTATTTTCGTCTGTAAACTTTTCGTCGACATTGTTAATACATATATATATATATATATATATATATATATATAAAATGGTGTGATAACTAAAAATATATTCCATGTTTCTCTCTCTCTCTCTCTCTGTCTCTCTCTCATTTTTCTTCTTCTTCTTCTTATTATTATTCTTTTTTTTATTTTTCTTCTTTTTTTTTTCCTTTTCTTTTTTTTTTTCTTATCAAGAGGTAGACATCGTTAGACGATTTCAGGCGAATGCCTTGTCGCCTTTGCGAAGCGCACAAATCCTATATACGTTCACAATGTTTATCGATAATCTATACTCGATAACGAGAGTGTCTATGCGCGCGCGTATATATATATATATATATATATATATACATATATATATATGCATTGTGTCTCTATGTGTTATAGTAGTTGCGGTATCCGTCAGATGAGAGAACTCATTCGAACTCCTTGGGACACGATAACGAAGGACGAAAGCTCCCGCTACTCGGGGAAATTATCAGTGCGATGCTTTTAGCCCTCCTTCAAATAATTTAACTTCAATTCTATCCATCCTCTCTCTCTCTTTCTCTCTCTCTCTCTCTCTCTCTCTCTCTCTCTCTCTCTCTTTCTCTATTTCTTTCTTTCGGAACTGAAATTTTTTAATTTTATTAAAAAGAAACAAAAAAAGAAAAAAAAAGAAAGAAAGAAATCTTCTATCTGCCTAATAAACCCATTATATATTATACATGTATAAACTTTAATATAATAATTATATATGATTATAATTATATATACGTAGATATAGATAATATATCTTTATTATATTACTTATTATTAATTGTAATAATAATAATAATAATAATAATAATAATAATAATAATAATAATAATAATAATAATAATAATAATCATCATCAATTTATTATTATTATAACAAAAATCAATGAAAATATATTTCTGTGGATAGAAAAGAAAGAAACTATATAAGGATAAACTTTCTTTAACTTCTAGGTAAAATGATAAAAAATAGAAAGAAACGATAGAAAGAAGAAAATGAAAAAAGAAAAAAATGGAAAGAAATGAGAGAGAGAGAGAGAGAGAGAGAGAAAAAAAGAAGAAAAAATTCTATTCCATTATTAATGCATCTTGATAGTTGTTTCTACTTGTTATAGTAGAAACTATGGTATTCGGAATATGATTATTAATATTCGTACGAGTAAACACGTTACATTCTAACTATCGTGGGAAATATACATTTGTGACATAGCAGTACATAGAACAGCACACCATACGTATATTAGACACACGTTTCCCAGACCGCTAACCCTAATCGAACTAAGCAATCTATATATAATCCCTACTACACCTACGTAGAACCCATTAAAACGTTTATTAATAAACTAATGATCTTGTATAGTTATATATGTTTATATATATATATGTGTGTGTGTGTATGTGTGTGTGAAAGTGAGACCAGGCTGGGAGTAATGTACAAAAACATTTATGTCTTAGAAAATCGAATGAATCAATTTCATTATTCTCTGATGCATTAGAAAATATTAGGAAATATTAGAAAATATTAGATTGATTGAAAGAAACACTTCGAAAAATTAATACAATCGAATTTATCTTTAATATTCATTGTGTTTATTTGATATTATAAAATGTTTGATATATATATATATATATTTATATATAATATCATAAAATATATAAATACGTATTCATTATAATTTATATTATTTAATTATGCAGAGAATAAATG
>NC_140826.1:3332500-3347500 GCF_050613455.1 Vespa mandarinia | reverse complement strand
TGACACATATTACGATTTGAATTTTTTAAATTATTTATGAGAATTAATTCGATCGAAGAAGAAAATATTAAAAGATTTTCAAACGGATTGTAGATATAAAAAAATTCAAATTAAAATCAATGAAGTAAAGTATATTATATGTGTATATAATATATAGGTGATATATAACTCGTGTAATTTTATTTCTTCTATTGCAGCAAATTCAGGATATAAACTGTCAGGTAGCACAATTTCGCGATCTCCTTATAAACGTCGGCCAACCACGTGACTGTCCAGAATTACGCGAGAAAATTCGAAAATTGCGAAGAAGCTGCGTTGAAGCTTGCAAGGGAACATCTCAACTTGTCCTGCCTCAAGTACGAAGGTATTTCGATTTTAATATTCTTCGTTTTCTTTTCTTTTTTTTTTTCTTTGTTTATTCTTTTTTTTTCTCTCTTTTTGTGCTTGTCGAATCGTATTGTTATGCGAGAACGTATACATAGTTTGTGGAGTGTATGCATGCATACAGATTGAGAACTGAAAAGTTTCTATAAGGAGTAAATCAAAAGTTTCGTAAGATTAATTAGGTTTTATTCATTTTTTTTTTTTTTTTTTTTTTTTTTTTTAATTCACCCAATATGTGACAAGAAATTGAACCTTCCTTTTCTTTTTTTTTTAAATCATACTTTTTTAATTTTTTCCATTAGATTGTATTATTATTATTATTATTATTATTATTATTATTATTATTATTTTTATTATTATTATTTTTATTATTATTTTTAATAATAAATTTTCATATTTAATAATTTTAATAATATTTTCATTATCATATATAATAATGTAATCATTTCTTATGATTACATTCGATCATAATTTTTTTACCGATATTTTATATATATATATATATATATATATATATATATATATATATATATATATATAGTGATTCTTTTTGGCTGAATTAATTACGAATTATCATGATGATATTTCATATCTGGTAAGATTAAAAGAAAACTATTTCTCGTGGAATTGGAGTTTGCTTTTAGATTAATGAGATTTCAATTAACTTGGTAAATAGATTGGAAAATGTAAAGCTCTCTATCGCTTTTTCTTTTTCTTTCTCTTTTTATTTTATTTATTTATTTCTTTTTTTTTTTTTTTTTTTATTAGCTTATTCTTTAATTTCTCCTCTTTATATTATATCCCGATAATATAATTCGACGATTTAAATGAAAGATTTTTTTTCGATAAAGATGCGAAACAATTCGGAATCGATTACTCTACTCTCTTCTTATTCTACTTTCCTTTTCTTTTCTTTCCTTTTCTTTTTCTTCTCTTTTTATACCTTTTCATCTATCTTTATCTCTATCTCTTTCTGTTGCGAACTATTGTATTCTAAAAAGAAAGAAAGAGAGAGAAAGAGAGAGAGAGAAAGAGAGAGAGAGAAAGAAAGAGAGAGAGAGAGAGAGAGAGAGAGAAAGACAGAGAGAAAGAGAACGTACGCACATCGATAAGTTTCTCGGATAAATTATTGCTATAGTAATTTTCAAGCAGTGAAACGCAACACGCGATTCGATAGTTTCGACATACTACTAACACGAGAAATATATATATATATATATATATATATATATATATCTACTTGATTGTTCATTTAATTAATAATAATTCGTGATAAACGTTTCAATGAATAAATAAAGTATTTTATTTAATTGGTTTCGGTATTCGCGTGAAAGATTTATTTCTCTCGTTTTCTTTTTTCTTCTTCTTCCAACCATACGTTCGTTCGAAAATCGTTCCTCTTTTGTTTTTCTTTTCTTTTCGTCTTTTTTCTTTTTTTTTTCTTTTTTTTTTTTTCATCATTACTTTCACTTTTACAATTTTATTTATTCTACATATGTATGTTCCTACAATACATAGGTATATAAAAGGTTGGAACAATAGTTTTGAATGTTCTATATTTCTTCTTTTTTTTTTCCACCACCAGAGAAATTTTATTTACGAAATTCGTCGTACGGTACGATTAGGTTCATAATTTGGCAGTAATCTTTTTTTATTAACTTATTATTCTTTCTTTTTCTTGTTTTATTTTATTTTATTTTATTTTTTTTTTCTTTTTTTTTTTTTTTGTTAACGAGATCATGCGCTTTTCATTACATTCGCTCGATAACCAGCTTAACCTTCTCTATGAGAAAGTATTAAATCGTTTGTGTCGAAAGTTTATTTAGTTTGGGAGATATTTCAGGTTTAATTTATTTCTAAGTAACGATATTACGGAGATGCGATTAAAATAAGTAAATACATAGTAATAGTACATAAGTAAATAATATTAACAAGATATTGATGATTTACAATTTATAATAATGTAAGCTCAAAGTACATAAAGAATAATTCTTCGTGTTTACGATCTTAATTTTGTATATGAAATCTTTTTTTTTTTTTTTTTTTTTTTTTTTTTTTTTTTTTTTTTTTTTTTTAAATAAACAAATAAAAATAAAATTGACATAATAATAATAAAAATTTGAATGACATTCGTTCTATTTACGACGCTATTATTACGTGAAGAAAAGGAAGAAAAAATAATTTGCAATAAATAAGTAAAAAAAAAATTGATTTTATTATAACAATATTATTGCAATGTTTATACGAATAAAGGATAAAAAATGCTTGAAAACGGTATTTGTATCAAGTCTGTACGACTTTCCGTTCCGAAGATATCGTTTGTGAAAGTTTTTCATTCATAATTTGTGTTCTACAGCTGTACGTAGTAATAATAGTAGTAGTAGTAGGCCATCGTAAATTCTTGGAATTTATATAGGTCAGTGTGTCACTGTGCCAATTTTGAATGAAATTATATAGGTCAGTGGGTCAGCGTAAAATCTTTTATATTTGCATGGGAATATCTTCGAAACTAAAAGTCGTAGAGACTTGAATCAAATATCATTTTAAAGGGCAAAATTTTCTCTATTTTTTATTCTTGAAATAATTATTAATTAATCTATTTGTTTATAAACAATTTATTATAAACAAATTCTTACGAACTAATGTCATCTTATTTTGTGCCAATAAAAGTATTCAGTTTAAGAATAATATGAACTAATAAATAATTAATAAACGAATTGATTATTTTTTGTTAACGAACAATTATTTTTTTGTTTATTATTTAACAATCACGTTCTGCATTTACATGAGCATATCTACGGGACTAAAAGTCGTAGAAATACGAATAAAGGGTCATTTTTAAGGGCAAAATTTTCTCTATTTGTTTATTAACACATTGTTAATAATTAATTAACAATTTGTTATAAACAATTTTGTTTATAAACAAAGATAATAAAATTGAATTAAATTTATTACACGTTAGTGTTAATTAAAAAATAAGATAAATTTTTTAATTTGCAATAAATAATTCGTTATAAATTATTATAATATTATAAATATAACGGATGATAAGTTTTTTCAATTTTGCACTTATATCACCGGTATAATTTTGGTCGTTACTAATTACGATAGAATATCCAAAAAAAAAAGAGGGAAAGAAAAACAAAAAAGAGAGAGAGAGAGAGAGAGAGAGAGAGAGAGAAAAGAAAGAAAGAAAGAAAAAAGCAAACGAATTTAAAAAAAAAAAAAAAAAAAAAAAAGAAAAAAACCTAAGTACCTTCTACAGTTTTACAACATTTACATACTTAAATCCAGAGCCGTGCGGTAGGATTCATTTAAATAATTTAATGAAAGAAACGAGTGTTTTTAATGTCACCTGCATAAATCGATTTTAATGAGATACAGGATCTAGACAATAAGGGAGTCCATGATATAAAGATAAAAGATAAAAGATAAAAGTATCTTTAAAAATACGTGAACCTTTTGCCATTACTGTCAATGTTCCTTCGTTCGTCGTGTCGCCCTTTGAAAAATTTTCTTCCGGAGGTTTGCACGACCTAATGAAAATCTTAATTTTTCATGGCCTCCTTTCTCTCAGACCCTTATTTTTTCTTTTTCTTCTTCTTCTTCTCCTTCTTATTCTTCTTCTTTTCTTTCTATCTCATTGTCAGTACTCCATCTTCTTTATCCTCTTTTTCTTCTTTTTCTTTTTCTTTAAGATATAACAAAAGGGCGCATTTATGCTCTGTTTTCTTTTTCTCTTTTCCAGACAATGAGATATGTTAATTTGTATTTTATATTAACTCTACCTTTTTTCTTATTTCTTTCTTACCTCCCTCCCTCCCTCCCTCCCACCCATCTCCTTCCCTCACCCATTTCTTTTTCTAGATCAAATAAATTCGATAATAGTATAGTAATAAATATAGTAATGATATAGTAATAAATTCGATATAATTATATGATAATAGATAAAATTAGAAAATGTAGATTATTATCAATCTTGTTAGATATAACATTGAAATAAGAAATTTATTATAAATTACGTGAAATTCGAAATGTGACGTGTTCTTTTTTTCTTTCTCTCTCTCTCTCTCTCTCTCTCTCTCTCTCTCTTTCTCTTTCTCTCTTTTTTTCTTTTTTTTTTTTTTTTTGCAAATACCAAAATTTGTAACAGACGTACGTGTTAATGAAAAAGAAAAAAGAGAGACAGAAAAAAAAGAAAAATACAATTAAGCAACAATCAATGTCAGTAAAATGTAATATGTGGGTAGTGACTTTTGAGACATCCCATATATATATATATATATAATATAGTTCCTTTTCTCTCTATTATATATATATATATAATATAGTTCCTTTTCTCTATATTATATATAAATATATATATATATATATATATAGACGTTGTATAGTTGATGAGAATACGAGTATATTCAATCGAATAATCGGGGCATCGCGCCTGAGGTAACAATGGCTATGATGTATTACACGTTGAGTTAGTCTAATTGGATAGTCGTAGACTTTGCGGATTCTCTTTGTGTTCTACGTCCATCACAAATACGATTACTATGTTACTCGATTTGTTTTTCCTCTTAACTACGAAAACAACAAAAAGTGTTACGACAACGAGTAAGACAATAATAAAAATGATAAGATAGAAAAAGAGAGAGAAAGAGGGAGAGAGAGAGAGAGAGAGACACAAAGGAGAAAAATAAAATGGACAAACTTCGTTCCACTTTCTAACAAAACGAAAAACTAATGATCGCCTGAAGTTTTCAAATATATATATATATATATATATATATATTAAATAATATTATATAGATATAGTATACTAAGAGACAGAATGCTTTTTTTCGTTTTTAATTAACCACGATGAAAATGTTTTTCAACTGACCGCCTGATCAAGAGATAAAAAAGAAAATAAAGGAAATAAATGGAGGAAATGTGTACGGCCTTGTAAAAAGTATTATATTCGTACTATTGATAATATACGAGGATATATTGTTATATGTCTATTCGTTTTAATTCATAGATATTGTTTGAAATATATTTTTATTTTGATTCCCCCTTTTCCCATTATTGATATTTCGTTGCTTTCAATCGATTCTATTTGTTTCAAACGTTTTCAATTTATTAGTCTATAAAATACGTACACAGAGATACACATATGTGTATATATATATACATATATGTATGTGTCGAAAAACAATATCAATCATAGTCTTTGTTTATTTTTTTTTTTTTTTGCAGGAGCTAAAAATTTTCATCGTAAAATAAAAGATATATGTAAAAATATAATATATATATATATATATATATATATATATGTATTTTTTTTTATATATATAAAATATTATTCATATAATATATATAAAAATATATGTTTATCGATAGATATTTCAATATGCAATAATAATGATAACAACAACGATAATAATTGTCGTTGTTTAAGAAAAATTTGATATAAAAATAAATTCTCCCTAACTCGTCTGTCCTTATTTGAAATTTTGAAGAAGGTACAAATTTACGATCAATCGTGAAAGAGAAAAAAGGAAAGAAAAAAAAAAGAAAAAGGAGGGGAAAAAAAAACCTTGTATCACCTTGAAAGCTGTAAATAATTGAAGATTTATAGTACGAATTCCAGTCGGGTCCAGTAGTACATCTGGAAATATGTCATTCGCAGTGGCGTCAACTGTCATATGCAATAACAGTCGTAACCATTTGTATGCAGAGATGACGATCGTGTTATAGTGTGTAAATAACATTTCATAGATAGTAACAAATTATATCGCGTTATGTAACGCGACGCATTCTATAATTGTGAAAGAAGAGATTGTCTAAAATAGATCTTTAATTAAGTTATGAACAATATCAGATTATTGCGTAACAAATTTTACGTTACGTTCCGTCGACAATCATTTTTATTTTTATTTCTTTTATTCGTTAATTAAATTCATCATTAATAATAATTACAATGTAATATTTTAACGTGACAAATGTTATAATATTATGTTGATAAAAATTCTTCATTCCTATCGTTAAGTATCGCAAAATCGATTAGATAAGGTTTTGCGAATTATGAAAACAATAATTTTTATAAAACTTACAATAATAATTTATATTTCATATTGTATATATATATATATATATATATATTACCTACGCCTGGAGATAGACATCACTTTATACTTCGTCGATAATTACGGTTGCGTGCATCCCTATCGGTAACAAAGATATATATATATTCATTTTTAAGATCCCTGAAAGTAGGCTACCGCGTATTACCTGCGTGTATAGCGTTGTTGCCTATTGTAAGAAACTTTGAAAAACTTCTTTTTCTTTTTCTTTTTCTTTTTCTTTTTCCTTTTTTCTTCTTTTTTTTCATAAATCGATTGACAACGTTAGGTATTATAATTGTCGTTGTATTATTAAAACATAACATTGCGATTAGAAAATAATTTATATTGAAAAATATGACAGATAGTTTTTCATAGATATAAAAAAAAAAAGAAATCGTACAAGTGTTGTTTTTTCGACAAATTGATATATATATATATATATATATAAATCAGCTTTATGTAGGAACTCTTTTTTTTTCTCATTTTCAATGTAGATTTCGACTAACCGAAGATACATATACACACATATACATATATATGTATATATATATATATATTTCAAAATAGAAGATCTTATTTTTCTATAGAACGGGAAATATATTCACATAGGAAATCCCGAAGGATGAACGGGAGAAGGAGAAAAATACACATTTCTCGAAAGGACCAAAAATTGTTTCGCACCGGCTGGAGATTTGAACGTTCAATCGAATGTCCTCGATTACAAGCGATTTGCCGTAGAATTTATTCATGAATATAGCTTATTGGTATACGTGCGTACGCTTTGTATATATGCATATGTATGTGTGTATATATAGACGTGTGTATAGTCCCATAGCTCACGTCAATTTCAGTAGTTCGTCCATGGACGAAACTGTCCGACATGGCTGATCGATCTTCGATCATTTTCACTTCATGTTTCATATAATTGAATTTTCTTTCACCAACCGAACAATATTTCCTTCACTTTTTATATCTCAAGTTAGTTATTATATTTTTACTTGAACATTGTGTGTATATTCGATTCTACAATTATTAGTAATATTGATGAATAGTTAATATAAAAATATATATATATATATATAAATATATATAATATATATATTACAGTATTATTGATTTATGTGGGTATAATTTATCATAGATTGGTATTATTTATATTATTACTTATTATTAATATTATTATTAATTAATTACTAGTATTATTCATTTACATTATTAGTATTATTTATTATTATTATTATTATTACCGATAATATTCAATAAATAGTAATTTAGAATATTCTATGTCTGAAATTTATGTGAAAATATTTTTGCATCGAAAGGATGGATCAAATTTAGAATTTTATAATATTAATTTTTATGGATATTCTAATAAAAAGTGCGTAATAATTTATAATTTTTCCAATAGGAAAAACAATATAACGGCAATCGATATTATTATTGTTTAATGTGAGCTTTTATTTAACTGTAAAACTAAACACGCGAGCCAATGCGGAGTTATGCAAATAATATGCAAAGATCGCTTTTATTTATACGTTTTTTTCGAGATTAACAACCGGCCATGACGACTTCTATCCTTTATACGCTAATGTGTATTACGTTCAAGGGTTGCATAGTCTAAAGGGGCATTAGAAGAAGAAAAAAAGAAAAAAGCTCGAAACTATCTAGATTACTACTACTCTACGACTACTTTTAATTTTCTTTTCTCTACGTATATAATTATACGTTTTCGCGATTTAGTGTAAGTAAAATTTATGATTTTTCGCGTGACAAAGTAAGACCAGGAGAGTTCATGTATCGTGGCCTATTTTTAAAATTTAAGATTGACATTAGAGATAAAATACGTAATTTATTTCAGTAGTCGATAAATATTCTAATCTCTGTCTATTAGAAATTTCTTTCAATGACAATTGAAATTCTTTTAAATAAATTATTTTTCACGTAATATCAATTTTTCTTTTTTTTATTATTTTTTTTTTTTCTTCAATACGTACGTAAATATTACTCTGATAGTTTTGTTTACATTAGAAATTAACAAGTTCGTTCTAACGGTAATATTATTTGTTTGAATAAACAATCATTAAATATAAGTTTTAAATATGAACATTCGTAAATATCGTAATTATATGATCATGGTTATGCACGAAGATATATATATATATATATATGTATATATATATATATATACATCACGTATGGTAAATTTGCTTCTAAAATTTGTTTCTACGTATCTCAAATAACTCGGGATAAGTTAAACGTTAATTTTCAGTATCGACAAACTCATATATTTACTTGTCATTTTTCTTTGTCGAATTTTGTATTATATAGGAGAGAAAGAGAGAGAAATATTTTGAATGACGGCTTAAATAAAGATATATATATATATATATTTAACGATAAATTTACTCAAATATTCATCTACGTTATTTGTAATATAACTTCGAACAAAGTTACAAATTAATATTTTACTGCTCGGTTGAATTTCGGTCGTGTTAAAACTCGTTGAAGCATAACCTACTACAACTTGCCACTTATTTTTTTCTTTCTTCTTTTTTTTTTCTTCTTCTTCTTCTTCTTTTTTCCTTCTTCTCGTTCAATTTTAAACATTAAGACACGACGGCTGTTGAAAAGTTATTTTCATTTCTATCTGTCGAGTATAGCAATGTACTGACTTGATTTCAAAGTAACCCATCCATAATTCACCGTTCCGTGACTGTATTTGGATCTGAATTTCAATTTGAAAAACATTAAATATCTCTCGAATTAAAAATAGTATAATAATTTAAAAAGTTTTCATTATCAATATTATAATATTACGTTGATTTAATATACAGAATTAGTCAAAAAAAAGTTTTAACAATTATTTCGATAATCAATTGCTTCGATTTCGAGATACTCTACTTCGTACATTTCTATGTTTCATAGAAATATTTCTAATATTTCAATCGAAGGGAATATAGTTTTCTGATAAATATGAGAGGGGGAAAAAAAAGCAACAACAACAATAAAAACAACAACATTTAATCCAAATGATCTTGAAAAATAATAAGATCGATATTCGTGATGATCTAAAAATATCTGATTCTATTTATGAACTTTTTTGATTTATTCTTTCACAACCACCCCCACCACCCCCACCACCCCCACCCGATTCTGTAGTTATAAAGATATAGACGAGTTGTACTCGAGTATTTAAATATCCAAGTTGTACATAGAATACATACAATCATAGACATCTGTGTTCCATTGCAGTATGTATCTCGTGAAAGAACATTTACGATATTATATAATCTGGAAACAGAGAACGAGACTGATAAAGAAAGAGAGAGAGAGAGAGAGAGAGAGAGAGAGAGTTAGAAAGAGAGAGGGTGGGAGGAAGGAAGGGTCGTCGGGGTCGTTTGGGCAAACGGAAGAAAATTTGAGTTTGCAGGGAGTTAACTTCACGGTTCGTAACTTTCAACGTTGTTGGTTCGACTCTGTTGGTAACTCGTTTAAACGCATACGGCAAGCACTCTGAACGTTCGCATAAACGCGAGAAAACTGAGAAAATTTCAACTTGGACCAATAAATGTATCTGTTTGTATGTGTATGTAATTTTCTGAATATACATATAAATACGTGGATGTATATATTATTTAAACGCGTCAATGATCATGTAAATATTCATTTGTTGGAAACAATGAAAAAATTTTATCGTTAAACGATCGACTATAATAATTCGATAAAACGTATTTGCACGTATTTTGTACGTACACATGATCATTGTACGATCATTTGTATGATCATTTGTATGATCACATGTACGTACACATGTTAAATCGTTTTGTATTTGATCATTGTTATATAATTCGATTTAATGGTCAACACCTTTACTTTTTTTTATTTATAATCTCATGTTGATCGGTCGAAAATGGTTCTCTTTCATGCAAGGCAGGGAGAAAAAGAGAAAAAAGAAAAAGAAAAAGGAAGAAAGAAAGAAATAAAAAAAGGAAGAAGGAAAAAGAAGAGGAAAGAAAAAGGATATAAATATGGATAAACTATGAATGTTAAAATGTATATATATATATATATATATATATATATATGCGTGAAAATGTGTGTGCATGCATAAAAATGCATAAAAATGCATATGTAACGTATGTATACATATATATATATATATATATATATATATGTATTATCTATCTCCTTTTCTTTTTTTCTTTTTTTCTTTTTTTCTTCTTCTTTTTTTTTTGTCTTCGTCGAAGCAGATCGAAGAGAAAAGTCCTTCATTTTTTTAACGGTGTCGAGTAGACCCTTCGCTACACTTGAGAATAAGAATCGATCTATGTATGTCCTATTTCGACATAATCGATTATTCCCACGGACTATATAGTTATATAAGAGGGATGATTGCGCGTAGAGGAGTCACGAGGTTTGCCGCGTAACCTATGAGAACCGTAAAAGACGACACAAAAGGACATGAATAATGGAATGGAGAGAGAAAGAGAGAGAGAAAGAGAGAGAGAGAGAGAGAGAGAGAGAGAGTGAGAGAGTGAGAGAGAGAGAGAACGCGTAGAGTTTAACTGTTAAGTATAAAATAGTAGTCAACCTTGACCGTTTGAATTAAAGTTCGGAGTCTTTACGACGAAGAACGTTGGAGAAAAGAAAAAAAAAAAAGAAAAAGAAAATAACATAAAGTCGACCAAGGAGAAGAAATATGAAAAACTTTATAAAGAAAGGGAAAAGTATGGAGGAAGAAAATGAAAGTGGATTATGAAAAATTGAAGAAGGAGTTGAAGAAGGTCGAGAGAAATTGTTTAATAAAAAAAAAAAAAAAGAAGGAAAAAAAAAACATGTGTACATGTATATGTATATATAAATATGTTTATGTATGTATATATCGATTTGGTTGATAAGTATAATGTTCAAATTTTTTATATATTTCTTTTCGTTATTTATATATATATATATATATATATATTTAAATAAATAATACATTTTTTTTAATTGAAAATATTTAATACTTCATATAACCTTTATATTTATTTAATATTTAAATAAATATAAACGCTATATGATAGTTCTTTTTTTTTTTTTCTTTTTTTTTCTTTTCTTTTCTTGAACATCCTTAATACTTCGTATTTGTAATAAACAATACTAATATTTTTTTCAATTGAAATTATTGACATTATTTATTGGCCAATCCAATATAAACATATATACATATATATATATATATATATATATATATATATATATATGTATGATTATAAGGGTGAAAAGGATGATATTAAAGGATAGAAACTAAGTATAAGTGAAATACGAATGTTATCTTTATTTTTAATTTAATCAGTTAATGGATATTAAGAGATCAAAAGTTTTTAAATGATCATAAAAATAAATTGGTCATTTTGGTGAAAGGAGGGGGGGGGTATGTTTTAGTCTATCCTATTTTCTTTATCGTTAAAACTAAAGATTTAGTTTGTAATAATTACGATCATAAATACGAGTCTTAAAAGTTTCGAAAAAATGTAATTGTTTTCTTTCTTTCTTTCTTTCTTTTCTTTTTCTTTTTTCTTTGTAAGTCACGAAAAGAACCTCTTTGACGTTCTTCACCCTCTATAAAAATCTCCCTCTTTCAAACCATAAAATCCTTTTTTCTTTCATCTCTCTTCTCATTTAAAGACCTTTCTCTCTCTCTCTCTCTCTCTCTCTCTCTCTCTCTCTCTCTCTCTCTCTCTCTCTCTCTCTCTTTCTCTTTTTTTAACGAATTCTTTGCGAATCCTCGAAGAGGATTTTGATGTTTCCCACTTGGGAGAAGAACTTTTCTTCTTCAATGTCTCTCTTATAAAAGAATATGTAAAAGAAAGAAAAAAAAAAAAAAAAAAAAAAAAAAATAGAGGATAAAAAAGAAAGAAGAGGAAAAAAAAAAAGAGAAACGGAAAGAAGAGAGAAGGAGAGAAGCAGGAGGAAAAAGAGGAAAAACATTATGTATTAAGGAATCGTATTGACCGTGAAGGATAAGGAAGAAGAAGAAGAAGAAGAAGAAGAAAGAGTGAATGGAAAGGAAAAGGAAAAAAAGAAAAAAAAAAAAAAGAAAAAGGGAGAGAAAAAAGGAAGAAAAGCAGGAGTTTGAAGAAGAAACGAAAAAAAAGGGAAAATCCTTAACGAGTACGGATTTCTTCGTATTTCTTATATAGTGTGTTAGTGAAAAAAAAAAAAAAAAAGGGGGGAGAAAAGGTTCTTCTTCCAATGATCGTGTACCCTTTGACCTCTCCAAGCCCTTTTTCGAGCTCGATATCGCGAAAGACAGGAAAGAGAAAAGACGAAGAAAGCTTCGTAGGTAGGAAGACGGCGTAAAAGTTTTTTTATTTCCCTTTTTCTTTTTTTTTTTCGCTGGCCTTTCTCTCCCTCCCTCACTCCCTTCTCTTAACCATGTTCTGTCGTAGAGAGAGAGAGAGAGAGAGAGAGAGAGAGAGAGAGAGAGAGAGAGAGGGAGAGAGAGAAAGAGAGAGAGACTATTTCTCTTGTAAGTCTTTTTTTTATTTCTTTTTTTTTTTTATTCCATAGAAATCTCTCTCTCTCTCTCTCTCTCTCTCTCTCTCTCTCTCTCTCTCTCTGTGTGTGTGTCTCTCTCGCTCTCTTTGTATGTGTTTACGATACGAACAGTTCTTGTGTTCGTATCTCGTTAATTTCGCGTCGTTGAAAACATTTTCGTCATTCTCGCCAGAGAGAGTGAGAGAGAGAGAGAGAGAGAGAGAGAGAGTGAGGGGATGAAAAGCAGTCGGCATTCTTTTTTCTTTCTTTACTGTTTTTCTATTTTTTGTTTTTTTTTTCTTTTTATTTTTTTCTTTTTTTATTTTGCTTTATTTTATTTTTATTTTTTTTTTCTGTTTTTCTTTTTTTTTTTTTTTTTTCCGTAATAAATCTCTTACGTCTTCGTAGATCTCGCATTTTTCTTTTTCTCTCGTAAGAAATAAAATGGTCTACCCTAGAAACATCTTTTTCTAATGTCGGAACATCTCTATACGCAGAATTATTTATTTTCTTTTTGGCCCAATTATGCGAGCGTGTGTTTGTGTATATATACTTTGGTTATATATATATATATATATATATATATATATATATATATATACATACATATTATTTATAAGTCGTATCTTTTGGTACATGTATACGTACAGTGCGAGTCTAGATAATATGAAACATTAATTACTATTTCAAGATCATTTGCGATAACGCGTTTTGTTTACAAATATTAAAATTATTTATAGATTAAATTTATCTTTTGATAGATGCATATACGATGCGAGTTTGATAAAAGAATATTTTACGTATTCGAATTAATTTCTTTTCTTTTTTTTTTTTTTAATATTAATAATTATTTTCTAACATTTATATTACTTTTTATTTGAATTATAATATATATATATATATATATATGATCAATATTATAACAAAAGAAATATCGACGAGTTTATATATAATCGATATTATCATTTTTGATATTATTAAAGAAAAAAAAAAAATATATATATATATATATATATATTTACAAGACAATAAATTTTCTTCTCTGCCAAACGGAACGAGAGAAAGAAAAAGAAAAAGAATTAAAGAGAAAGAGAGAGAGAGAGAGAGAGAAAGAGAGAGAGAATGTTTTATAAAAAAACGTTTATGTTTATAAAAACAAACGTTTATGAAAAAGCATTCCCTGAGTCATTAATCTCATTGAAGTATTTCGAAGAATTCAAAATTCATTCTTAACTAAAAATGTAATATCGTAATATATCGATCGTAAATAGGGGGTAGGATAGAAAAAGGGAAAGGAAAAAAAAAAGGAAACAAAAAAAAAATGGAAGATAAAGGAGAAAAATGTGAGCAGTCAGTAACAAATAAGCGAACGAGCGAGCGAGCGAGCAAAATCAAATGGGCTTTGAAAGTTCCGTACGAATTTATGGAAGCGTAAACAGTCTTGTTTTCATATTAAAATTAATTGAATTCCACTGCTTCATCTTTCTCTCTCATTCCCCCTTTCCCATTTTTCTCTCTCTCTCTCTCTCTCTCTTTTTCTCACACACACATACATACACATTCATTTTAAACGAAATCCTACGTTGATGTAACAAAAAAGAAAAATAGAAAACAAAACAAAACAAAAAAATGGTGCACGTGAGAGCAGAAAGAGATTGAGGGGAAAGGAGATTGTGAGATATGCCTTGGAATCACTATGATTATGATAAATTCGGTGTTTATGGGAAAGGAAAAAAGAAAAAAAAAAAAAAAAAAAGAAAAAAAAACAAAATTGAAGATAGAAAGTGAAAAAGAAAGGAGGACAAATTTTTGATTTGAACAAATGAATATTTGAATGCTCGTGAAAAAAATAACGCGAGAGAGAGAGAGAGAGAGAGAGAGAGAGAGAGAAGGAGGGAGAGAGGGAGTTTTTTTTTGTTTTTAAATCTAATTTTATGTTAAATCTCGAAAAATAGAGAGAAAAAAAAAGAGAGAGAGAGAGAAAGAGACAGAGAAA
>NC_140826.1:3300000-3327500 GCF_050613455.1 Vespa mandarinia | reverse complement strand
TTATCTTTCTCTCTTTCTTAATTTATCGTTCTCATTGTTGTTGTTGTTGTTTTGTTTTTTTTTCTTTTTTTTTCTTTTTTTTTTTTCTTTTTGCAGAAAAATGTGTGGCCCTACAGGAAGCCGGAAATCGCGTAACTCGTAATAATGGCGGACGAAAAGTGAATCGATGGAATACTAGCAACAGATCGCGACAATCCTCCTACTGTCGCTGTGGTTTCAAGTTTCTCTGTTGTACCGCCAGAACGAATTACATTTGAGATTTGCAGAATGGGTTGTAGCAGTGAAGGGCTTCCACCTGAAGAACTATCAAAGAAGAAGAAAAAAGTAGTAGAAGCAATCAACAACTCTCGTTCAATTTAATTTCATTTCTTTTTCATTTTCTTTTCTTTCTTTTTTTTTTTCTTTTTCTTTCCTTTTCTTTCTTTTCTCATATTCTTTCATATCCTTTCATATCCTTCATTCACTCTTCGCGAGTGCATTTCTCGCTTCATATTTTTTATATGTTTATTTATTTCAAAAATTAAATCGAAAAATCTTTTACAAATTCATGTTTTACGTTTCTTTATTTTTGATTTGCATAACAAAACTTTGTATCATCAAAATAATTCTACATCTCTATCGTATATCTTTCTAATATTTCAATGAATTTATTATCTTTTTCTTTTATTTCCTCTTCTTCTTAACTATATGTATTTTTAACTAATATATAAGAACAGTCGATCGTTTAATTATTAATGAATATTTAATAATGTACATTATATGTAAGTACATATATATTTGAAAATTCGCGCGATCGCCATCTTGATTTATATTATCAAGCGACCGACCAATGAGAAACGATTTCGATCTAATTCTTAAAATATAGAAAGTATGCCGCACTGAATTTCCCTGATTTAGATCTATATCGATATTTATTTTTCGAATCTTTCAATGAATTTATTATATTTCTATTAATATCTTTCTAATTTATATATGAAAACAGTTAATGGATTTTAAATAATGTATGCTATATATAAGTACGTGTTTGAAAATTCGCGCGATTATCATCTTGATTTTGTATTATCGAACGACCGACCAATGAGAAACGATCTCGATTTAACCCCTAAATTAAATGAAAATATGTCGCACACGACGCGTTTCCTGAATTATTCGATACGTTAATAAGTTAATAAGTTGATGATTTAGAAAACGAGAGTATGGCCTTTGATAAAGAAAAATAGAGAAAAAAAAAAGAAAAGGATAAAAGAAAGGAAAAAAGCGAGGATCTCCCATTAAAAATAATCTCTGGATTTAAGTGTGTCTAAAGAGAAGAAACAAATGATAAAACAAAGAAATGAAAGAATATAAAGAAGAGGTGTTAATGGTTAATCGTTGAAATTGTCAAGTGAAAAAAAAAGAAAAAAACAGTATCTCTTAATTTATGCGAGTATAATAATAATAATAATAATAGACAATTATTATCGATCGAATACATTATAACAAACGCGTTATATCTATATACGATATAATTATTATTGCAAATATTTCATGGTGGCGTGGCGGGCAGAGGGGGGACGGAGAAAACAAAGGAAAGTTTTACGCGAATACAATGGAGAAAAAGAAAGGTAAAAAGAAATATATCGATCATGGCGTATCACGTTTTAAAGAAAAAAGAAATAGAAAAAGAAGAAAAACAAAAAACGAAAGAAAGAAGATCGGAATAATAACGACGAAGGAAAAATAATTCCAGAGAGAAGAATATACAAAAAAAAAAGAAGAAATAAAAATCCCCCTTCCCCCTAAAAAAAAAAAAGAATTACAAGTAAGTGGACCAATCGTCGATTTATTTATTCCGATATATATATATATATATAAATATATATATATATATATGTATATATATGGTTATACATACAACTTAATAATAATACAAAGGGAGATAAAAAGAAATCAAAAATGACGTATATATATATACATACATATAAGTACTACTTAACCACAGGTTAGTAGAGAAAAAAAATGGCCGTATCACGTGATCCTCGTATCGATATTTTAATATCGAACGAGTTTCTCGATCTCGTTTAATCGTAACTGTACTCCGAGATATATAGTGATATATTTATTATTTAAAAAAAAAAGGAATAAATAAATAAATAAATAAATAAATAAATAAATAAATACATAATATATATTTATCGTATGATGAAAGAACACGTATAAAAGAATTAAAGAGAGAGAGAGAGAGAGAGAAGAAAAGAAAGTAGATATAAGAAAAAAAAAAAAAGAAAAAAAGAAAAAAGAAAAAAAAAATTCCTTTCCATTTTCTTCTTCCATTTTTTCATTTCTTTCCTTTTTTCTCTCACCTCTATTCACGTGAGTGTATTTTATTCAGTCAATTTTTTCTTGTTAACTTAAAGAAACTTCGAATGTTATATAATTGCATATTACGATTACGAATCGATCGTATTTAATCGGATTAACTCTTGAACGCAAATAAAAATAATTGTAATCCTCATATAAATTGTACCTGATGATGCATCACCACGATAATCACTGAAGTGACAATTTTCTCAATCTGTATATCTATATATGCATACATATATACATACATACATACATACATACATACATATATATATATATTTCCATTTCGTTACGTACACACAAATGAATACATATATATACATACATACATACAGACGTAAATGCATACATAGATGCCTGTAATTAATGTTGGATTATATAATAGACATTCAGTGTACAGTGCTTCGAAAAAAGAAATATATATATATAAAAAAAAAAAGAAACAAAAAAAAAAAAAGAAACAAAAAAAATGTTAATGAACTTCACTTTTTCGTTAGACGTCGTTTACTCGAATGTGTATTTGTTAATGATAAAGAAAGGACTTAAAGAAAAAAAAAAAAAAGAAAAAAGAAAAAAAAGGAAGAAAAAATAAGAAAAAGAAAAAAGAAGAAAAAGTGGAATAAATAGGAACGCGTACGTGATATAGGATTAACTACACATATCAAATTAACAATGAATGAATTGTAATATTTGAACAGTTTGATCTCTTTATTTCTCTAATCTACGATGTAATTAATCTATAAATTCACGTATTAAAATATAGTTATATTATATATAAATATATATATATATATTATGTCTCTTAATGATCGGCCGTATTACCGATTGATACGGTGTAAAGATAATTATATAGTAGATTAACTGCCGACAGGAGAATAAATATAAAATGATCGAATATTGTACAGTACCGTTATGAATTTAATATTATATTACTGCACAATAATGGAAAGAGAAAAATTTTAATGAAAAAAAAAAAAAAAAAAATTGATCAGTTTTAAAGAACTATCATTTGAATGATATTATATATATATATATATATGTTCTATGACATACGAAAGAGTAATCAAATAAAATTGTACGAAGTGTAACATACGTTGTGGAATAATAAAATCGATTTGTCAGAAAAATAAAAAAGTGAGAGATCCATTAAATGTTTGTTATTAAAAATATATAAAAATTAAACGAGTACACGCGTGTGTGTGTGTGTGTGTGTTAAGAAAAAAAAACCACTGATTTACAGTAGCAACGTGTTCAAATATAATTAATCTTTGATCGATTTTTATTAACAAGATTTCATTTTGAAAATGAAGATTCAAACAAGAAGATAATCCTTATCGAACATTTGATAAAATTTCATTATCTTTGAAAAAACAAAAAAAAAAATCCAATCAAAAAATGATTTCTTTTCAATCTGATTCCTTTGAAAAGAATTCTCTCTTCAATCGTTTGTTAATTTCAGAGATATGATATTTTTTTCAATTATATACGAACGTATAATCGACGAGGTCTAAAGTGAATTAATATTTAAACGATAAATACATTCGCTTAAACGATACAAAAACTCGTAACAACGTGAGAAAAACTTAAAATAATCCTAATGTATAAAATTTCAATAATTAAAAATTTTTATCTCAAATTTTATTGATCCAATGAGATATAAATATGAACGATCTTTATCATTAACTTTAACGATTTTCGAGTTAATTTTTTTTTTTTTGGTACTCAATGCACTCACTTTTTCTAAACGCGTTAAATTTATTAATTAATTTATTATTAATTAATTTATATAATTAATAATTAATTTAACTTACGATAATTTTATTTAATCCTATATTTAATTCATTCCTATTTATTCTTATTTACTCTTTATTAGATTAGATTAATTAGTGATATTAAAAATCCTAGCGTGGATTTAATTTTATTTGTTGAAAAATTCAATTAGATTATTTAACAAATGTGAATATTAAAATAAAGAGTCAACGTTAAACCCATGGGTCTCCAGATGCAGCAACCTCCACGTGGTGAGACCTGGATCGTTAATACTTGCGATGTATTGTAATTTTATGATAAATCATGCAACGCAAGTATTATCGTGCGAATGGCTGCATATTTCAATTCTTTTTCAAATATCTTTCAAATATGAAAAGATGTTAAACTTTATACTGATAATTATAAGTATGAATTTAATAGAATTCTTATCAATTTAGTATTATCACAAATGATTTTTCAAAAATTTTCATTTCTCATATAAACGCGATATAGGATAATTCGTATATATATATATATATATATATATATATATATATATATATATATATAAAGTAATATATATGATTTTATTTAATTATTAATAAAAAAAAAAAAAAAAAAAAAAAAAAAAAAATTAATCTCTTACTCGATGATTTATATTTAAAATGAGGTTCTTTAATAAACTTCATGCTGATATAAAATCTTTATTACAAAAAATAAATTAATTCACTCTACATATACAAAAATATATAACTAATTAATATTAATAATACTCTCTTTCTTTCTCTTTTACGATGATCTTATAAATAGATTATTATTAAGAATTGATGAAGAAGAAAAAAAAAAAAAGAAAAAAAAAATAATATGATAGTATTCGATACTATCATATTATAGATATTACATACGTGTGAGTGCGCACACATTTAATGTTATCGCATCATATTATTAATGTATTTAATTTAAGGCATATTTATTTGAATAAATAAAAATGCTTTAAATGTTACAAAAATTGTGTGTAACAATAAGACACTAGAGTACATTGTCATTATATGAACGTATTATGACGATAAATCACTCGTTGGATGAAATTCATTTTGAGAAAGCATTCTTTTCTTTTTATTTCTTTTTTTTTTTTTGTTTTTTTGTTTTTTTGTTTTTGCTTTTGTTTTAACCCAAATTGTTCTACTTGGAAAATTTCAAGTGTGTACACACATTAATAATTAAAAGTGCAAAAAATGAATTTGAAAATTTTCTCATACGAGTTATATCATTTTATATCATATATAATTATAAATCATCTTATATCATGGCGCATAACACACACATATATATATATATATATATATATATATACATATATATATAGTATATATATATATATATATATGGCGCATAATATATATATATATATATAATTCAATTTGATTGCAGTTAAACAAAGATTATAATTTATCTCTCTAATTTTCAATGTATTATTAATATAAGAATCGTTTTGTCTTGCTTGCACATTAAATTTAAAAGATCAGTATGAGAAAACTATGTATCAGTAAGATAACTTTATATAACGTAAATGATTCTTTGTACAAACTTTAAAAAGATGCGCTAATATAATTTCTTTTTGAGCATTTATACATAAAATTCTAATTGAGATTGTTAATACTCGATAACCCTGCCTTTGTACAGGGAAGTATTAATATTAGACTACAATTGCATTTTTAATATATATATATATACTTTATAGTAATTTTAATATTTTTTTTTTTTCTTTTTTTCCCTTAAAGTCTAATAAGACTCTTTGTACCTACTTATTAAAAAAAGAAAGATCCAATAAAGATCCAGTCTTGGAATAAAATATTATGTCAGAACGCTTTGCGAAAACACTTTATCTATTTTCCTATTTTTTATATTGGATCTATATCTTTTTCTCTTTCTCTCCCTCTCTTTCTTTCTTTCTTTCTTTCTTTCTTTCTTTCTTTCTTTCTTTCTCTCTCTCTCTCTCTCTCTTTCTCTCTACTTATATATATATATAATTAGATTATTATAAAATCATGGCATAAAAAACAATAATAAAAGTAAGGCTTTTTCCTCTTTATAGATATGTTTTTCTTGTTTTAATTAATATATAAATTTTTAGTAATATATAATTAGTACTCTGATGAGCATCCGGAAAGTTGTACTTTAAAGTTTTCTTTTAAAATTAGATATTAAAGTTTACTATCGTATTAATCGCGTAAACGTCAAAGGAACACTATTAAATCTAACTGTACTTATAAATTTTCAACTTATAAGTCGCTAAAATAAAAATTCTTTTCTAATAGTGTTATATAATAAAGTGCTATAATTTACAAACGTCTAGCCTCTTCTAACTACGCTTTTGTCTAACTTATATAAAAGCTATATTGCATATCAGTATTATTTAATACATATTTCAACAATTATTTTTGTACTTAGATTTTTGTGTTTTCCATTTGTTCTATTCTCTTTCTATGTTGACACTCGATTTCCTTAATCTTTATTTTTACTTTTTCCTCATAATTACTCATAACTTCGTCATGTCTTTTTTGTACTTGTGTCATGGCTTTTTTATATCCTTCTTCTATACGTTTGCATTCGCTTAGAAAGAATTTTTCTTTTTTTTCTGCGTGCTCCTACGAAAGATACAAATAATATCTGTAGAATTATTACTTTTTTTATTTTTTTTTTTTTTTTATTTTTTTTTTTTTTATATCATTCATTCGACTATATCTTACCTTATAATTAATGGCAGATTTCCTTGCTGATTGATATTTAAGCTTTAGCATATCTATATTATTTTTTATTTCTTTCTCTTGTTCTTTCAACGCATTATTTTCTATTCTTAAAGTTTCTTCTATTTCTCTTAAATTTTTTATATCATCCTTCATAGTTACATCTTTCGCTTTAATATCTTTGATTTCTGCAACCCAAGTGGTCATTACCTGAGCCATCAGATTTCTTTCATCCTCTATGTCACTTTCATTTTGCTTTAATCTTTCCTCTAATTGTTCGATTTTCAACTTTCTCGTTAACAATTCTTCATGATACGTCTTTAATTTGTTTTCAATAAATTTACTAACAAATTGTTCTCTCATTTTAAAGGACGAAAAAATTGTTTCCTTTTCCGATATACTGTGCTTCAATTTTTTCACCTCCTGTTCCTTCTGTAACAATGTCACTTTATATCTTTCTTCGAATTCTTTATTTTTTTCTCGATATTGTTCCCCTATCGCACGAAGTTCTTGTGTAACTTTTTGTTCCATTTCTTCTCTGACCTCCTTTATTACCATTTCTCTTATCTTTTGTAAGTCCGTCTCCTCTTCCAAAGTGCGAGGTGATAAATTCAATTTTCCAGATACTTGCCTTTGATTCCTAAGACATTCCTCAAAGCGTATAGCCTGATTATTTAATTTTTCTAAAAGTTGATCCCTCTCCTCCGTAATCTTATCGAAATCATTTATTTTTCTAATCTTTCTCTCTTTCTCTTGTACATCCTCTTCGAGCCTCTTTATCCTTTTCTGCAAATTATCACACTCCTTTTCCTTTCCCTTTAAACAATCCAATTGATTGCTCAATTTTTTAACCAAATCTTTATACTGATATAATTCTTTTTCCAATTCGTGCTTAGCATTAACAAAAGTAACGTCCTTTTTCATTCTATTTTCAATAGTTTGTTGATCAATCTTTTTCCCCTCGGACAATTCTAATTCCAATTGCGTTATTTTATCTCTAAAGATATTCTTTTCGGTCAATAATGTTTCACAACGGCTCTTTAGACCCTCATTTTCTATTTGTACACGTGTTATTTTTAATTTCACCTCGTCCGAATCATCTCTTTTTAATTTTTTATTCAATACCGATAACTGAGAATCCAATGAAGATATACGTGTAAGAAGTTCATTTCTTTCCATAATAGTATTATCATATTTCTTTTTCCATGATTCCTGAGAGATTTCCATCTGTGCGATCTTTAATCTTGTATCGTCCAATTCCGTTTGATATTCTGATAATTTTTTATGATCCTCTATTGCCAATTGACATTTCTCTTCCAATTGAAGATTATCATCTTCAAGCTATTAATTAAACAATAGATACAATTACATATAATTTTATTAATACATATTCATATTATATGAGAAATAATTATAGACTTACTTGACTGATTCGTTGTAAATGTTCAGAACAATGATCAGGCAATAATATACTTATTTGTTGATTAGGATCCGCATTTCTTAATTCCTTCAATGCTTCATCTTTTGCTATAATTATAAATATACGTTATGAATATCATTATATTAACATAATATACATTATATATTTTATATCGATTAATGTTATTAATTTTAAATAAAAAATCTTTTACCTCTTTCAATTTCTTGATGAATTTTTTTCGTGTACTCCTCTTTCTTTCGTTTCTCCGACGACAAATCTTTTTGCAATTCCATTATTTTATTTTTATAAGTTTCACATTCTTTATTCAACTTGTCGATAAATTTTTTTTGCGTTTCCAATTCGTATTCTAATTTTTCAATATCTCTTTGATATTCCTCTAAGCTACCATATTTTTCTTTCAACGTTCTTATTTCTTCTTTATGTTCATTAATCAATTGTTCCTTTGTACCACAAACGTCTATATACAATTCCTTAACATGATCTAATTCTTTTTGTGTTTGTTCTAACTGTACACTAAAAATTAAATTGTAAAAAAATTATCATACGATTTGGATTTAATCTCAGTGATATAATTTCATAAAATTTTATTTTTCTACTTACGTTAATTGTACTATATCCATTTTTGCTTCCTCCCTAACCCTTTCAACAGCTTTAGCATGTATCTCTAAATATTCTTTATTGTATTTTTCAATAACTTCTTTCTCTTGTATACTCGTACTCTCTTGATGTAATTTCTTTAATGTTTCTTGATTAATTGCTTCTGCCTCTTCTAACTTTTGTTCTAGATTTGATTTTTCTTCTTTCAATATTTCATATTGTTTTTTTACATCATTCAAATGACCAGACAATTTCTGTATTTGAGCATCCGCTTTTAATGCTTTATCGGTAAGAAGTAATTTTAATTCCAGTTCTAATTCACTGACACGTTTAGCATACCTAGCTGTTTCCTGTCTACACGAATCAGTTATTACGTTTGCTTTAGCAAGTTCTTTTTCTTTTTGAGATAAAGTATTTTCTAAACGAGTTATTTCTTTTCTCTTAACAGTCTGTCCAGCTAAACATCTGAGACGTATAAAGAGACGTATGAGAAAATTTTTATTAGAAATATTATAAATAAAATAATATCAATTAATAATGTTTCAATTTAACAATTATATACCTTTGTAATTCACCCCTTAATTTATTTGTTATATCATCCGAGGGTTTTGACCTGGATCTATTATGAAAATCTCCTAATTTCATTTGTCTTATAGAATCTGATTCCTCGTCTAACGTTGTCGCCAATGTATCATATTGCGCTGTTTCATTCTTAGCTATTTCTAATTTATTCTATGAACATTAATGAATTTAATATTATTAATAACTATCCTATTTATAATTTCAATTATAATTTTACCTGTAAATCTTGAATATTCTTCAACATATCTTCTTTTTCTTGTGATAATATTTTAATTTGAGCTTGTAATTGTAATATTTGTTGATCATTATTCGTAGCCATTAGATTACGACACTGAGCTTGACTTTTTTCTAATGCTTGAGCAAGACGATTTGTGGTATCGCCCTTTTCCAATATTAATGCCTCGTGAGCTCTTCTAATATCCGCCAACTTGTGTTCCAAAGCTGTATACGATGATTCCTATTTTAAATAATAAGTAATAGATTTTTCACAATGATTTTGAAACAAACGATTTCATTCTTTTTTTTTTTTTTTTTTTTTTTTTTTACATCAAGCACTCGTAACGAGAAATCATATGGATTTTTTTGAAATAAAATGAAAAAGAAAAAGAAGAAAAAGAAAAAAAGAAAAAAAAAAAAGAAAGAAAAGAAAAAAAGGAATGAAAAATTGCAATAGTTTTACAACACAGAAATACTATAAATGATAATAAACTTGCCCAAAGATCATAATTGTTGATATCCTCGCTAAGCGGCTGTGGCAAATATTATATCAAAATATATAATATTTACATCCTTTTTAATTTATTTCATTTAAAATGACTAAAATATATTAAAGTAAATATATCATTTAATATATTACATACCTTTGTATTCAATTTATCCGTAAGTACGTCTATTTGAGTTTGCATATTTTTTATTTCCACTGCATGTTTCTCTTGAGCTTGTTTCAAAAACTTCTCATTAATTTTATCACTGGTTTGCAATGCATGAACTCGTTCCAAGACAGTAACTTTTTGTTGGAGATCGACAACAGAATCCTTTGCACTGGCTAATTCCTCAGTCATCTGAAATAAAAAAGAAAAAATTAAATAATCTTTAAAAGATTTATAATTAATATGCGATAGTTAAATAATATTTCTTCTTACATTTTGATTTGTCGTTTCTAAAACGGCATTCTTTTCTTTTAACGATGCCATTTGTCCTTGAAGATCTATAATTTCTGCCTTGGCGTCAACTGGAAAATGAAAAAAAAAATTTGTTAATAATTTCCCTTGCAATGACAGATTTTGTTTCCTTAATGCATACAAATACATACACATGATGCTTATCATTATTTTTTTTTTTTTTTTTTTTTTTTAACGAATGAAGCATCGCACACACCAAATGCAGAATACAATGTTAAAAATAAATAATAAAACATAATCAATGGAAATATCCATGGTTAATCCAAATAATAATTCTTACTGAGAGCATGCTGTGCTTGATTCCTGGATATGTTGGATCGTTCGACTTCTGCCTGCAACAAGACTATCTTTCGACTAAATTGGTCCATTTCAGTTTCTTTCTGATGTTGTAACTTTTGCAAATCCTCCGTCAGTCGTTTTATTTCTTTCATCCTTATAGTATATAAAACTTCGAGTTGTTCTTTACTGCTATACTCGGTAGTTTTATATATCGTATTTTCATCCAACATTTTTCCATTTGGACTTATTTTAAAGCAATGATTCATTTCTTCGGACGTAATATTATCACCACCGCCAAACTCATGGATCTGTTTACATTGTACATTGTTACCATAATTTTCTATATAACCATTATTTGCATAATGTTTTTCATGATTGTTATAATGATTAGCTGGTGTCTCGTAATTATAAAGATAATTTTCATTAAACGTATAACCATCCTCAGCGTGACATTCCAAATCTCTAGGGCAGGAACTAGAATTTGGAAGTCTTGCCAATTCGTAGGAAGTTTCCATAGTTAAATTATGCGCCTCTATAGGTTTTTTATTTTTATGCGGTGTTAGTGTTTGCCCATACAAACTAACATCTCTTTGAACATCAAATGTACTTAATGGAATATCAGATTCTGTCCTATAATTCTTCATTGTATCATGATTATAATTCACTGAATTATCTACATGGTCATAAGCTCCATAATCATTACATAATTGTGCAGATGTTTGAGTTTTGAAAGGTAATCTCTGTTTAGTGATATTGGTATGTTCATTTTCTTTGGCACTGCGCTGATAATGGCTACTATTAGCAGAACTGATATCGTTGTCGTCGTCGTCGTCATCGTCGTCGTCGTCGTCCTCATCGTCATCATTTTCTAAATCATCGAATGCATTTGTCAACAAATCATTAATCTAAAAATAAAACAATATGGACTTAAAATTGAAATTCCAATGAGATCACATTATAAATTCATTTATAATCATAAGATAAATCATATTAACTATTATAATCAATAGCTTATATTATTTTTATAAGTTTCTACCTCTTCGTTGCGTCGTTTAAGATCCTCTTGTTCTTCATCTTCCTCTAATCTTTGTTTACTTGTATTTAATTGTAAACTTTCAGAACCTTGAAATAGGCTTATACCTGGTCCCTCCATTCCTACCTTCTAATTCTCACAGATTTATTACACAACCCAGACATTTATATACAACATATTTTTGTTTATACGACCATAACCTAAACGCAACAAGTGGGTCAAAGAGAAATTGTCTTAACTAACGCGCACAGTTTATAATTAAGAAAAAAATTTAGGTATATTCATTTTGAAAGAGTTTTCAAAAAACCTCATACGTCAACGCCACGATAGATCGTAAAATTTATCAACTATTGTTATGCACTAAGATTTGCTTGTAAACAATCTTTCAAAAGTCAAACACCATTATGTAGGGAAGCGTGCATACAGAAATAAATTCTTCAAGATTTTATGGCTTTTCATTGGTTAACGCTTTTATGGTGCATTCATAAATGCATTGAAAAGACGCCATTATTGTAAATATCGTCACTATTGAAATAGTTTGGGTGGGGGTGAGCCAATAATATAGTTTCAATCTTATCTCTCTTCCGCATCTTTTCCCGCCATTTTCTAATTCCCCACCATTTCTTTATAACAAACACCAACAAAATTTTTAATTAATTATATAAATGAAAAGATTAATTACTGATAAAAAAGAATTCTATTATTTTTCATTTCATTCCTCTTATTATTATTCGAAAAAGTAATTCATCAAGAAAATTTATTGATCTACGACAAACACTAGGCGGCGCCAGTTGTCATCTACGTTAACCTCCTCTTTGGAATATGTTCGAAAGATTTAGTCTTCGTTTGTACTCAAATGTGTTTCGTTAAATTATGTGAGTCATTAATTTAATCGGACGATATTCATTGAAAATATACGTATATATATATATCTAATTGAAAAGTATTTGTGTACGATTAATGATAGAAAAAAAAGTATAATTAAATATCTGTGATAACAATGACATACTTAAATTCGTGGGAGGAATTTGAAAAGGGTGCGGAGAGGTTATATCTTCAAAATCCAATGAAAGTATGTATGTTAATATCTATAAAATAAAAATTTTTCCCTATAAATTATTTTTTATAACTTTTATATTAAATTATTTTCGCGATTTTTTTCTTTTTTTTTTTTATGAAAATAAAAATTCGAAGATTTAACGGTGATAATTTTAGCATAATAATTGTGAATATTTAACCTACTGTGCCACTTATTATGCTTTAAGGTATTTAATTTTTCGTTAAATTCATCTTAACAAAGTTTTGTTGTAAGATTTAATATAACAAGAAGAATACATTCAGACACAAGAGATACATTTCAATTATTAACAATAATCATTGCACGATTTGCGTTTAAGTATACATATTCATGCATGGTTTTTGATCGATTGGTATATAATGGATTTTTAGTTAATTATATTTTCAGAATAATTCAAATATCAGATTATAGCGTATATTATTATTATTATTATTATTATTATTATTATTTATTATTATTATTATTATTATTATTATTATTATTATTATTATTATTATTATTATTAATTATTATTATTATCATTATTATTCATCTCTATCTTAGGCCAGATATTCAATGAAATATTGCCATAATAAAGGTGTTTTATGGCTGAAACTTACAGACAATTGTACAGTAAGTAATCGCTCTTAATAAATTTATTTAAATAGTTTATATTTTTAAAATATTCATAAACTATCGGAGAGCTTCTCTTGATTTCAGTGTCTACAATATAAGACAGAAATAGCACAAGATTTGAAGAAAATGGAAAAATTTATAGGAAATCTTATGAGGCATATGGCATCGAAAGACAGTTGAAGAGTGAAAGAGGAAGGTTATTATAATAATAATAAGAATATCATTTTAAATAATATAAATAATATGTAAACACACAGTGCATTCATGAGTTTAGCGAACTTTTTATGTGTCATATATATATATATATATATATATATATATATATATATATATATATATATATATATATTATAAAGATTCAGTTGACTGTTACCTAACGATTATAAAGATATTTAATTTCATGAGGTATAAAAATTTTCTTAAATATACAATATGTGCATAAACTTCGGCTTGAGAATTTTAATTAAAGCTTCATGCTCATTTCTGGTGGCTCCTTTGCCTCCTTGTCAAGGTTCTGCAAAAGAAAAAGAAAGAAAGAAAGAAAGAAAGAAAGAAGGAAAAAAAAAAAGAAAAAAAAATGAGAGAAAGATAAATACTATATGCAAATATACGTACATACATATAAATATACATATACATATATATTTTTTTTCTTTTTTATTTTCTTTAATAGATAACTAACTAATTTAATTACATTCACAGTACACAATGCAATAGATTATTAATAAAGCTAAATTCAGACAAGAGAGTAAGCATGAAGCAAGCACTTACGATATAATTGGCTGAAGAACAGCATCCAGAGTAGTGTCAACAGGAGGGTAGATGTCTTGATTCGAAGATAGTTCGTAGTGCACCTCTCCCCCTAATTGCAATTGCGTCTATACCAAAGAAAACTATTTTACTATATCTACTACAAAAGGTATAAAGATGAAATATCTGAACGTCTACGTAGTAATATTAGTATTAACATTATGGGATGATTATAATGAAAAATAAGTAGCGAAGCTAGAGAAAATGTGTTTTTCTTTTTTTTTTTCTTTTTTCTATTTTTTTTTTTTTTTTTTTTTTACCACCGAAACCGTGAGTAATAACTAAAATATTCCCTGATGTGCATAAGAGTGCATATATTAATTAATTTATTATAATTAAATTTAGTATACTATCGGATATATATAATATAATATATATATAAATGTGTCACCCTTTTTAAAAGCGATAAAGCCCGAAACTATCTACAGTGAAGCGCAAAAGAGTGCTGCCCATTTTTATAATGCATTAGAAATTACGCAAGAAAGCAAAAGAAACTTGAAACATTTTTTTCGTACTTCTTTATCCCTATACCTTATTAATTATATTTGAAAGAGATATTAACAAAACTTTCACACGTTATTTGCAAAACACAATGGGTCATATAACGATGAAGATATATAATCATTAGGTATAAGAAACAAAAATTGTTATATATATATATGTATGTGTGTGTGTGTATTATGTGTACGTACATATATATATATATATATATATATAAAAACAAAACAAAAAAAAATACAAAATGACAAAAGAAAAATAAAAGAAATTAAAAAGTCAAGCTTTAAGAGAGAAATACGTACTACACGAGTGGGCTTAGTGCTGTCGGCAGAGCTTGAGCAGCAACTTGAAAACTCCTGTGGTGTACTTTCCCCGAGCCCACTGTCCACATTACTGCCTATTAATATTCTGTTGTTACGGGTATAATAAAAGTCCCTCCTTGTATTATAATCGTTCCTTATAGCGTCTGGATACTTTGTCTCAATTTGACTGGATCTTGTTGTAGGGAAATTATAACTTCCATCGCGAATATGTTGAATCACTCTTCTGTCTCTTTTCCCGAGCGATCCGATTGTTCTGAAAGTTAATCCTTGACAAATTTTGGCTTACTAATTCTTTTAGGACGCAATACTCTTTTTTTTTCTTTTTCTCTCTCTCTTTTTTTTTTCTTTTAATAAATCCTGATAAATCAATATAAAGGACACACCTCTTTCTACAAATGGGATAACGCATTCCTTAATATATTATTTTGTAAAACAAAACAAAAAAAATACAACACATACGCAAATATTTCTACGCCTTATCGGTTTTTTTTTTTTTTTTTTTTTTTTTTTTTTTTTAATAAAAATTCTCCATACCAATGCCAGACCATAAACAGGGATTAAAAAAAAAAAAAAAAAAGAACCTAATTGTATGTAAGAAATCATAAAATCCCCAAATCATTATTTAGCCTAATTTCATTTAAATATATATACACACACATACAACACAATCAAGAACAAATAGTAATGATACACACACACACACACACACCACATATAAACAGGCAATAATAAAACAAAACCAAAAGAAAAGAAAAGGAAAAAAAAACAAACAAACAAAAAAGAACTCTAATTAAAAAATAATAAACACACACACACATACAACATACAACATACAGATGAGTTGCGTGGAATATATACCGCACAACTTTTGATATAAGAGACAACAAAAACAAACTTGACGCCGTACAAATCCCATTATTCAATAATAGAAATGCGGTAGATATATAAGCGTCACAAGGGGTGCCAGCTAGGAAATAAAAATACACACAGGTGCGACAAGCTGTTAATTTCACAGATTTATTAATGGATTTGTCATGCTTCGAATAAATAATAAAAAGGGCGGGCATGCTTAAATTAGAATAATAATGTACGCATGCTCTCTAAATAAATAAACATTAAAATTAAAAATTAATAATAAAATTAAATTAAATTGAATCAAATCAAATCAAATCAAAAAAGGAAAAAAAAAAAAAAGAAAATAAAGAAAAAAAATTAAATTAAATTAAATTAAATAAAAAAAAAAAAAAAAAAAAAAAAAAAAAAAAAAAAAAGAAAAAGTATAAGACCATGCATTGGGGGTAATAATCTAAGGTAATCTAAACAATGACTACGGATCCCGTTTCATCCTCCGTTTGTGGAGGATGGCCGTGGAGGTTGCAGGCCGTCTTGAGATCATCGTACCTAGGTAGGGACGACGTTTCTGCATCGTCCAAACGAGAATTGCTAGATTGTAGGGGACATTGCTGTACAGATTGCGATTGTACCACCGTATAAGGAATCTCTCGACGTTGCTGTTCGCTCATTCCAGTGGTATCGACTAGGCCAAACTCCAAATGTCTGGAAAATGTGCATCTTTATTGCAATAGAAACAAACCAAAGGAAGAAGAAAAAGAGAAGGGTAAAGAAAAAAAAAAGAAAAAAAAAAAGAATAGACTAACTCGACTCTGTAGATAAGAAACTTTCTTGAGTAATATCATTATTATGATCAACGTATAATATAATAGAGATTTAACATCGGGCTCGATAAATGAATATATATATATAATTAGGTTGGAAACTATGAAACGGGCGTTTTTGTTTAGTTATTTATTTTCATTCAACGCTCGTTTCATAGTTTCCAATCTAATATAAATATATATCCAATTTAATTTAATATCGATATTTTTTTTATGGTAAAAAAAAAAAAAAAAAAAAAAAAAAAAAAAAAAAAATGATAGTAACATACTTTCTAAGCTCATCCGGTAATGGTTGCTTCTGAGAAGGACTCCGATGTCTACTTCTATGCCTTCTTCTAGGCTCTGTATGGCTTACCTATGTAAAAAAAAAAAAAAAAAAAAAAAGAAGAAGGAATAATAATCATTTGTTGATTTTTTTTTTTCCATATATATATATATATATAAAATCAAATTGAATTTATATACTCACGATGGCTCTTTGTACGCCTTCACCTTTACGCCTTTGCGCTTCCCTCCATTGAGGTTCGGAATCTACCAACTCGTGTCTAAGGGGGGAATAAAGGAAATAATTAATTTCTTTTTAATTCGATAGTTAATATTTTTGTACATTATTCCTTTTTTCATTTCTTTTTTCCTTTCCCCATTTTCTTTTTTCTTTTTTTTTTTTTTCCTCAAAGGAAACTTGTATATATTTATATCATTAGTTCTTTTATCTATGAAAATCTAAAAGGGATTTGTTCCCACCACGTCCTTCATCATTAAAATAATTACCACTTCTAACACACTTTATTTATCCCACTATCGTGAGAATATACGATATATATATATATATCAACTATTATTTCCTTTTTTTTTTTTCCTTTGAGATCAACGTAATTCTCACTTCGACAAAGAAAATTCTATTAACATATTATAATTTCGATCTTGTCCATTATATGTATATATTATGAAAATATGATTCGAAGGAGGGACGTTAATAAATACCTAGAAGAACGTGAACTTCTATGCTTTCTACGATGTTTTCGATGTCCTGATCGTGTATCCGATCCTCTGGAAAGTTCTGATTCGCAATCGGAATGTCTACTATGTCTCCGATGGCTATGACTATGACTTCTTCTACGATGACCACCACGACTATGACTGTCCCCAGAACTTTGGCTCTCAACGGAGCTGCTCCTACGTTGGAGTCTGCTCAAGAGCTACAAAGAAAAAATAGAAAAAAAAATAATGTCAATTATCCCTGTTAAAAGCATATTTAAAACATCGATTGATTATGGACGACAATTGTATGACGATTGGATTATTTTCTATTTTTCTTTATTATTATTATTATTTTTTTTTTTTCTATTCTTTTCTTTTTCCTTAACTTACCGCCGGTGCAGTTCCTGCTGAACGAACCGACCGAGGACTAGACGACGTGTAAAGCCCACGAGGTTGACTCTGAGTCCAAGGAGCACTTCTAATACTCCTTGGACTTGAGCTACTACTAACTTGTCTTGTATTTTGAGCATTGCACAGTACATTAGCATTAACTTGATTGTTACATGGATTAGGACCAATTGTCGTTGGGCCTTCGACAAATGGACCAACCATTTCTTGTCCCTCAACTACTCGTCTTTGTGCTCTTCGACTAGGTGTCCTTTGAAAGGCAGGTGGTGGATTTCTTCTTATCGAAGTAGCATGTTTTTCAGTACCACTTGGTGGACTGTACGAACGAAAACGTGAATATGGACTAAGTGGTGGTGGACCGGTTGCCATTAGTCGAAAGAATGCTTGATGTTCTAAACAACATTTCCATAGATGTCGACAAGCTCCTTTAGATGGTGTCTTAAAACCATGGGTCCTCTCTTCGGAATTCTTTTCGCTGACCCTCAACATAAAATATCTACCCTGAAATATATATACACACACTCACATACATATATATATATATACATACATACATACATACATACATACATACATACATACATACATATATATATATATAAATATAAAAGAAAAAAAGAAACTAGTTTTGTGCTATTTTCCTTACTTCATTAAAAAAGAAAAAAGAAAAAAAAAGTAAACATCATATTCTTCTCAACACACTTTATGATGATAACTTTACTCTACTTATTTTCCAATCTCCTCCCTCTTCAATCCTCTTCCTCTATCTTACCAAGAACGACGTTACTTATAGAGTATAACATCTTAAAGAGAAAATAAGAAACAACGATATACTTACTTTGTAGTAGATTTTATTGATTCTGGGCCAGTAGTAATTGCCCACTTTGGTCTTGTTGCGCAAGAGTATTATACCGCTTGGCGTCAGGCCCAGAAAATACTCAACGCTATCCTCACCCTAAAGGATGAAAATTATGGTCTTTCACTGGTATTATCAGGAGTTTAACATCGTGCTTCTCTCTCTCTCTCTCTCTTTCTCCCCACCACCACCACCCTCCTCCTTCTTCCTTTTTCCTCATCTTAGTAGTATACACTTACTGACAAGAGTTAAAGTAAAAGTAAATGATTTTCCAAAAAGAACCTTGAAATATTTTCTTGTTCTATATAACAAATTAAAGATATTCATTGATATTTTCTTTAAAAAAAAAAAAAAAAAAAAAAAAAAAAAGGAAAAGAAACAAATGATTTATCTTAGTAAAGATAAAATAAAATATACCTTTGTATGTTTTCTTCTGGATAATAAATTCTAGATAAATCTTGTTTAACTTTTGCCAATGAGTGTACAAAGATATGAAATGAGATGCAAAATATACAAACCAATACTGGATGCAAATCAACTCCGTACATCTCGAGCCACTTTACTTTATCGAGATAATTCAGTTCTGCAGCTGCCGGCAATTGTCCACTGAAAAGTAAAAGGTGTGAGAAAAAGATCTGATTAAAATTTAACAAATAGAAGAAGAAGAAAGAAAATAAATAAATAAATTAATTAATTAATTAAATAATTAATTAATTAATTAATGATCGATTAAAAACTTACACGAGCGTCTTGTGAAGTTCAACTATTCGATTCTCCAACTCGGCCGTTTGATTCGCAAGGAAACGAAATTCTGTAACGTAGCCTAAGGAATGCCTTCTTGGATCGTAATCACCCAATTCCGCTAAAAATATGAGAAGAAGAAAAAAAACAGTTAATAAAGAATTAAACAATAGGTAAATAATTCAATTTAAAATTTATTTCTCATTTGGTCGAGAATTCTAATTCTAATTGATTCGAATAATGATTAAAACGTCCTATGATAGCGTAAATATTACTAAAAGGAAATTCTTTGAGAAAGATCGAAGAAAATTTTCTTTAAAAGTTTATAATTAATTTCTTAAAATCAATTAAACTTTCCTGTTGAATTTTTGATCTCTCAATCGAGGGATATATCAAATGTAAATCTGATTAATAGTTAAAGAGAAAGGGAGAGAAGAAAGATAAAAAACAAAAAAAAAAGAAGAAGAAGAAGAAGAAGAAAGAAAGAAGATAAAAATTATATTATAGTAATCGATAGAACATAACTATGATTAATAACAATATCATAACATTTAATTAAAATAAGGGAAAGAAAGAAAAAGAAAAGAATTCTATCAAAATAATTGAAAGGATATACATAGAAGAAAAAAAAATCTTACTTTTTTTCTTATTAAAAAGATTATGATAATTTATAATAATAATATTAATAATAATAATAATAATAATAATAATAATAATAATAATAATAATAATAATAATAATAATAATAATCCTATTGAAAGTTATCCTATATGAAGTTAGATTAGAAAAAAATAAATCAATAAATAAATCAATCAATCAATCAATAAATAAATAAATAAATAAATGAATGAATGAATGAATAAATAAATAAAAATAAAGATAGTGGATGAAAAGGATGTTAACGAGGGCTCGTTCGCACGTCAAGTTTAAGTACATCATCCGGAATTTGAAACGTCGAGAGTATCGTCCATCCTTCTTTCGTCTACGTAGTTTAACATCTTTTCATCTCTTTCTTTCTCCTTCTCTCTCCCTCTCTCTCCCTATCTTTCTCTTTCTCGTTTCCAAGATTCCTCTTCTTGGTTATATCCAGCCTCCTGAGGAGAGATCATACCTCAACTCCGTTAATTGAATCACTGACTTTGATGAATATCGGCTCCGACTAGCGCGAGAGAGAACCAACACAGTTTATTTTCTCTTTGTGGTTGAACTCTTCTTCTTCTTCTTTTTCTTCTTCTTCATCATCATCATCATCATCATCATCATCATCATCATCATCTTCCTCTAACTTCACAGAATAAGAAGAAAAAGAGAAGAAAATAGTTTGTTGCACCTTCTTACTTGTCGTCACCGTCGTCTTCTCTTGTAAGCTCGTTCGTTTGTATAATTACCGGACATCCTACCTTCATACCCTTCATACCATCGTAACCTTCCATCGTCAAGACGAACCGATTATCCTCGCTACCACCTAACATAATTTTTCTTTACCTAATAACGCCCGGTCATACCTTTTTCTTTTCTTTTTTTTTTTCTTTTCTTTTTTCTTTCTTTCTTTCCTTCTCTCTCTCTCTCTCTCTCTCTCTCTCTCTCTCTCTCTCTCTCTTTTTCTCTTTCTCTCTTTTCTTCTTCTAATTTACATCCAACCATTACAACGTTTCTTTCTTCCTTTAATATCAAGGAACTTGATATTTCTCACGCTTTAGATACTTCTTTCTTCTTTGTTGTTATTGTTGTTGTTGTTGTTGTTATATGGTCGTTATTATGGTTATTGTTGTTGATGTTGTTAATTTACACACCTTAGTTGGAGATCTTTTGTTTTTTCTTTTTTTTTTTTTTTTTTTATTATGGTTTTTCTTTTCTTTCTTTTTTTTTGTTTTGTTTTTTTTTCTTTTTTTCTTTTTAAGAATATTATCAGGGTCAATCTTTTGGATAAGATTTTGTTTAAATTAGGAAAAAAAAAAAAAAGACCAAATCACATTTTGATATGTTAAGTAGAATTTTTTGGTATTGTGAAGAGTCTAAATTGTCTTATTTTTTTTTTTTTTTATTGTTAATGTACACAGATCTTTTTAAAATTTGACATCTTTGTTTTTTTTTTTTCCTTCATTTTATTTGAATATTATTAAAGCAGATTAAAAAGTCATTGAGATATGATTTATTTCAAATAGGAAGAAAATATCATTTGTAGATTTAATTTTTGGATAAATTAAATATTGAACATATATTTATTATCTACGTAAAATTCAAAAAGTTTTCTATTGTTGATATTTAAATTTATGTTTCTTTTAAATTCGAGAGAATCATTTAATTTTTTCCAGTCTTCTCAAGGTAAATCTTTCAGACAAGATCACGTTCTTAGTTTAAAATCCCCAGACATTTTCATTGGTATATCAAATAGAAATAGTGATACATGAGAAGGAGTTTTTTTTTCATTTCAACGTCATAGGAAAGACGAAGACAGACTTATCCCTTCTTCTATTTAAAAAAAAAAAAAAAGAAAAAAAGAAAAGAAAAAAGCTTCTTCAGCTTCTTTTTCTTCTTCCTCGTAGATCTTTCTTACCATCAGCTGCAAGACGCACGTCTTCTCTCTTCCGTCTTCCGTTGTCAAACGTATTCGGAGAGTAGCCGAAGAAAAGCTCTTTCATTTCGTTTCTTTTCAAGTTCCGTGAGACGCAAACAGAGAGTAAGCGAATGTAAGAGAAAGACAGACAGATAGATAGATAGAGAGAGAGGGAGAGAGAGAGAAAGAAAAGAGACCATGGTACATATATCTCTGCCTCACAGACTCCCTTTCTCTATTTGCATGACTTTGAATCTCGCGGGAGATAACTAATGCGCGCGTGGACGACTTGCCAACCTAACCTCTGAATCGTCCACCAACGCGCGGTAGCTGAACTTTTTAAATAACGCGCAATTACTTCTTCAATTCTTTCGTGAAATTATTTCTAAGATATTTCTATTTTTTTTTTCCTTTCTTTTTATTTGTTCATTTCTTTTTTTCTTTTTTTTTTCTTTTTTTTTTTTTTTTTTTAAGGAAAGTATAATTCCACGTTCTTTTTTATTTTTTTATTTTTTTTTTTTTTTAAATATCGTCGTACACAAATTAAAAAAAGAAAATGTATCTTAATATATTCGAAATAAATCGTGAATTTAATAAATAATGTCAATGTACGTGTACAGATGATTTGAAATTATTTGTTGTTTTGTTCTTTTTTTTTTTTTCCTTCACAAATATGGCCGCTTCCGGTAAATATTTAACGCGCGAATTTCAAACGAAATCTATTATTATTAAACTATTATTGCAACTATATATTTACATATGTATGTCTTCGATTAAAATATTTTATTTTTGTTCATTTCTCGATTACATCAGGAGAGTTTTGTAGAGAGAAAAAGAGAGAAAGAGATAAAAAAAAAAAAAAAAGAAAAAGAAGAAAAAGAGACAAAGAACGTTGAGAGGGAGACTAAAATGTAATTTTTACATTGGCTGATGTAAATCCTGTTCGCGTGGGAGTATATCTCGTGATATCAATCCAATCTTCCTTAAAACGTCAAGAGAAAAGAATTTCTTCATACAATTTTTACTTCGCGAGAGAAAAGAGGAGAGACATTTTTTATGGAATAAAAATATCCCTCGTATTATTCTCACGTAATTAATTAATACATTTTAATGGAAACAAATCTTTAACATTAACAATATAATTCTATTGGTTCATTTTTATATATAAAAAGCGTTCAGACATTTTGTTCATATATCATATATCGAATTTTATAATACAATCCACTTACATTGTACGACGTATGCCCCTAATTCGGCTGCCAGATCGAAGGATACAGGTAATCTTCCCTGGAGAATGTCCTGTTTCACTTGCAGAAAGAATTGATACCTGCGAAATGATTAAAAAAAGAGAAAAAAAATAGAATTATAAAAAGATAAAAATAACGATAAGAATAAACGAAAATATTAGATCGATCCAAAATAATTACTTTTGCTTCAATTCTGTTATTATCATAATATTAATAAAAAAAAATATATATATATATATAGAAAAAAAATTTGAAAAATTATTATTCAAGAATTTACGATTATTATTCTAATAGAACTGCAATTATTGTATAATTGTCAAACAAATAAAATCTAAGAACACACATACACACACACACATTGTGACCATTTTCAATAAAACTTTTAGCATTATTTTACATGCAACGTTGATGCACGTAAGTTCGTTCATCGAGGAGATAAAAAAAAAAGGAAAAGAAAAATACACATACAAAAAAAAAAGAAGAGAGAGAAAGAAAGAAAAAATAGGCAAAAAAGAATAATTCGAAGGTTAGATTTATCAGTGATAAATGGAATTAAAAAAAAAATCTAAAAAGTGTGTCAAATAAAAAAAAAAAAAAAGATATAAAGTCATGAGAATAAATCTAAAATAAGAATAAGAACGAGATTATGGTGGATAAAGGGGAGTAGAGAAAGAGAAACGAAAAAAAAAGAAAAAAAGAAAAAAAAAAAAGAAGAAGGAAAGAAAGAAAATTAACAAAAAGTAAAAAAAGAAAGAAGGAGTAAGGAGAAAAAAAAACAAAAAAAGAAGTAAGAGAAAAAGAAAAAGCAAAAGAAGAAAAGCTAAAAGAAAAAGAAGTGACGTTGAATTTTTAGCCTGCGGCTTACGTCTCGCCGCAAACTTCAGTTTTACCACGGTCTTTCGCCTTGCGGTTTCTCCGCACCTTGTCTCGTAGAGTTATCGTTAAAGGGTTTCCATCCTTTTTTATCCCTTTTTCAATCTCACTCCTTCTCTCTTTTTTTTTCTCTCTCTCTCTCTCTCTCTATGTCTGTCTTTGTCTATGTATCTCTATCTCGCTTGATTCTTCTTTCTTTTAATCCCCCTGATTCCACTTGACGGTTTTTTCATTCTCGCCAAGCCAACCATTTTTTTCTTTTTGCTCTTTCTTTTTTGATCTTTCCTTTTCTTTTTCCTATTTGTTGTTATATTTTTTCTTTCTTTCTTTCTTTTTTTCTATCTTATTCCTATATCTCGATCCATCCAAAAGGGCTTACGTCGTCACACTTGGATTTTCTTTTCTCTTATCTCATTCTATTTTCCACTATCCAACGATATTTTCTCTTTCTCTTTCTCTCTCTCTCTCACACACACACACACACACACAGACACACACATTTTTTTTCTCATGTGCGTAAATTTCTTTTTTCCTTTTCTTTTTAATTCGACGATTATATTCGTCAGACGCGATCGACGCTCAGCCATTTTGAATTGAAAAAGTTTCTTCATCTCTTCATTCCGTGATATACTGTTAATACTTCTTATAAAAAAAAAAAGAAAAAAAAAGAAAAAGAAAAAATTGGATTTTATTGTTATAAAAAAATTGTTGATCGATCAATCGAACGCTTTATTTATTTATTTATTTATTTATTTATTTATTTATTCATTCGATTGAATATAAAACGAATCGATCGTACGAAACTATCTGTCTGTCTGTCTGTTTGTCTGTCTGTCTGTCTGTCTGTCTGTCGAATATAATATATCTGCACAAAAAATATCAAGACACACGTGGGCTCGTAACCTTATGGTGAAACGTTGCCAAGGACCGTTTGCAAAGTTTACGCTCTGGCGCAAAAGGGAACTTAAAAATCCTTTCGTGCGTTCGTGGGCGGACATTAGTAAGATAGGCACGACCTCGATATATAGCTCGACCGTTTCTTTTCTCTCTCTCTCTCTCTCTCTCTCTCTCTCTCTTTTCCTTGGCGAGTTTCTCGCGAGCGAGCAAACAAAAAGAGAGAGAGAGAGAGAGAGAAAGAGAGAAAGAGAAGAAGGGGGGGACTTTGTAACAGCGAAAAAGTGAGTGACTCACAGAACGAGGCTCGTGCCACCGTAATATTTTTACCGCTGCGTTTTTTTTTACGGACATCTCCATCTATCGGCTCGAATTTAAACAATGTCTTATCATTGTTTATGCTTTAATAATATTGATAAACAAACAACGACAACGACGACGATGATTAATTGATTGATTGATCGATTTATAAATTAATATTTAATAATATAATATATATTATCGAAATTCTTTTTCTAGACATATTAGAATCTATTTAATTGACAATAATGTAAATTAATTATTGAAATTGTTTATCTGCAAATTTCTCTCTTCGCAAATACATTACACTGCTATTACAAATAAATAAAATAAAAATAAAAATAAAATAATGAAGAAACGCGATAGTGTTAAAAAAAAAAAAAAAAAAAAAAAAAAAGCCAAAGAAAAAAAAAGAATGAAAGAATGAAAGAAAAGAAGAATGATAAAAAAAGGGTAAAGGAGAGAAGAAAAAAGAAAAAGGAGAAAAGAAAAGAGAGCACAATTTAAAAAAAAAAAAAAAAAAAAAAAACAACAAAAAAAAGGGAAAAAACGATAATACAAATTCGAAAACGGCGAAGAGTATTTCGTGGCTCTTGGCGGCAAACGTTAGATAGGAAGGAATGTTCCCTATAATTTTCATTTTCGGTAGGATAATTGGTGCACGGAGTTAATTGGTGGGAGCAGCACAACGATGATGGTATTCGGTTCGTTGCCTAGAGCAAAATGCGAGGATATAATCTATGGACCGAAAAAGAGAGGAAGAGAGAAAGAGAAAGAGGAGAGAGAGAGAGAGAGAGAAAGAGAGAGAGAGTCCAGACTTAGTTGTTAGAAACGAGTCAAAGGAGAGTTTCTCTTTCGATTACAGGGGGGGGATGGATATCCCAAAAAGAGGTTGGTGGAAGAGAGTAGAGAGTTGAGAGAAGTCTCTCTCTCTCTCTCTCTCTCTCTCTCTTTTGCTCTCCCCCTCCCCCTTAACCCCTTTCTTTTCTCTTTTCGGTTCTCCAACCACCCACCGGCACGTTAAAAGTTCGACTTAGGCCATGGCGAACGACGCACGCCAAACCCACTTGAAATATTTTCGAACACGGATCCTAACTTCTTCTTGGCTGCTATCCAACATTTTTATTTTATCTTATTTTATTTTATTTTATTTTATTTTATTTTATTTTATTTTATTTTATTTTATTTTATTTTATTTTATTTTATTTTATTTTGTTTAATTGTCTCTTCCTCTTTCTTTTTTTTTTCTTCTCTTCTCTTCCTTTCTTTTCCTTTTTCAATTGGACCCCATTAATGTCGAATTTATTCATTTTAATGACAAAACCGAACTGTTCGTTTCTCAAAGAAAAACACTAATAATAGTAATAATAATAATAATAATAATATAAAATAGAATTGATAACGTTAGAAGAGTTATGTTTGTTACGTTCCATCAATTGGTCATACTCGAGAATAAAAAATGGAAGTTATATTAGCATATAGATTGAGTTCGTCTCTTTTTAAACTTCTCTCTCTCTCTCTCTCAATCCTTCTTTTCTTTTCTTTTTTTTTTTTTTTTTTTTTTTTGGGACTCCAAATACTACTCTTTTTTATCGATTAACCTTGCAACTCACTATGACGTTCTCCATACGCATAATTCACATTTTATTATATAACACATTCTATAGAGGCTTTTCAATTATATTTCTTCT
>NC_140826.1:3290000-3295000 GCF_050613455.1 Vespa mandarinia | reverse complement strand
CTCCCTCTTCCTCTTCCTATCTCCTCTTATTCTAAACAAAAATCGTATGTATTTATGTATCGTAAGATAATCTGAAACGGATTAAGATATCGAAAAGAAATATGATAAACAGATAGATAGATTAAATAGATATGGACAAATATTGATTTTGCTTTTTTACATACGAATTTTTTTTTTTTTTTTTATCAAAATTAAAATATTCCAATTGCAATAAAATCTTATGATACATTATATCTAATATAAATTTCTTTTTCTTTTCTTTCTTCCTTTTCTTCTAATTATTCTAATTATTTTAATTAATTAATTAATTAATAATAATAATAATAATAATAATAATATATATACATATAAAATCACGAATAGAAATAATTGCTTTCTATTTCTTTTTTGTCTTTTTTTTTTCCTTCTCACAAAACATTAAATATCGAATTTTCATTATAGAAAATAATTGTCTCACCGTTTGATTTTCATGATCCAAATAACGCAGACCGAAGTAAGCGGTTTCTAAGAGATTCAAATGCCTGAATACTCTATCCAACAATTCCTGGCCGAGATTGGAACTCTGTAACGAGATCGAAATGGTTATACGAGTTATTATGAAGGAATAATCATCGTCGTTAGATAGATAGATAGATGATAGATAGATAGATAAATAGAAATCAAAATAGAAGTAGAGAGAGACAGAGATAGATAGATAGACACAGAATTAGTTTTCGAAGTTATAGCACAGACATAGATCACTCTGCACGGTTGACTATATAGGATAGATCGATGGGTAGATCAATAGATCGATCGATCGATCGGATGTCGTTCGATCGAGCGTAGCAATTTAAATCGCGAATTGCACGCGTCATTGAACATGTCTAACTGTGGTCGCGAGTCGATAGAAAATGTCGTCGTCTATGTCGTTATAATAATTCATTCTTCTCTATCGTTAGTTTATCGTTCTTTCAGAATTACACGTGAAAAGAAATCTTTTCTCTCCTAACGGCTTCTATTTTTTTTTTCTTTTCTTTTCTCTCTTTTCCTCCCCACTTTCTTATCTTTTATTTTATTTCTCTCTCCGTTTCCTATCCCTCGCCAATGATTGATTTATCCCAAAGTAATCTTTCTCTTTGAGTACTTCAAAATGATAAAAAAAAAAAAAAAAAAAAAAAACCAAACAAAACAAAACAAAACTATAAAATATTGTAATCAAAGACGATTGTTTTTCTTATATACGGAGCCCGTTGATATTGAAAGCAGGTCACCCAGTTTGTGAAAAAAAAAAAAAAAAAAAAAAAACAAATAGTTAAAGCTAATTTTTTTTGCAAGTTACCATAAAAAAAAAAAAAAAAAAAAAGGGGGAAAAAAAGGAAATAAATAAATAAAAACAAATCGTACGATCAGACATTAGTAACAATCATACGAAATTATAATCCTCGATCTCCACATATATATATATAACAATCCAAAACAAAGAATACAATCATATTCCTAAACTGGATTATAAACTCGATTAATTAATCTCGTACGTTCATTAAAACGTTCCAACTAAGAGGATCGCTCGTAAAATCGTTTGACAAAGAATAGAAAAAGGATGTGGGGAGAAGCCATTGGAGTTTAGGTTCGACTTTCGTTGTTAAATCGGTTCTCTTCCAACCACCCCCCTCCCCAACCACCCCCACCACCCTCTGTGGCATTGTTCTCTTTCAACACACACACACATTACATATACCATGTACACACATTCATATATATATATATATATATATATATGTATATTATATATACAGCTTCCACATATTCATATGTATGATATACACATATCGTATACATATAGCTATACATATATACGTGCAACATATACATATATACATACTCCGAATAAATAGAGATCGGAATAGCTGGTTTCCGTTTCTCAAGCGAGCCGTGACGTTCTCTCAGTATACTATGGAGAGGAAACGGACGCTCTTTTCCCTCGAGGGAATCTAACGGAGAATCTCTACTATGTATTTCGTACGCTTCAATCATTTATATATACATATATATATATATAAGTATATATGCATAGATATACATATGTGTATATGTGTTTAAACCCTTATGGTGGAATATTCTCCTGATTTTACTGTTTGCTCGTAATTAGCATTGCATGCTCTCTCTTTCTTAACAACACACATTCTCTCTCTCTCTCTCTCTCTCTCTCTCTCTCTCTCTCTCTCTCTCTCTCTCTCTCTCTCTCTCTCTTTCTTCCTTTTTGTTTCTTTTTATTTTTTATTTTTATCTTTTCTGTTATCAATTATCTCGAACCTATAGTTCTTTCTTTTTTCTCTTTTTATACAGACTAATCACAGCTAATTATCTTTCTCGCTCTCTCTCTCTCTCTCTCTCTCTCTCTCTCTCTCTCTCTCTTTCTCTATCTGTCTATCTATCTATCTCTCTTATCTTTCGTATTAAATAATAATTCATTAAACGAATACAATTTTTAATCATTTTTCTCGATCAAGTATATGTATATATTAATCTTTATCAATCATTATTCTTTATCAATCTATATTTCTAATTATATTCATCGTTAGATCCTTTTAAATGCTCGATCGAATTAGAAAGAGGAAAAAAAAAAAAAGAAAAAAAGAAAGAAAGAGAGAACTGTCAGTAATATTCTAAAAACAATTTTAACAATCTAACCATAAGATTATCTAATCTTTTTTTTTTTTTTTTTTTTTTTTTTTTTTTTTTTTTTTTTCAATAATTATCTACACTTTTATTTAGATCAATTTTCTTCTTCTCTTTTTTTCTATTTCCCCTTCCTTTTCAGATCGTAATATTAAATAGATGCAATCTCAACAAAGGGAACACTTGTAACCTTCATTCTATAATACACACACATACACACACACATACACACATACACGCATACACACATATAATAATCGAGATAATTGAATGAGAAGAAAAAAGAAATATTGTATAATAAATAGTAATATTATTATATTCTACGTCCGTCTGTATTTGTCCGTGCTCAAACGTATCATCTATGTGATATATGAGTGTGTGCATTATAACATGACTTTAATGTGACTAAAGACCTCACACTCATACCAATAAAAGATTTTCATTCTATAATGGTATACACATAGGTGAGATGGAACACTTTCCTGATACGTTTCCTGCGTCTAGTCGGGGCAATACTTTCCGAGGTCAATGGCAAGAAGAAGGTAAGGCATAGCGATAAATAGCATAACGTCTATCCCCTCTTTCTCTTTCTCTCTCTTTCTCTTTCTCTCGCTCTCTCTCTCTCTCTCTCTCTCTCTCTCGCATAGGCGTCGATTCACTATCTGGATCGTAGCATCGTGAAATTTATTGTGGGTGCCCTGAACTATCTACCACCGACATCTATCCTCGCTTGGGTGTTGCACCTGCACTTTTACTATGAAACGAGAAAGGTGCCAACCATCTCCTCTCTCTCTCTCTCTCTCTCTCTCTCTGTATCTATCTCTATCTCTATCAATCTATCTCTATTTCTCTTTTTACACCATAGATTCAACATTTTTTTTCTCCCGTTTTCTCGGGGGGATGACCATTTGTTCTCTTCGGTGAGAGATAGAGAAAGAGAGAGAGAGAGAGAGAGAGAGAGAGAGAGAGAGAGAGAGAGAAAGAAAGACAGAGAGACAGAGAGAAAGAGAGAGAGAGAGATTAACTCGAGTTTTTTTCCCCATTACGACCATTATTTCTCGTGAGTCTTACGTTCTTTTGATAGTTCAATGTCATTCTCCCCATCCAGACGCAATCAACTTCGGTGACGCACGAATTGTTAGAAAAAAAAAAAAAAAAAAAAAAAAAAAGGAGAAAGAAAAGAAACAAAAAAGAAACAAAAAAATAAGAAAATGTTTTTATAATTCGTCAATAATAAAAATTATCTTTTTATCTTTCCTTTCTAATTTTTTTTCCTCTTCTTTCTCTCTCTCTCTCTCTCTCTCTCTCTCTCTCTCTTTTTTTCCTTTTTTTTTTTTTTTTTTTTTCTTAATTAACTCATTGTCAGATAATTACATTCAGATTGATACGACATAATATCAGAGTTTTATGCACGTGTATGCACAGTACGTATGCAGGGTGAATGCAATAAGTTTTTAATTTGTTTGATATTGCAAATTATGGATTGGTCTAGGAACTTTTTTAAAACTCCGTTTAGGAACTTTTGTTGTCCTTCAATATTTGTTTGTAATAATAATAATAATAATAATAATAATAATAATAATAATAATATTAATAATAATAATAAGAGGACAATGAGTGAAACGACAACGGATGGAGGAAAACAAGAAGATGTATTTTCTGCTCAAAGGAAGACGAGGAAGAGGAAAAGGAGGAGGAGCAGGAGGAGGAAAGTCCGATAGCGATGTCCAAGGTTTACTGTCTAACTCGACCGGTTACTCCTGCGAATCCTTTTAAATCTTCGTAATCCTTGTGTGTGTGTATGTGTGTATATCCTTTTGTGCGTAAGTGTGTATGTGTTGCACTGTACACACACGAGAATACAAAGCTTTTCGAAAGCTCCGGAATTAGCTTTTGTGCTTTTATTCAAAAGACCAGTGAAAATTCGTACGAACGAAGACAATACTGTTTCGTATAATATATTATATTTCAGATTATGTGGATACCCTTTGTGTAATCAACAGCAGGATCATATCTCAATTATTTTCTTTTTTTCTTTTTCGAAAAAGAAAGTTAGATATCTATAAAAGAAAAAAAAAAAATATATATATATATATATAAAAAGAAATACAAATTTATTTGAAACACATTCGTACGATTGCAATAATTTTTATTTATTTATTTTCTTTTTCTTTTTTTTTTCTTTCCTTTTTTTTTTTTTTTTTTTTTTTGTTTCAAACATCTAAATTCCAAATTCTAAACGATGGCACATCTTTTGATAAAGAGAAGAAAGAATGATTCGCGAATTTCTTTTTTCCAATTAGAATAAATAAATGCATAAATAAATGAACAGATAAATAAAT
>NC_140826.1:3282500-3285000 GCF_050613455.1 Vespa mandarinia | reverse complement strand
CTATCTCTTCTCCTTCTTCTTCTTTATCTTCCTCATACCACTTTTAACTTCTTTGCTCCACGTTTTCATCTCGAAGTGAACGGCGCCAATCTCTTCCGATCTTTCTTTTCCTTCCTCTCCTTTTTTCATACTCCACACAGCAAGAAGGCAAACCGTTTATTTAGACATTGCTCTCCTTTTTCCATCTCTCTCTTTTCCCTTTCTTTCTTTCTTTCTTTCTTTCTTTCTTTCCTTCTCCCTCTCTCTTTCTCTTTACATCTTCTTCTTCTTCTTCTTCTTCTTCTCCTTCCTCTTCTTTTCTTTTAAAAGCCAACGGCTTTAGCCCCCAGCCAAGATTCTTCTTCTTTTTCTTTTGCTTCTTCTTCTTCTTCCTCTTCTACGTGGGAATCCTTAGCACAGCAGTAACACAAAATCGACTTTGAGATTCAACTTTCTTTTTATCGTACTAAACCGCCGCGCCATACCTCCCCTCCCCTATACCCATCACTATCACCACCAACACTATCAATCCATCCACCCACCCACCCACTCCCCATCAGACAATCCCCATTCCAGTCATGAGTTTCTCGACAAAAGTACACAATGCAATTGTTCTTTTTCCAAGCGCCCAGTATAATGGGATTCTACAGATATTGTCGAGCGAACGAACGAGATTTATATGTGCGACTTTTTTTTTTTTTTTTTTTTTTTTTTCTTTTCTTTATTCCCTCACCCCTCCTTTGAACAAAATAAGTTACATCCTTTTACCTCTCTCATCTCGTTCCTAAAGGTTTTTGGTTACGTTTCTTCCAATCGATTTTGAAATGTTTTTCTTTTATCCTCCTTCCTTCTCTCTCTCTCTCTCTCTCTCTCTCTCTCTCTCTCTTCCTCTATTTCTCTTTTTGATAAATAAATGTTTATCAAAATTTGAACATATCATTAAAACATTTGACATAACAAAATTATTACTTGTCATAATACTCGCAAGATTAAAATTTATTATAATCGGATCGAAGAGGAATCGTCAAGTCGAAATATAATGATTGGATTTGTTTGATTGTAGTTTTACAATGTAAAAAGCAAAAAAAAAAAAAGATAAAAAATATTTTTAAAAAATCTGAGTGAATAAATAAATAAATAAATAAATAAATAAATAAATAAATAAATAAATAAATAAATACAAAAGAAAGAAGAAAAGCTTCCTCTCATTTTCATTTTTCTTTTTAAGTTCCTATTACTATTATACAAATGCACATGCACGCGCGTATATAAAAATGTACACAAACATTCTCGTTTTATAAGAGATACTTGTAATTATATAAATACCGATATTCTCTGTCAGTAAAAAAGATAAAGAGAGAGAGAGAAAGAGAGAGAGAGAGAGAGAGAGAGAGAGAGAGAGAGAGAGAGAGAGAGAGAGAGAGAGAGAGAAATACTCTCGCTGAAGGCACTTAGAACCTCGAGTACGATTTCCCTTCTCTTATTTACCATCTACCAACTATGACGGCGGCGATGATAATGATGATAATGATAATGATGATGATGAACGTGACGATCTCTTGGAGTGATCCTAACGATCTTGGAAGGAATAATAATAATAACAAAAAAAAAAAAAAAAAAAAGAAAAAGAAAAATGACTTGATGCCAATGACATGTCATAGCTAACGAGGAAAAAATAAAAAAGAAGAAAAAGAAGAAAAAAGATAGGAAAAAAAGAAATTAAGAAGAAAACAGTCTCGTTTTCATTCACAGGATATATATATATATATACATAAATGTTTATGCGCGTGGAAAAAAATCTATGAATCCTGTGAATCCTGCGAAATTCAAATCTAAAAGATTAAGATTTGTGAACGTAAGAGGAAAAAATTCTTAAAGGAACAAGATTCTCATTATATTAAAAATCCAAGTCATTTGGGATTACTTCAACCGTGTACGGTCCGTTAATGCTTCCTTTTCAATCTTAATGTTAAAGACCAAGAAGAAGAAGAAGAAGAAGAAGAAGAAGAAGAAGAAGAAGAAGTAGTAGTAGAAGAAGAAGAAGAAGGAAGAAGGAAGAATAAACGCTTTCGTAGCTATCGTCGTGTGATTTAACCTCCATCAACGTTACCACCACCACTGCTACTATTACTACGTTACCATCATCAACATCACCACCATCCCCTCCTCCAACCCCCCACCCCCCCATTGCCCCTTTACCTCACTTCACTTCACCTCATCACCATTCCGCTCCATTGCGTTGTGGTAACGATGGAAACTTGGTTGCATTTTAACGCGATCTATGCATAATCATCAAGTGCCCAAGGAGAAATTAAATCTCGTAAAGGTAAAATTTCATTTCGAGTTTGAACGCATTTCATTCCCACGATCTATAATACATGTATGAATATAAATTTTTAAACTCGTTGGATACGAGTCTCTCTCTCTCTCTCTCTTCCTCTCTGTATATATATATATATATACATAGACATAGATATATATAGAATTAATATATATATATATACCTTTATCTCTCTCTCTC
>NC_140826.1:3275000-3277500 GCF_050613455.1 Vespa mandarinia | reverse complement strand
CAAACTATACTAGTATAGTTGGTCCATATCCCCAGAGGATAGAACACGTTGGGATGGGAAATATTAATCCGTAAAATTATAACTCCGACGTCGCACGTATTAAAGACGTTCTTAGTGTTAGCTGTCATCTTTTCTTCTCTTTTCTTTTCTTTTCTTTTCTGTTTTTCTTTTTTTTTTTTTCTTTTTTTTATCTTCTTTTCCTTTTTCCTTTATCCTTTACTTGTTAAATATACAAACGAGCAATCTATGTACATTGATATAAATAATCGACTTTGTAAGCCGATAGACTACGATAATATCTTCTCTTTTCTTTCTACAATCATATCTCTTTCTCTTTCTCTCTCTCTCTCTCTATTTTTTTCTTTTTTTTTTCTTTTTTTTTTAATTAAAACGTGAATTAATTTTATACGTGACTAAAGAAGAAAAAAAAAATATAATGGAAATATATTAATTCAGAATGTAGAAAAAATTACTACTAACTATATATGTGTGTGTGCGTGTGTGTGTATCTATTGAAAAAAAAAAGGGTAAAAAAGTATAGGAAAAATAAAATATAATGAATGAATCGATCATTCAAAAGATTATATAAAATAAAATTCATGGGAAAGAATGAATTAAACGAAAATTAATTTGTTTTATTTTTTCTTTTTTCTTTTTTCTTTTTTTCTTCTTTTTTTTTTTCAAATTCGCCGTTTATCATTATCTCGTTCCTTTTTATATTTTTTCTTTTTCTTTTTTTTTTTTTTCGTTCGTTCAACCAAAAAATTGTCATCGCCCGAGCGAATCAAACATAAAAGAAATGGAAAATTGAACGAACGAACAAATAAAAAAATAAAATAAAATAAAATAAAATAAAATAAAATAAAATAAAATAAAATAAAATAAAATGAAATGAAATTAAATGAAATCTAAGAGAAGTTACTATCAGTTTGACGTTTAAGACGAATCGTTTGCAAGGCAACCGTGTAAATCCATATTTAAAGATTGAAAATTATTAAAGTGTATTAATGCGATATGCATTATTATTTGATTAGCCATGTAGCTGTTGTAGGTCTAAACTAAGAAAAAGATCTAAAAGAATAATAATAATAATAATAATTTTAATAACAAGAATAAGAAGACAGAGAGAGAGAAAGAGAGAGAAAGAAAGAAAGACTTCACGATATATAGATATATACATCCCTTTTTCATAGAACACCATAAATAAGAAAGCCAGTGCCGCATTTATCGTGAAGCACATTTATACACTCACAAGCAACTAAAATCTCACTCTCTAAAAGAAAAAAAAGAAAAAAAAAAAGAAAAGAAGCAGAAAAGAAAAAAGAAACAAACCAAAAGTCTGAAAAAAAAAAAAAAAAAAAAATTAAAATGTTTCTCCTCTGGCGATCCGACAATAAAAAAAAAAAATAAATAAATAAATAAATAAAAATAAAAATAAAAAAAAAAATTAAAAAACAGCCAGCTACTATATCTGATAATATCGAAGTCGCAGAAAAAAAAAAGAAAAAAAAAAAGAGAAGAGAAAAAGAAAAGGAAAAAAGGGAAAAGAAAATCAATTTGATATTAAACGAAATTAAGAGATATACATTTTGTTTTCTACAAGAGACCCTTAAAATGGTCTCTCCCTTAAAAATGGACGTTGCGTTAAAAAGGGCCTGGAAATGTATAAATGCGGCCCTGATGAAGGCCGATAATGGGTCGTTCCTAAGGCGTACACCATCACTATCACAACAACAACAACTACTACTACTACTACTACTACTTATTAACTTACTACTACTTACTACTACTATTACCAGTACGCGAAGTAGTAGTCGAGGAGTCAAGATAAATCATCGTCTTACGAGTCGAGGGTTAATCAAACGAATTCCTACGATGATAAATGGAAACGTTTCGTTGCAATTACATCCCTCTCCTTCTCCCCCCTATCCCCTTACAAGCTCGTCCCCGTACTCCTATCCTCATCCCCTCCTCCACCACTATCAACCTTCCACATCATCCCATAGGAAGGCACACGATCGTCCTTCACGGTTTAAATCCTCCTCTTTATCCCTTGTATTTCCTCGATCAAATATACCTTCTCACTCACGCTCAACCCCCAACCTCACTCACTCACTCATCCCCTAACCCCCACCATCAATATCCTCGATCACAATCTTCCTTATAAGAAAAAAAAAAAAAAAAAGGATAAAAAAGAAAAGAGGAGAAATAGAAAAAAAAAAAATTATACTACTGAAATTATTTAAACGATTTTCCCGAAAAAGAAAAGAAAGAGAGAGAGAGAGAGAAAAAGAATCTTCATCCCCGTTTGACTTATTTATTATTACGATTAATACTGAATATTAATTATATTAATTGATATTAAATTATTGTTGTTGTTGTTGTTATTATTATTATTATCTGATATAATTTTTATAGAAGAAACTTAATAAAAATTATAATTTTTCTTTTTAGATAATAGAAATGATCTATTCGTTCATTTTCTAAAACGTAAGTCTCA
>NC_140826.1:3267500-3270000 GCF_050613455.1 Vespa mandarinia | reverse complement strand
CGTACCGGTCCGTTAATTGAAAAGATCTAAATAAAAATATATCTATAAATCAAATGATTTTTTCTTTGCATTTTGAAGATTTATTTCCTTTCTCTTTTTTTTTTTTTCTTCTTTCTTCTTCATTATTATCAAATAATCGACAAGCTAATGAACGAAATAAAATTTTCCACGATCTTGTCAAAAATAACTTGCTAATAGTCACGTTATAAAATGAAAAAAAAAGAAAAAAAAAAAAATAGATAAAAGAAAATAAAAAAGAAAAAAGAAAAGAAAAGAAAAAAGTCAACGATTAATGTGCGTTAGGATTTAAATAAAAAGAAAAAGTAAAATCAGAAAAAAAAAAACGAAGAAAACTATTGTTAGTTTTCAATGCAATAGTTTTCACGAAATCTTAAACGAACACACAATATATATATTTTTTACAAATCCAAAATTTGCAAGGTTATCGTATAAATAATTAAATAAATAATGATCGATGTGAACGTAATTATCGAATTGAATGAGGTAGATAATATAATCGTTGAAGAGTTTCTATGGGAGTTATGGATAACGTGTTAGAAATATTAGAAAATATGGAAACTCGATACTCATTGGTTTACACCTACACCTTATCATACACATATATATATATATATATATATATATATATGTAATAGATACACATATTATGTAGAACGTACATAATCAACACTTCATTGCATTCCATGATATCGCTTTACTTTTACACGGGCGCATATCGAACGATTAAAACGTACATTTTCCGCGACAATATCACGTATATAAGCTCGTTCGAAAAGAGATAGAGAGAGATAGAGAGAAAGATAAAGATATATATATATATAGAGAGAGAAAGAGAGAGAGAGAAAGAGTGAGGTATTATACGATAGTATATGATCGTCGTCGATGATCGCAGTCGAGAGAGAGAGTTCTCGTAAATTGATCGTAAAGCGATACCGAGCTAACGATCAATTTCGTATAAATCGTTCAATCGATTTGTCGATAACTCGATTTGTCTTCACGAAACTATAATCCGTATTCCGCTTCTCCATATATATATATATATATATATTATACTATACTTATACGTATATAATGTATATACGTATTATCGTAATATACAGGATGAGTTTGAAAATGTCTTTAAACGGGTCAAAAGTTTCAAGGTGATAATTAAAAATCAATTTGGACAATTTGTTATTTAAATTGTTTTGCAAGAAAAAAAAAAAAAAAAAAAGAAAAAAGAAAAAGAGAAAAAAAACAAACAAACGTTCGTAGTACCTTTTTACGTTTAATGACCTGAAAATGGTACGACGCTTGAAAGATTAAGCTTGAAGGAATAATTGATTTATTCTTTTTTTTTTTTTTTTTTTTTTTTTCAATCGTCTAAGGAATTTCGGCCCAGCTACGTTCTCGTCTGCTCGTTAAAAAAAAAAAAAAAAAGAAAAAAAAAAAAAAAAAGAAAAAAAAGGAAAGGAAAAAAGAAAGAAAATTATTTATACAAATAAAAAATCGTTTAAATCGAATTAGAAAACTTTTCCTTTTCTCTGTTTTTTTTTTTTTCTTTTTTTTTTTTTTTTTTTTTTTTTTTACCTTTACAAGGACTGTACATCGATTGCATATTAATTTGATGATTAATTGGATAAATAATATAATTTGTATATTCACCAATACGTCCTGTAATAATTCATGCTCGTCGAGAAGGATCACTTTGCAATGGAGGAGCCGGGGCCTACGGCTTCCGGTGGGCCTTAGTCCAGGACACAACCACTCCACCACCATAGCGTCTATAGCTTTCTCACTATATTTCCTTAACAAATCCTTTCTCTTCTTCTTTTTCCTCTTTCTCCTTCACCTCCTCCACCTTCACCACCACCACCACCACAACCACCACCACCACCTCCTCCTCCTTCTCCTCCACTACCACCACCTCCTCCTCCTCCTCCTCCACCTCCTCTGTTTACTCCTTCATCCGCTTGCCGGCTTCACGCATCCTGAAAAAAAAAAAAAAATAATATTCATCGTCAATGAACTCTCCCAATGTATTTATCGTCATCGTAATAAAATAATATCAAGATTTCACAATTTTTTTTTTGTGGTTAATTTAAAATTTTTCATTCAATCATCATATATACATATTCGAAATTATAAATAATAATTTGCTGTTCTAATATTATTCATACAATAGGATGATGATGATGATGATGATGATGATGATATGATGATGATGATGATGATGATGATGATGATGATGATGATGATGACAATGACGAAGACGATGATGATTGTGAACTAACTTTTCTTTTCTTTTCTTTTATTTCCTTTCCTTTTTTTTTTTTAATACCTAAATAAAAATGTCGAGCAAATTCATTCTTCAAAAAGAATAATATGACCCCTATAAATAATTCATGAAAAGATACGGGAGAAAGAGAGATAGATAGATAGATAAAGAAAAAGAGAAAAAGAGAGAGAGAGAGAGAGAAAGAGAGAGAGAGAGAGAAGC
>NC_140826.1:3245000-3262500 GCF_050613455.1 Vespa mandarinia | reverse complement strand
AGCTTTTTATAAAGGGAACAATGGATGATAACACATTTTTATCCAAGCTTTAATAATATCGAATGATATTAAATTCTAATAAAATAAAAAGTATTCTTAATTGTCTTCCTTCATCTTCACTCTTCTTCAGTATTACATTTTTCATGTATTATCATTTAATTTAATTTTATTTTATATTATAACGATTTACGTTTAATTCCTTTTCAGTTTTATTAGATATCTTTTTTGAAAATTTATAATGTAATATAATTTTTATGTCAGATAATATCATTGTACCAAACAATGGCTTCAATTAATTTCTTTTCTTTATTCTTTTCTTTTCTTTTTTTTTTCTTTGTTTTCATTAAATCATATAATTATTTTAATTAATTACAATATCTAAATCTTTCAAACAAAATCATTGTATAACTTATTTAAAGTGCATTGAAATTTTTTTATATACATATATATTAAAATTTTGTAACTTCTACGTTGAATAAAATGTCACTTAAATTATTACTTAAATAATTTATTAATTTCATTATCTAATTTTAAACAAAAACATATTTACAATAGGTTATGTGTAATTTTGAGGTTAAACAATACGTAATATCCGTATCAGTTCGTTTCAAAGATAATACGAACGATCATTAAATATTATTTATTTTAATATTTTAAATATCCAAACGTTATTAAAAAGAGAAAAATAAATAACATGTAATTATTAATACAATACTTGAAAAGAGACTTATACTTAATTATATATTGGTATAATTGATACCAATTTAAAAAAAAAAAAAAAAAAAAAAAACAACCTAATAAAAAAAAAAGAACTAATAAAAAAAATAATAAATAAATAAAAAAAAATTGTAAAAAGACACATAATAAAAGAGAAAAAGAAATATATCAAAATCGAGTAAGTAAATAAATACTTGCGATCAATTCGTCTCATGAAAAATGTCTCTTCGATGTGCCGAACTCTCGCATTCTGAGTGCCATTGAACTCTCGAAGGAAAGAACGTACGTACGTACGTACATACGTTCATACATACATACCTACGTACGTATATATATATATATATATATATATATATATATAAATATATATATATATGTATGTATGTATTGTACATAGAACGTTTATACGAGGCTCTGGGAAACAGGTTTCGTATCCAGAATTCCTGAATCTGTATCTCTCTTCGTGTAACAGAAAGCGACGGGGCTTAACAAATTGCGACGGTTAACCCATATCGCAGAACTAATTGCAGGGAAGTCTGCCTTTATTAATCAGCCTGGTACAATATATACTATACGTTCGACCAACCGTAAAGTCAAGACGAGAGAAAGAGATACGACGATTTTTCTTTCTTCTTTTTTCTTTTTCCTTTCTTCCTTTTAGTTTTCTTTTGATTTTTATTTATTTATTTATTTTTTTTTTTTCTTCTAATCCATCGAAAACCATTCATTCGCACTATTCAATCGAATTATAATCAATTTCTTCTTATACTCTCTTCAATCTTTCCTTCCCGTTCCTAACCAATAATAAATCATACGGATTATTTCAAATAAATATTTAATCTATCCTTACTTTACAACGTATTGTTTCTATATGGATATATACGATATATGTATGTATGTCGTTTATGCGATCGAAGAATATATATATATATATAAAGAAAGAGTAAAAGAAAGAGTGAGATCAATCATTTTCTTCTATTTTTCTTTCTTCTTTTTTCCTTTTTCTATTGTCACACCTTCTTCTTAATTATTTTTAATTAAAAAGATTTGTCAATAAAATATGAAGAACATTTTCTAACCTCAATTTACTACCAACGTTGGTACGATAGAACCGTTAGTAATTCGTTTAATAGTAAATAGACAAATATTTGCATGAATGTACGTGTGTATATATATATGTATGTGTGTGTCTGTATGTATGTGTGTGTACATATGTATATATATATGTATTTATGTACGTACGTATATATGTATATATCTCTCTGAATAAGAATTCATCAGTCGTCGTCGTTCTCGTCCTCGTCGTCGTCTTCGTCGTCTTCGTTGTTGAAAGAAATTGAGAGAGATAGAGCACAGAGTCGTTCTTTAGAAAGAAACGTTAACTTGAAAATCAAATTCCAAGTGCTACCACGACGACGACAACGACGGCGACGACGACGACAACGAACGATAAAGTATTCCAAGAAGTACGCGACGTCTTCTAATTAATCCCCTCCCCACTCTGTTAACTTCTCCCCACTACTATAACCTCTCATCCTCAACTCTAACCTCTCTCTCCCTTGTCATCCTCCCACTCTCTCTCTCTCTCTATCTCTCTAATACCTCTGTCTCTGTTTCTCTCAAAAGCCGATCACAGTCGCATTCAATGCCAATGATTATCGTATAATCGATGGGATGTTCTTTGAATTGGTTAAAAGGATTTTTCTCATCCCTCATCTCCATCTCATCCCATCACCCTCCATCCTTCATTCGAAAGGATATGAATTTATATACAGGATCAATTCCCCTTTCCAAATTGCGATAAAACGAATGAGAAAGGAAATATCTCCAACGTAATGAGTAACGACGAAATCAATGATCCTTGTTATAACCTATAAAAAATCGTTCGATAACTTCGAGATGATTTCGAGTGTAATAGAATCGATTGATTCTATTGGATATCTCTTATGAAAATGTAAAAAGAAAAATAAATAGGGGAGAGAGAGATAGAGAGATAGAGAGAGAGAGAGAGAGAAAGAGATAAAGAAATGTTTCATCGAACATTTTTGTAAAAAAAAACGAGAAGATATATAACAGATTTTATAATTGATACTCCGAGATATTTCGATTATATCGGAGAATCGGATTCGATGCTTCTATTAATTAAATAAAATGAAAATAATAAATCAAAGAGAGTAAGAGATAATGATAGTGAGAGAAATTTTAATTTATATAATATTTTTAAAATGAATAATAATGATAATAATAATAACAATAATAATAATAAAAAGAATATAATAATCGCACAGATTTACAATTTCAAAAACTACTATGTTATAATCTAAAAATCGTTCGATCCTTCGATATATTTACTTCGAATATATATATATATATATAAATATATATATATTTAATAAATAAATATATATATATTTGTATATATATATATATTTATTAAATTTTTCTAATAATAATAATAATAATTAATTAATTAATTAAAGGGAACGATAAATAAAATGGATTAAAAAAAAAAAAAAAATCGTATCTATAATTGTTCTCCAAAAAATTAAAGGTGAAAGATGAATAAAAAGAAATATAAAAAGAAATTAACTAAACTTAGTATAACCTCAAAAAAAAAATTACAAAAAAAGAAAAAATAATAAATAAATAAATAAAAATAAAAAAAACAATTACTTATTCTTAGATTTTCTCTTTCAAAGGACATCGTATTCGAATACTCTGAAAGAATGTGGAAGCAACGCGTTCCCGTAACTCGACGATTTTTATTTCCCTCACACGTGCATGCACGCGACAGAAAAGAAAGAAAGAAAGAAAAAGAAAGAGAAAGAGAAAGAGAAAGAGAAAGAGAAAGAGACAGAGACAGAGAGAGAGACAGAGAAAGAGAGGAGACAGAGAGAAAGAGAGAAGAAAGAGAGAGAAAGAAAGAAAGAAACGCATGGCTATGTCCGATGCACAAGACAAGAGCAATTCTTTTTCCCATCCAAGAATTCCCTTGAAATAGCGACGATATAACCTTGGTATGTAATAGTGAATACCCCCATTAGCCGTACCATTGTCCTCCATAAAGGATACAACAAAAAAAAAAAAAAAAGAAAAAAAAAAGAAAAGAAAAAAAGAAAAAAAGAAAAAAAAAAGAAAAAGAAGAAGAAACAAAAAGAAAAGGAAAAAAAATTCTTCTCGTACGTACCACCATGAAATTTTTCAAAGAATGACTTAATTACGTCCGGACGTTCAGGTCAAAGGTCATTATATTTATCCTGATTCAATTCAAACGATCAAGAAAATTATTTATTATTAATTATTTGGTAATATTATTATTATTATAGATCATATTTATTAATTGAATAATTTATTAAAAGATAATTATAAAATATATATATATTTTTATATTAAGATAAATAATAATAAATAATAAATACATGATAAGTGGTAATACGATTATCAAAATTCCCGCGCTTTTAATTCCCTCTGAATTTCGAAAATTTATGACCTCTAACCAAAAAAAAAAACCTTCGATACAATTGTAACGATGATTCATAATTCATTGAATGGAATTAATCGATGTGTGATAAAACAATCGTTTTCTATTTTTAAATATTTGCATTTGCAAGAAAAAAAGAAGAAAAAAAAGTAAAAGGCATTGAAAATACTTATAAATATATTAATCTTTATGAATCTTATTATTACCCGATCTTTATATTTTTATTTCTGTAATGTCGAGAGAAAGAGACAATGATGATGACTTTTGATTCGTCGATGAAAAAAGACGAACAAAAAGTCATATATATATATATATATATATATATATAAAATTTCTAGTAATAAATTATATAACAAAATATAATCTTTGAAATGTAATACATAACCTCTTAAAAATTACGATGATAAAATCAAATCCATTTATTAATTATTTCAATGTAAAAACATTCGCAAGTATAAATCTTTACGATAAATTTTTTTTCTATATATGCGATCAATATTTTTTTTTTTCTTTTTTATGTATTTTAAATTTCATTCCATTTTTCTATAAGTTCTTTTATATACATATGTAAAATATTGTGTTCATTTTTCTCTCTCTATATATATATATATATATATTCATATAATTTTTTTTCTCATATATATATATATACATATATTGAAAAAATGTAGGTTTAAAATTCGTTCGAACGAAAGGCACAATCGCGCAAATAAAATATATATGAAACAAAAAATCGTTTACTTTCAAAAATTTCTATGTATAAAATTCGTACGAAATGCGAACGCGTTCGATGATAAAATAAAATAAAGAAAATATAAAAAGAAAAAAAGAAGAAGAAGAAGAAGAAGAAAACGAAGAAGAGGAAGAAAAGGAGAGAAAAAAATTATGCTCACCTCGATCACCAAAATCGGACGACGGATCCACCAAAGAGAATCTTGATCGTTCAACGTAACAGAAGTAGAAACAGTAACGGCAATATCGGCGGCAGCAACAGCAGCCAATCATCGTCGAAGGATTTTCTTCTTGAGAGGAATACGAAAATATACATACACAATACACACACACACACATATATATATATATTATGTATATATGCATATGTGTGTATAAAAAAAAAAAAAAAAGAATAAAAAAAAATCCCTAAGCGATACAATACCGTAGATCGTATCCCCCTTTCCTTTTACTCGTAAACGCGGAACATCATTTCACCGGTTAACAAATTTTTAATGACGAAACGTATCGATATTAAAAATAAATAAAAAAAAGCGACGACAGTAGAAAGGGGAGGAAATGACAAAAAACAAAAAAAAAAGATAAGAAAGATAAAAAGAAAGAAAGATGGAAAGTTGAAACAAGAAAAAGAAGTAGTAGTACTAGAAGAATGAAAAAGGAAACGAAAAAAAAAAAGAAAAAAAAAGAAAGAAAAAATAAATTGAGAAAAAAGAAAAGAAGTGTCCTTTAATGTTGGCGATTTCTCACTCACGATGGAGTACGACGAATGAGAATAGAAAGAAATGAAAGAAGAGATGATAAAGGAGAAGAGGTGGAAGAGTAAAAAGAAAAGTCAGACGAAGGAGAAGAAGAAAAGGAGAAGGAAGAGGAAGAGAAGAAAGAAGAAGAAGAAGAAATAGAATAAATAGAAGAAGAAGAAGAAGAAGAAGAAAGAAGAGAAGAGAAAAGACGGCGTGACATGTCAGTCAGGTGGCAGAGCGCGACAGCGATGTGCGCTATCGTCCTCGTCGCGTTCCTCTGCGTTCTGCGGAAAGATTCACGTTTGTAGGAACTCGCGCGAAATGAAGTAAAAAAGAACGAACGAACGAACGAACGAACGAACGAACGAAGGAGCGAGCGAGCGAGCGAGCGAGCAAGCGAACGTACGTACGAACGTATGAACGCGTACGAACGAACGAACGAACAAACGAACGACGACGACGAACGAACTAGCGCGAACTAGCGCGAACGAGCGAACGAACTCGAAGGAACTTCGTGCCTCGCCGGCTCTGCTACGACCTCGCCGATTGGCGGCCGTCGACTCCCCACTACCATCATTCTCTCTCTCTCTCTCTCTCTATCTCTCTCTTCTCTCTCACTCACTCACTCACTCATACTCGATCCTTGTCTCTCTCTCTCTCTCTATGCGTATATGTTAAAGAAAAGGACGAAGAGAACGTTGATCAGGGCACTGCCTTCGTTCGAATGAAACTGAACCGGAGTTAAGCTCTCGAAGGATTCGGATATGCCTCTGGCTAACTTCTTCTTCGTCTTCTTCATTTTCTTTTTTTTTTTTTTTATTTTTCTTCTTTTCTCTTCTTCTTCTTCCTCTTATCATCTTTGACTTATTACCGCACTACTACTAGTAAATATCATTACTACTCCTACTACTATTACTATTAATTTTTCATCACTTTTTCTATTCTATTTCATTTCCTCGTCGAAAACATACCCTCGTACTATTTACTTTTTGTTCTTTTTGTCTTTCTCTCTCCTTTTTGTCTTTCTTTCTTCTTTCTTTTTTGTTTTTTTTTGTTTTTTTTTTTTTCATCTAACCTTCAAAATTAATATACCGCCAAGTTAATCTCTACTTTTATATACAATAGTACTACGCGATGACGACGCATTTACCGAGTACCAACGATCATGACCGAAGTTATTCCTCCTCCTCCTCCCCCCACCACCCCGCACCACCATATTCGGGATTTACAAATGGCCGATCGATTACATATTCCGGCGAATTAACCTCGAATACATTTAACTTATACACACACACACACACACATACAAACATATGTATATATATATATATATATATATATATTTCATTAGTTTTCGATATTCATAAGCGAATTTGAAAGATATTTTCCCTAAATCTAAGATCTATTATTATATCCAATCCGATCCTTTCCTTTCCTTCTCCATTTTCGTTTTCTTTGTTTTTCTTTCCTCGCAATCTCCTCATCCCTTCTCCGAATCCAACCATCGCCGCGTTGCCGATTTTCTTTTTCTCGAACCACGTGTCGGAGAAAAACAAATTAACGACGAAGGGTTTTTCATCGAGTACTTTGATTATTTTTACTTTCGAGCAAAGCTTAAGCATGAGATGGCCCCATGGGATGAGACGTGTGAAGGGAGGGATGGAGAGGGAAGGAGGGTATGCGAGAGGGGGGAGGTTTCTCACTTGAAATAATTCTCGATAACTGTAATGTATTCTCTTGGGTATGGCATAGCGAAACGTTCAATCCCTCTCTTTCGACAATCTACTATCTATCTATCTATCTATCTATCTATCTGTTTGTCTGCTACTAATACTACTACTACTGCTACTATTACTATTACTAACCTTTCTCCAATAAAGAGTCTCCGGTCTCGTGCCAGACGAGTGCTATTCCTAATGCCTCCTCGATGCAAATATACGGAGGAAAAGGAAGAAAAAGAAAAAGAAAAAGAAAAAAAAAAGAAAAACAAGAGAAGGAAAAAAAATGGAACAAAAAAGGAAAAATAAATGAAAAAAGACAGCTAGGCATCTTGTAGATTCTCTTTCTTTCTCTTTTTTCAGCGCGCGCGCGTACACGGCCATTAAGATATTCCTCGAAAGTACGATATAGCGATCATCATGTCTACGAATTCATCATCTCTTATTGTGAACTAAATGAAAAAGGTAATGCTCTTGTTATTCTGTATAAGAGAGAGAGAGAGAGAAAAGGGAAAAAGAGAGAAAGAGAGAGAGAGACATGATAAATAACTACGTGGATCAGCTTGCTCACTATATTTTTACATAATATATACATAAACTGAAGAAGATCTAAATTAAATATGTCCCTCTTTCTAGTTTTCTCTCTTCTCTCTTTATTCCTTCATTTCCTTATATACGCTCGAATGAAAGATTAAAAAGAGTTTTTAATTGATAAAAGAAAAATTTTAATTTTCAACGTTCGTATTAAGGTATGGTCTTACATTTGCGAATAATGCACGTTTGTTTCTATTGTTGTCTTGTTATTGTTATTATTATTATTATTATTATTATTATTATTATTATTATTATTATTATTATTATTATTATTATTATTATTATTATCATTATTATTATTATTATTATTATTATTATTATTAGAATATTCGTTATTCGAGTTAAGAGACCGTAATACGTTCGTGCGTAATTTTTATAAAAACATCGCAAATTTTTAATTGCATACGTCCGTTGGATATTTAGCGGACTGCAATTTAACGCACATTTTTTTTTCCTTTTTTTCCTTCTCTTTTTTTTCTTTCTTTCTTTCTTTCTTTTTTTTTTGTTTTTCACATAAACTCACTCGAGATATATATATATATGTATACTTACGCATATGTAAAGTGGAAAAAATATCTATGAAATTCCGTATCACTTATTGCAGAATGAAAAATTTTATTTCGATTGAACGGGGCCGATCGTGCGTGCGCTTGAATGTTTCTTTAAATAAACGAATGAATGAATATCAAACATTAAAAATAGATTGTTTTCAATTGGAACAATTCACGATTGACGTGAATAATAATTGAGGATATAGTCCGACGAAATTGTAATAAACTGTTGTAAGGTGATGAAAATTTATTACAATGAACGGAAATGGTTTAATTAACTTTTTATTAATCCAAGACGAATTACCGTCGCTACCTTTGGACGAAGTTACGAACTACAAAAGTGTCGACAATTGTGTCAATTCAAAAAAGGATTATTAATTATCCAAAGATAAACGGAAAAAGTAGGAGGTTATCCAGCGACGATAATAAAAAAAACTGTAATTTAATGATATCCCATGTACGTCTAAGTATAGATGGCACTTTTAAACGCATGCGCTTTATCGATATTATCTGAACAATTTTTAGAGTGAAAATTTCAATTCAAATTTTTCCTTCATTCTCCTTTTCCTTTACAAAGTAAATCGATTAATGGGGAAATTGTTAAAATAAATTGAAAAGGATCGTTATTATTTTTTCTTTTCTTTTTTCTTTTTCTTTTTTTTTTTTTTTTTTGCGATTACGATGCGATCAAAATTATGGAATTATTTTTATGACGTGCCTTAGAATAATATAATTGATCGAAGCGACATCTGGTGTAAATATATAGTAAACTTCTAACCAATAGTAATTTTATGGTCAGTGTTGTCGGCCATGTTTATAAGTGCGTTCGTGTGTTGTATTCTGTGAAGGTTAATGTAGTCTTTCACGTCATCATGTTAATTTAATGTTTACGTGATAAATAAGTCAATTTCTGTAAAAAATATGTTGTGCACGTGACGACAAATAGATAATTGGTTTTGTGTATTTAAAAAAGTGGATTTAACGGTAAATATCAACGTTTAAAATGGCGTGGTTCGGTGACAGTCTTTCTGGCTTATCTCATTTAAAGGGCCAAATTACGAACTTTACGAAGGAGGTACTTTCCGAAGGGATTGTCAAGGAAATAGGTACGCAATGTATTATCAATTGGATCGAATGAAAACAATAGAACGATAATAATTTGTTTTCTCTCTCTATATTATTTCGTGAAAGAGCGATGAAAACTTTTTAAGGTTATTTCCGACTGTCAAAATAAGACTCTGTTTTATCGACGTAGTAACATCGACGTAGCTTATAACTCTTAGCGGGAAATTCGTATTCTTCTTTCTATCTAATTCCGTTCATTATGTTAACCGATCAAACGACGAGATAGATGGTAACGCGATTAAAAAGTGAAAAAAATGAAAGAAAAAAAAAAAAAAAAAAGAAAGAAAGAAAAAATAAACAAACAAAAAAAAATAAAGGAATAAAATAAAAAAAGATTAAAATGGAACAAAACTAGACAATGAAACGGCATAATTTTATCTTTTAATACCTGTATTCCGTGTTATCACTGATCAAATTATATCCTATATATAATTGTCCTATCGTTCTCTCTAAAGTAATAGCGAAGAGAAAAAAAAAATAAAAAAATAAGAGAATAACAATGAAAATAACAAGTGATATTTTTCAACGTTCTACGTGACTTGTATAAACAGTGTTTTATTTTTTCTTTCCTTCTTTTTTCTTTTTCTTTTTTTTCTTTTTTTTTTTTTTTTTTTTTTTCTTCACCTATTCTAGACGATCAAACGATGCAATTGAAAGAAGCGAACGAACGGTGCATACAACTGCAAGAGTTACTGGACACGAAGGACGCTGAGGTGAGTCTCTCTTGCTCTCTCTTTTTCCTTCTTTTTCCTTTTGTATAATCGTATCTCATAATTATCTTTCTTTTCTTTTTTCTCCACGTACCAAGTTATATCATATCGTCCTCCTAATATCGATCTCTCTCTCTCTCTCTCTCTCTCTCTCTCTCTCTCTCTCTCTATAAATTCAAAATTTATCAAAAATAATATTTAAGTTTTTTACGTTATCAGAGAGAGAGAGAGAAAGAGAGAGAGAGAGAGAGAGAGAGAGAGAGAGAGAGAGAGAGAACCTAAAGACCCTTCTTCGCTTAGGGTTTTCGCGATAAAAAATAAAAAAAAAAAGAAAAAGAGAGGCGGCGATGGTTCGAGCAGGGGAAAAAAAGAGAGGGAGAGGAAAAAAAAAAGGAAAGAAAGAATAAAAAAACTACGGCCGATTAGAAATGATTTCAACAGATGTCACTCTCCCTAATATAATCACGGACGAGTGTAAGGCAAATACATTTAACTTATCTACCATATTATACAACCCTACTACTGACAAAATCCTTTCAACCCCCGTTTTTATTATGTCCCGCATCTTCTATTTCTTTTTTTCTTTCCCTCTTTCTTCCTTCCTTCCTTTCTTTCTTCCTTTCTTTCTTCCTTTCTTTCTTCCTTTCTTTCTTCCTTTCATTTATTTCTTTTTATTATCATTTATTCTTTACAATTCAATGTAAATGTGCATTACAAACAAATATGGCGTCGCGACGCCACTTAACCTTTTTAATTGGATTCAGAAATTTCCGTATTTCGTTTACGTTTCTCTTTTCTTCCCCCCTTCCCCGTTTTGTCCTTTTCTATTTTTCCTTCATCTTTTGTCCCCTTTCTCTACGTTGCTCTTATTAAAAATTAAAAAAGAAAAGAAAAAAAAAAAGAAAAATTAAAAAAGAAAAGAAAGAACATTGAACATTCGAATATACTTAATTCATATTATATACGACCGATATAAAGGATGTGTGTGTAGTATCGAAAAAAAAAAAAGAAAACGAAAAAAAAAAATACATTTATTCCTCAAGAGATCATTAATTCGAAATATTCAAAGGTCATATGTCCATTTTATATGGAACTTTGTCCGATATTTTTTTTTTTTTTGAAGATTATTTATCTTCGATTGAACGTATTGAAAAAAAAAAAAAAGAAAAAAAAAAGAAACAGAAAAGAAAAGAGGAGAAAAAAGAAAAATCGCTTTATGAAAATAAATGACCCACGTTTACGATTTGCGCATAATGCAACAGTTCGGTATTGCATAACCTTCGACATCGTCTCCGTTCACAGAGAGCACACAGAAATAGTTCTGTACTTGAGGTCATTGAAGTCCCCTCTTCTTCTTAGTTCGTTCCGGTTCGCTATCGCGGCCAATTTGTGGAAACGCAGAGACCAAAAGCCTGCAAACGTGCTATACTCTTTCTCTCTCTCTCTCTCTCTCTCTCTTTCTATTACTCTGTCTCTCTCACTTATTCTATGCTTTTGTGGTTAGCCCTCGAAGGCGTCTACTCTCCCGTTGTGTTTCGTCTACACGATAGAATGGCTTGCCGATATCGCGAGCTTTAGTCTTTGCGTTTAACAATGTCCACTGTTCGAGACAGTTGAGAAAGTTTTCGCTGACGATAATAACGGTTTAATGGTCCCCGATCGATTTTTCCAACCTTTCCTTTTGTTCAAAGAACGATCAACATTACGACAACAATGACAAAGACTACTATGATGAAACAACGACAATAATACTTTTAATATCTACTCCTTTCCATATTTCTTTGGATACTACTTTTAAAAAATCATTTTCGTCCGATTTCTCCAATTTTTCTTTTTTCCCTTCTTTTCCTTTTTTTTCCTCCTCATCCTCCTCCTCCTTCTTCTTCTTCTTCTGCTTCTTTTTTTTGGTCCAGAGAATTTTTTTTCTTCCCCCCCCCCCCTTTTTGTTTAGTGCAGAAAGTCGACGCCATTTTGCGTGAAACAATTCTATCGCAATTCCCAATTTTTCTGATTAATTTTCCTCTAATTTTTTGGTATAAAGTTTCTTTTCCTTTCTTTTCTTTTTCTTTTTTTTTTCTTTCTTTCTTAATATAAAACACTGACGACATTATATAAAAAAATCTATTCATTTTTCGATCAGATTTTAATGATATTTTATTCTTGAATACAACGAAGAGAAAAAAAGGAAAAGGAGGAAAATATAATATCGTAAGATTAATTAGTTGATAGCGTAAAAGCTAGTTTTATGCAAAAGGTATTGTGCATGTATTATTTGTACACATACATATATAAATATATAAAGGATATATATATATACACACACACACACATATATATATATGTATATATATATATATATATATATATATATATATATATATATATATGACTACGTATGTACGTATATACTGTACACGCAAAGTTATCGACAAAATGGCCGCGCCTAGTTAAGGGTTAACGACTGCTCACTTTGAATGGAACGACACGGAACGACGTTGATTATGGCAACTGCCTTGAGTTTATTTATATTACTATACGTTGTGTTTACTGTCTCTCTCTCTCTCTCTTTCTCTCTCTCTCTCTCTCTCTCTCTCTTTCTCTCATATTTACATTATAATATTAGAAGAAAATAAGAGAAAAGGACAAAAAAAAATAATAAACAAAAAACACAAAAAGAAAACGAATCCGATTAAAAGAAGAAGAAAGAAAAAATATCTCGTTCAATTTATTACTATACTTCATTTTTTCTTTTTATTTTTCAGTTTTATTATTTTTTTTTTTTTTTGTTTTTATAGATAAATCAATAACCATTATTTTTGGCTTTTCTAGTTGACGATAGGATATATAAATAAAATTGTTACACAACATATACACCTCTTCGCTTTATAATTTTATCGTTCATATTATAGATTAGATTTTATTATGTATATATATGTAATATATATATATATATATATATATATATATATATATATATATATATATATATCATTCAAGAAACTCAAATCATGTTCTTCCTGTAATGCGCGAGAAAAGATTACGTTTGATACGTTCTTCTTATCTCTTTATATCAATCGAATGAAAACTATATTTTATTTTATTTTATTTTATTAATTTTTTGTTTGTTCTCTCTTTCTATCTCTCTTTCTCTTTCTTTCCTTCTTTTCTTTCCTCATTTTATTTTACTTACAGTTACACATTTATTTATTTTATAACAGGATACACATGTACAATGAAATCTCTGCATAGTGTTAGAAAAAGACGAGGTCTACGAATATTCTCAATTGAAATTAAAAGAATCAAAGAGCTACGTAATTTTACGTATCATCGTATACGATTAATTTTTCACATATAAATTTTTTTTTTACAAAAAGGGAATGAGGGCTGAGAAATAGGAGTGGGGGAGAGAGAGAGAGATCGTTCGGAAATTTCTAATTTTCTATACATAATTTCACAATATATGCGAAAGAAAAATTTAACCTTCAAGATTTAATAACCAATAGAATTCTATGTATATTAAAAATAATTTATATATATACTTATCGATAATTAATATACATATATATATATATATATATATATATATATGTATTTTGTAGTCGATTATATAAATCATAGTGTTCGATATATCCGATCATATCTAATTGTAATTAATTCGATATTGATACGTAAATGGCCCACCCACGTATACTTTTGTGATTCTATCGAGTTAAACGAACGTGAATGTTACGATTTCAGCTGGTATATCGTCATTTCCGGTTATTTCGTAATACGCGTGCTCCAGATCAGAAAGAAAGAAAGAAAGAAAAAAAAAAAAGAAAAAGGAAAAAAAAACGAAGAAAAAGAAACAGAATAAAAATGAATATGACGACGACTACGATGAAGACTACGATGACAGAAACAACGTTCATTGACGTTCAACGACGACTACACAATAAAAAACTTTTTTGTTATATATATAGATATATATATATATATATAAATGTACTAAAGAAATGTACTGAAGAAATGTACTAAAGAAAAGTTACTAGACAGCGTTAAAAGTTCCTATAAGTGATTAATTAATTTATTTAATTAATTAATTCATTCATTCCTTCATTCATTCATTCATTCATTCATTCAAAAAGAAAATAAGAAATCGTTTACATTTCTTCGATAATTTTCAAGTTAATCTTTCCTTTTGTATCGTCGAAATTAATAGGATCCTTGATTTTTATTAAATCAGAAGAGAAAATCGATTGAAAATCAAAAAGTATGAAAGTAGTATTGAAAGATATCGAGTAGATATTTTTTTTTTTTTTTTTTAATAATCATTTGCGAATATCTTTGGTCCATCTGCGAACTTTTAAACCGACCTGTACCATTACTCATAGAAATCACATCGTAAAATCCTTTGTATCTTTTTCTATTTTTTTTTTTCTTTTTTTTTCTTTTCTTTTTTTTTTATGATGTATGTACACGTCATTTACTCTCTCTCTCTCTCTCTCTCTCTCTCTCTCTCTCTTTTTTCTTTCTCTCTCTATCTTTCTCTTTCTAACACGGATCTATTTCCAATTATCTCTTATCTAGAAATTACACGGAACTCTAGATATAACTTGTTTCTTTATCTAATTCCTCTTTTAAACGTTATTCGTTAGATTTATTAAGAGAAAAATAAATTCTTAGTTATAGTTCATTCATTCGATTCTACGATATTTATTATTTTGACGTAGTTTAAAGTTCGATCGAATGATTTTGCTGGAACCAAAATGGCGATAAATGCATTCATACATACATACATACATACATACATACATACATATGTACGTACGTATGTTTATATCTATATAATTATTTTATGTGTATGTATCGATTTTACAAGGTCATCAATCATTATCTTTCGATTATAACAAATTATCGATTATGTTATATTACTGACGTTCGATAAGTTCATTGATTTTTCATTAATTAATTGATTAATTAAGAAAAAAGAAAAAAATTTGTGTAAGAAGAAAAAGGACGATACCAATCGCGAGAAATAATTTCTTTTTCTTTTTCCTTTTTTCTTTTTTTTTTCTTTTTTCTTTTTCTTTTGTTTTTTTTCGCTTTTTTTTCCTTCTTTCTAATTCAATCACGGAACTAAAAATTTTCGACTCGCTTTAATTTTCATCCATTGTTAACGAGGATTATTTCATTGAGGATCAGACAAAGGTAACAAATAAAAAAATATATATTGTATCTTGGATGCAAACTGAAGAAGGATGCAATTGGACAAAAAAAAAAAAAAAAAAAAAAAAAGAAAAAGTCGTGAAGGTAGAGAAACAAAAACACACACACACACACACGCAAAAAGAAGGAAAGGAAAAAAAAAATACAATCGTGAGAAATAATTTCTTTTTCTGTAATCCTTCTCTCTTCTCTTTCTCCTCCTTTTTTTATTCTCTATCGAATTTTCTTTCTTTCCTCTCCACCCTCTTGCCCGTTCTTTTAATACCAATCTTCATCCTTATTATTATTATTTCATCGAGAATCGTGAAGTAAGAGGAACAGAAACAGAAAATCAAAAGAAAAAAGAAAACAAAACGTTTAAAAAAAAAAAAAAAACCAAAAAAAAACGAAAAGAAAAAAGAAAAAAAAAATAATGTTTATCGAGGATGCACAACAACGCAGCTGGATTACGCATAGGTCCCATCTTTTTGAACGTTCGCTTACGAGGATTTTTTTTTTTTTTTTTTTTTTTTTTTTTAAATAAGATAGGTAAGAGTGGGGATAGGAGAGCAGGAGAGGGGGGAGGGGAGGGGGAGCAACGTATGGTAAAAATATGACGGGAGAGAGAGAGAGAGAGGAATAAGATCGCACGGCTGTTCGAGTGAAATAGAAACGAATCGCGAAGCTATATAATGGTAAGGTGGAGTGAGGAGAGAGGGTTAGGCGAGAGGTATGAGAGCAAGAGAGTGGGAGAAATGGTAGATAGGCTAAGGGGTGAGGATGAGGGGGCCAAAGGTGGAGGGGGAATTATCGCAAGGCAAACCTGAGATAAGAAAGGCAAACAGAAACGCGCTCATCGCGCCGTTCGCCGCCTCCCTATACCACCACTACCATCACCACCACCACCACCATCACCATTAATATTACCATAACCATCACTACCACCACCACTACCACCACCACCACCACCACCACCGGACTTCCTTCTCTGATTATGGTTACCAATATTTAAGTCGACACCCTGATTACGAAGCGTTTATTCTTTCTTTTCCTTTTTTTTTTCTTTCTTTTTTATCTCTCTCTCTCTCTCTCTCTCTCTTTTTTTTTCTTCCTTTTTTTATTTTTTTCTTTGTTTCTTCCTTTCGTCGAGAAAAGAAAGAAACGAAGGAAGGAAGGAAGAAGAGAGAGAGAGAGAGAGAGAGAGAGAGGAAAGGAAAGAGGGGGGAAGAAAGAATGTTAAAGAAATGAAAAATTTTTTGTAAAAATGTAATGTAAAAAAAAATGTTACTCCAATTGGTTTTTCTTTTCCTAGTATTTTTTTTTTCTTCTTCTTTTTCTTCCATTTTTTGTTTCTTTTATCATGGGCGTTTAACTTCGTTCGTTTCTTTTCTTTTTTCTACTTTTCCTCTTTTTTTTTTTCCTACGTCACATTTTAATTTTTTAACTTGTTTTTTTTTTCTTATTTTTCTTTTTTTTTTTTCCTTTTTCTCCCCCATTTTCTGTAATCTTCTTTTTCACAGATCTCTGTGTTGCGCCGGCAAAATTGCGAGCTGCAGAAAATCGTCCTCGAGTTGGACACGAAAACGAAAGTATCGGTGAGTTAAGGAATATATATTTTGTAAAAAAAAAAAAAAAAAAAAACAAAAAAAAACAAAAAAAAAAAAGAAAAGGAAATTAACGAGTAAGCTTTTTTCTTTTCTTTTCCGTTTTTTTTTTTTCTTTGTTTTATTTTATTTTTATTGGCTTTTGCTTTTCATCGATTTTCTTTTTCTTGTTTTCTTTTGTATGAGTATTATCATTGACTATCATTATTATTACTATGACAATTATTATTATTGTTCATTCATCATTATTAATTATTAATTATTAATTATTATTATTATTATTATTATTATTATTATTGTTATTATTATTAATATTATTAATACATAATCTATACGATATT
>NC_140826.1:3210000-3235000 GCF_050613455.1 Vespa mandarinia | reverse complement strand
TATTTTTTTTTGTAATTAACTCTCGTGCGTTTCTATTAATTTTGATAAAATAACAATGACAATTACGAATCTTTGGAATCGTGACATCCGTTCGAGAATCGTTACGACAAATAAAGTACTTGGATTTGGATTATTACATTGTACGACACGTTTTCATTGCGCGATAAGACAGACAGAGAGAGAGAGAGAGAGAGAGAGAGAGAGAATATTATTATAGCGACGTAATTTTCTTCTTCGTCATTTTTCTTGCGAGTCTAACGATTGAGAGAGAATAATCCGTAGGAAAAAAAGAAAAAGGAAAAAAAGAAACAAAACGAAAGACACGCGACGAGTGTGCGTTCAATTAAAAATCGCAAAAAAAAAAAAGAAAAAAAAAGAGAGAAAAGAAAAGAAATTGTTTCGAAAAAATATGACGATTAATAAAATTAAATTAACAAAAGGAAAGAAGAAAGGAATGATCGTAGAAAGTCGTAGGAAATAAAATAAAAATATAAAAGTACGACGTGAAGAATTAATAAAATGACGCATGGAAAAAGAAAAACGAATAAAAGAGAATCTATTAATTATTGCGTCTGGCAAAGAGTAAATGAAAAATGATTTCGAAGATTGTGCGAATGATAATCAAAAAAATAAAAAGAAAAAAAAAAGAAGAAAAAAAAAAGAAGAAAAAAAAAGAAGAAGAAAAAAGAGAAGAAAAAAGAGAAGAAAAATATGGCACCGTTGAAACGTATAGGATCTTGAAAAAATACAATGGAACGTAGCTTTTCTTTTTTAATTCATTTTTTTAATCCATTTTTTAATCCATTTTTTAATCCATTTTTTATCGTCGTAGTCGTCGTCGTCGTCATCGTCATCGTAGGTACTTCATTTTTCTTCGTCTTTTTTCTCTTGCTTCCTTCTATTTTTCCTTTTTCTTTTTCTTTTTCTTTTTCTTTTTCTTTCTTGATAGTTACGCGATCATGTTACGGCATAATGAACGATCGCATCCGTTTATCGAAGTGGAACGACGTGGTTCGTTCGTCCGATTGATTTTCCAAAGAACGAACGAAATTATTCGACGTGTTTCTCCTTCCTCTTTTTCTCTCCTCCATCTCTTCTTCCCTCTTCTCTCGTGAGAATCGAGAGAGAGAGAGAGAGAGAGAGAGAGAGAGAGAGAGAGAGAGAGAGAGAGAGAGAGAGAGAGAATATATGTCAGACGCAACAAGTCGCATACATTATTTTTTTTTTTTTTCTAAACACTTTGAAGCGTTCTCCAAAAGATTCAACAATTGATAATTATCAACGATTTGTTTAATCTCGAATGGATTATCTTCAATAAGAGTGATTTCATGGAATTCGATTGTAAAAGAAAAAAAAAAAAAAAAGAAAAAAAAATTTTTTTATCAAACGTCAATAATACAGATATAACGTAGCTCTCTACGGGTAATTTAAAAGTTTATCATTTAAAATAAATAAATAAATAAATGATTAAATAAATGGATGGATAGATAGATATATAGATAAGTAGATAAATAGATAGATAGATAGATAGATACAAAGAAAAAGAATTTATTATCTTTATTATCTCGTTCGCTTTTATCTGTTTTTGAAAAATACACATACACACATATATGTATATATATATATGTATATGTGTTATATCGGTATTATTTATAATGAAGCTAAATAATAACCTCACTGCAATAATACTAATCATTGATCATTAATATGCAAAAATATTAGCCGCAAAAGATTGCATAAACATTCTGTTTTAAACATTTAAAATGAATCGTCGTATGAAATATCTCGTTCTTTATTTCTTTTTCTTTTCTCTTTTTTTTTTCAATGTCTTTCTGGTTTTCTCTCTCTCTCTCTCTCTCTCTCTCTCTCTCTCTCTCTCTCTTTCTCTCTCTACGAGGACGATTGTTCAGAGCCTCAACTTCTGCTCTCTACGACGTGTGCATGACAATCTATATGCAGAAAGAGAGAAAGAGAGATAGAGAGAGAGAGAGAGAGAGAAACAAGGTATGCACTCATGCTGCAAACTAGAGAGAGAGAGAGAGAAAGAGAGAGAGAGCAAATGTTACGACTGGGATTAACGCGTTCTTGTCGTTATGTAGAAATAATATATAATAACTCATCTCTCTCTCTCTCTCTCTCTCTCTCTCAAATTAAAAGTTATATATATATATATATCCATTTTTTTTTCTATTCCTTTAGATTTTTTTTCTCCATCTTTGTCTTCCTAATTATCTACAGGATATGTCTTCTCTTTTTTTCTTGTTAATTTTTCGTTTCTTTTTTCTTTTTTTTTTTTTTCTTTTTTTGATCATTCGTTTTTCATTTCTTTTTTACATAAATAAAAACGACGAGCGTGTCGCGACTCGAAAGATACGTCCGCCATTTCGATTTTTTTCCCCTCTCGATCATCGGCCGCCACTGCCGCCATTTTTATTATTCATCATGCTTATGCTGCCACGCGCGAGAGCGCGTTTTTCCTCCTCCTCTCTCTCGTTTTTCCTTTCTTGTTTTTTTTTTTTTCTTTTTTCCTTTTTCTTTGTCTGTCTTATTCTTATTCGGAAATGTTTTTATCGCGTGGTAACAAATTTAAAATTATCAACGTGTTCCGTCTTTTTATCGTATTTGGTTTACATGAGATTTATACGGTAATTATTATTTCTTTTTTATTTTTTTTTATTTATTTACTTTTTTTTTCCTCGTTATTATTTTTCCTATTTTAATTTTCACTTCTTTCATTTATTAATATTTCATATTTTCTATGTCATAAATTTATTAATTAGTCCGTAGAGAATACCCATATCTAATTTGGACACAAAGTTTTAATAATTAATATTGAGAGAAATGACGATTATTATATTGTCTTCGATGTATTTCGAAAAAAGAAAATTTTTGTCAAGTATTTTTTTTTTTTTTCTTTAGTTTTTTAGTATCTTCTCTAAAGACCAAAGAGAAAATTTTAGAGAACAGAGTGTTAGCTTAACCTATTTATAACATCGCATTACCTACATAAGTTCTACAATATTACACACACACACACACACACACGTACACACAAACACAACACATACACGCACATATATCGCACATATTTAAAGGATCTCTCTGTAGAAATGACCTAGAATCGTTTAGAACGTTCAAATTTCCCGCATTAAATCGGACAAGTTATCAAATTGGCGACCAATTTAAAAGGAATTATTATTAATTCGATTCAAATTTTAATGGAAAATTTTATTTCACTATATTCGTAACGATTAAAATTGAAATTAATTAATTCAAACAAAAAAAAAAAAAATCTAATTTTTATTATTTTCAATAATTGAAATTAAAATCGATTTTAAACCGTATGAATGATTTCCTTTCATTTTATTCGTCTCGATTAAAAATGAAATTATTTATTTAAAAAGAAAAAAAATGTTAAATATAATAATAATAATAATAATAATAATAAATATTTCTAAAGATTTCTGTTTTTTTTCTTTTTTATTATTTTTTTCGAGTTTTTTTTATTTTTTAAATTGTAAAAGAAAAAAAAAATTAGAATTTCTTAACTTAGAATAGCAATGTGTGACCGAGTATGAGCCTCTATCGGTTGATAATACGCGAAGGACACAAGCTTACCTATGATTACTTAACTAACGCGATGCACGATTAGCCGCGTGAATACACATGTATACGCACGCGCGCACCTACACAATCGTGCCTCATATATTGCCGCGTAATGCGCGCTAGCGTACGCGCATGCGCACGCAGAGGCAGGCACGCACGCACGCACGAAACGTATACGGTTAATATCGTTTTCGTTGTAAAAGTCGACATGTCAGAGTCGCCAGACGATAAAAACTGTCGTAGAACCGTTCCTTATCTCGAAACAATAAATGTTTCTACGCTATCGATATGGTGCTCAATATTTTATCATTTTTCCTTTTTCTATTTTCATTTTTTTCTCTTCTTTTTTTCTTTTTTTTTTTCTTTTTTTTTTTTCTTTTTTTCATACGTGGTTTCTTTTTTCCCCCTTTTTTCTCTTAACCTTCCTTTTTTCCATTTCATATTCATTTTTATATATTCGTCTCTTGCGCAATTCAAGTTAAAAATGAAAACAAATTAGAATTATAGTTTTTTTTCAATAAAAAATATATCGTTACATTTTCAATCATCTTACTAGGATTAATGAAAATTTGTTGTTGTTACTTGTTCCTTTTTGTTTTTGTTTTTGTTGTTCGTTTTCTTTTTTTTTTTTTATTTTTTTTTATTTTTTATTTTTTTTCTTGTTTCTGTTTTTACTTATTTACGTAAACGATAAAATGAATTCGAAGTGAGTGAATACGATTTTGTAATACGCGCAGTATAACATATAAAAATGGCGTCGATAATTGTCATTCGTATTACAGTATTTAGCAATGGAGTTGCACAGTTAGTCCGGTGTATTCGTATTGGTTAATTAAAGACGATCCTTGTACTTTAACCTTTGAGTAACTTTCAATCCGTTTCAGTTAACGATCAAGAGACACCTGCTATCGTTTACCGATAGCTTATGTATTATATATATATATATATGCATATATATATATATATGCAGTGTAATTATTTACATGTGTATTTTTTATTAATCATTCGCGACAGTACGAATTATTATATATTTTATTTATTAAATAAAACTCGACATAACGATTTTATTATTATTATTATTATTGTTATTATTTTTTTTTTTAAATGTTCTTTAATCATGTTAACAATTTCTAGATCTATCTCTATCTTTCTCTTTCTATTTTATTCTCGGTGTCATAGAAAAGAAAAAGAGGAATATATATTTACTCCGTTATTTGTGTGTAATTATAACAGACAGGTAAATCCCGATGTTGGAAAACTACATGATGATGATAATGATGATGATAATGATAATAATGGTAATGACGATCATGAGAAGGGTAAAGATGATTCAGTGTTTCCAAATTTGGAGCGAAGGTATTGAGAGAAAGGGAAAAAGAGACAGAGAGAGAGATAGAGATAGAGGGACAAAGGGAAAGAGTGAGAGGGGGAGAGAGAGAGAGAGAGAGAGAGAGAGAGAGAGAGAAAAAAGCACATGTTTATGATGACCATATCTATATATGCAATTTCCACGGTCTTTAATTCAAGAGATTATGGAATACACGAAGAAGTTCTATCTTTTCGTTTACGTAAGCACGATGTAACGTGACTTCGAAGAGACAAAAAAAAAAAGAAGAATAAGAAAAAGAAAAAAGAGAATTTTATTCGAAGCAATGGGAAAGAGAGACGAAACAAAAGAAGTTGAATTAAATTAGAACGTGCCAAAATGTTTCCAAGTGATTTTAAATGTCAATTACTCTTTCTTTTTTTTTTTTTTTTTAATCTGTAATCATGTCTGCAAGAGGAAAAAAAAAAAGAAAAAAGAAAGGAAGGAAAATCAAAAGCTCGAAGAATCATGGGAAAAAAGTGAGATTGATTATATAATAGAATTTAGAGACAACTTTTTTAATAGCATTTTGTGGAATTAAAAGAGAACAAACAAATAAAATAATCTGATTGTTTGCAAATAATATGAAGAAATTCTTCATAAAATTATTAATTGGTATGCTAATTAATATCCATTGTTATTTTAATAATGTAAAGTTTATATCGATATCAAATGGCGAATCATACGAACGATACCTCTTATAAATTTATATTTCCCTCACTTCTTTCCATTTACACTTTAAACGACGTTGTGTTATCATCCCCGTTAATTATTATCACTTCTATCATTCTTTTCAAAATACATATATACTCGCCATTGAAATAACTTTTAGAGAATATAAAATTTCTATCGCTTTATTATATATATACATATATATATATATATATATATATATGTATATATTATATAATATTTGTATGTATATATATATTATATAATATCTGTATGTATATATATATATATTATTGGAAGTGTATCATTGACTATAATTAACCTTTTTTGCACGTAACAGATAACGTTTATCTTAACGCTTATGACCAAATTTTGTTGGCATTTTTGTTTTTTTCTTTTTTTTTTTTTTTGTTTTTCCTCTTCCAAAAGACATTACAACTATTTAGATAAGAAGAACGTATATGTCGATCCGATATCGCAACAAACGAAGACAATAATAGTAACATCGTATTATCGTCATTATTGATAACGGAGTTAATCGTTCGAATGACAAATTTTCCAAAAACAACAACAACAAAAAAAATAATAAAAAATTTCTCTTCTATCTCTTATCTTTATCTTATACACACATACATACAGACACACATACATACAGACACACACACATACAGACATACACACATACATACACATGCGCGCACTCGTACGTACATAACAGAGATATATAAAATAGACATTTTTAAAAAAGGATAATATACAGATATATTAAAAATTAAAAAAAAAATATATATATAGAGATAAAAAACATTTAAAAAAAAATATATATATATATTTATATATTTATATATCTACATACTTGATGTATTATTAATGAAGAAAAAAAAATGATTTACTTACATGAAAAGTATTAATTTATAAAAATAAATCGATCAAAGATCAAGATCAACCGGTATCAGAGCATGCGTCGTATGTAATGGAAGATTTCGTCCTTGTGATCTATTTAACTATCATCCTTGCTTGCACATTTGAAGTTATTAAATTGTCTTTATATCATTAAAAAAATAGTGGGATGACGAATGAATAGTGATGATGTTAATAAGGAGGGAAGGGTATTGACTTCAATTTCTATAAGAATTTTCTCGATATATCAGAAAACAATTTCTGATATAAATTTTTCCATCGATTAATTATCTCCTTAAAACACGATAATTAATTTTAAATCGTTTATACCTGGAAAAATTAAAAATAAATAAAATCGAGATATCATTGTTAAATGATATAAGTATATACTAACCGTAATAATTTCGAGGCCATATTATGTTGGATATTTTCAAAAAAAAAAAAAAAAAAAAAAGAGAAGAAAAGAAATAATGTAGGAATAACTTATGTGAAACGCCCTATAGAATCTCTTCCGTTAACTGAGAGTAAGAATTCCATGAAGTCGAAGGTAGTAATGGCTTTTCTCCCCTTTCTAGAGAGATCTTTCACGCGTGCCTGTTGTGTGTATTTTTGGTACCATTATTTGTTCAAGAATTACGAAAGAAAAAAAGGAAGACAAAAAAGGAAGAAAGAAAGAAAGAAAGAAAGAAAGAATAAAATGTGCATGGACGTTTGTACTCGAAAAGAGACATGCTTTTTTCCGGTATCCAAATCTTTATGAAATAAACGTTTTTCTCTTCTACGGACATCTTTTTCTTTTTACACACACACACATACACACAGACAGAGAAGGGGTAATTTTCTTCTTCATCGTACAAATATCCATAAGGATTCCTAAAATTATATATACAAAGTTAATGATGATTATTGTAAAAATGGAAAAAAATTTTTTAAAGGTATATTTTCAGAGAAATTTTTAACAGAAAATACAAAAAATATTACCTTCGGTTCAGAATGTAAAAAGAAAAAATTAAGTAAACGTTACACCACGTTACAACGTAACAAATATACAATAGAAATAATTAGAAGATACTTTGTGGATGTGATTGAATTTAAAAAAAAAAAAAAAATTACTAGGAACGTAGTAAAAAAAAATATATATATATATATACATATGAAAAATACGATAGACATAAAATAAATGAAACAATAATAACTTATGCAACACATAACGGTACGAAAATAAAATACAAATATTATGTGAGCATATGAAAAAAAAAAAAAAAAAAAAAAGAAAAAAAAAAAAAAAAAAAAAAAGCAAAAGTAACACTATGCTATTGGCACAATAGAAAGAAGCAAATAAAAAATAAAAAATAAAAAAAATAAAAATAAAAGTAGAAGAAAAAAAATATTAGCTTTTGAAAAAGATCTTGAAAAAAAAAAAAAAAAAGAAAAAATTACAACGACCCTAAATAAAAATATTTCATACCGCAAGTGGTACATTTTTTGCCAAGGGAAAAGAAAAAGAAGAAATGAAGTAATAATAAGGAAAAATAAAAAGGGCAACAAAACCAAACCAAAAAAAAAAGGAAAGAAAAAAAGAAAGAAAAAAAGAAAGAAAGAAAAGATAGAAAAGAAATAAAATGTAGAGATCACAGTGCAGCCAACGTTGTTATGCGATATTTAAAGCGTAAAGCTCAAACTGCTTGGGTGTTCCACGCTTGGCAGATGACTTGGTAGAAAGAGAGAGAAAGAAAGAAAAAGAGAGAGAAAGAGAGAGAGAAAGAGAGAGAGAGAAAGAGAGAGAGAGAGAGCAGAGCTCGTGCTTATCTTAAAAGAAAACGAGCTGAACGTTAGCTTCTGAGTATCCGACACGAGACACCGTGTACCTTTTCTATCTTACCTTGGTGCTAATATCCTGCGGTATCAAGAAAAGAAGACGAACGTAGCAAGTTACTTACTGCATGGCAAAGAGAAAAGGAGGAAGAGAAAAAAAGAAGAAAGAAAGAAAAAGAAAGAAAAAAAGAAAACTACGATATGAACACAGAAAGAGAGAGAAAGAGTGAGAGAGAGAGAGAAAGAGAGAGAGAGAGTACAGTCGTCATCACGCCGCCATTATTGCTCTTTGCTAACATTGCTGACTAATCGACGGCACCTAAGTATGAGCCAGAAAATCACTCTGCTCAAAGTCAAATTTCTTTCTGGGGAAATAAGAGCTTTTTCATTTTTTCTTCTACTTTTTCTTTTTCTTCTTCTTCTTCTTCTTCTTTTTTCTTTTTTCTTTTTTTTGTTTGTTTTTCTTCAAAATAACGCAGAGAGTTCTTCGACAGCTCCTGAAAAAAATGGAAAAAAAAATGAAAAAAAACAAGAAAAAAGACAAATAAAATAAATAAATAAATAAATAGAAGTAACGATTCAAAATTTTTAACCAATGGAATGAGACAAATTATACACGAGTCAAAAGTTCCTAGATCAATTTTAAAGATTTATTATTACATACTCTTTTCTTTTTCTTTTTCTTTTTTTTTTTTTTTTTTTTTCAAATTGTAAAACTTAAAGTCTAGAAAACTTTTGTCTCGGTCTGTACAATTTGTTAAAATTTCAAGCTATTTTCTCTCTCTCTCTCTCTCTCTCTCTCTCTCTCTTTCTCTTTGATTTAAATTAAAAAAATTGTTTTTCCTTCTTCTTCAGTTTTTTTTTAATGTTGGAGAGATCAGAGTTAAACAAAAATTCTATGATTTCACTTTCGCGACCCGTTGAATAATAAAATATAATAAGTCTTTCAATGAATTGTTTCGTTACCACCGGAACTACTTAATTATAATCGGCTTATTCTATATATTTATACATATGTATATATATATATGTATAAAACAGACATACATATATAATATACATAATAAATATACTTTTAAATATACTTTTTAATAAGAGGCCAACCTAACAAATCAATAATTTACAATCTATTTTTTCTATTGATATATCGACACATTTACAACATCTTCTATTTACTTAAAATATATGTAATCTATGTATGTTACAATTTCATCTATTTCAAAATCAAAAAATAACTATCACGTGAACAGACATACATAGAAACAAGACAGACAGACAGACAGACGGACAGACATATATTCACACAAAAAAGTTTTGAATTAGATCTATTGTTAATAGACATCAGTTTTCATTCTACTACTACTTCTTCGATTATCGTCATATATTGAACGAAAGAAAAAAAGAAAAAAAAAAATGAAAAAAAAAAAGAGGAAGAAGCAGAAGTAGAAGAAGAAGTATAAAAGTACAAAACGGTATATCGACGAGTTTTTGTGAGGTATAATATTTAAATAACAATGCCGTTTTCTTACCAGTCATTGTAACGCTCTCACCGATTATTATACATCGTTTCGAATGCTATCGCGATTCTTAACATTCATACACGCATATATACATATGTGTATATATATATATATATATATATATATATATATATATATATCGAAGAAGTGACATCAGACATTTAAAAATTATCGAGAATTTCCAAAAAAAAAAAAAAAAAGAAAAAAGAACCCAACAGAGCAGTCCAAAGATTCTTAAATGAATATAATAAAAAAAAATCCAATTACTCGTGACACTTTAGATTTGTAATATTACGCTTATAATTTTTAAAGGCTCTATTAATCAGGCTTTACACGTTTACAAATCTGAAAAAGAAAAAGGGTAAGAAAAAAAAGAAAAGAAATAAATCCCAAAAAAATTGACCACAGTGTATCATCGAATTATCATCCTTCCTTAGTTCTCTGATAAACTTTGATAGAAAAGTAATGACAGTGATCATTTTTCTGTACCTGAAAGAAAGAAAAAGAATAAAAAAAAAAACAAACTAAGAGAAAGACAGAGCGTATACTTATGTATACATATATGTATGTATATATATATATATATATATATGGATATGGATGATCGTTAAGTATCATACCGTAGGATATTTGATTACAGTCTCTGTTGACACAGCTCGTGTCTGGATATTCACTGCCATCTGCTAACGTTATTAACTTCTTTCAGTTTCGTTCTCAAACATATTTTTTCTTCTTCCACTTTTTCATCTATCTATCTATCTATATATATATATATATATATATATATAGATCATGATTTGCTTAAAAAAAGAAAGAGAGAGAATGGGAGGAAGGGGGAGGATACCTATAATTGAAAAATATTCAAATGTTTTATATAATATTAAAAATGGAGAAAGTAAATATATATTGGAAGTTAGTAAGAAACTATTAAAACGGTTTAAACGCGCCTATAGATTATTATTATTATTATTATTATTATATATATACATACGCGCATATATGTATTTATGTGGAGTTAAACATAGTCAAAGGAATTAGTTAGCACGAAGAAACAGAAGAGAGAGAAAGAGAGAGTGAGGGAGGATGAGAGGGAAGGAGAGAGAGAGAGAGAGAGAGTCATTGTCGATACGATAGGACACTTCCTTTCTCACGTTACGTTATCAGCTTTACCTATAATCGTATGTGTATGTGTGTTCACGTGCGTGCACGTGTGTCTGTGTGTGTGTGTATGTGTGTATATATTCAGCTATTTTTTTTCTTTTTTTTTTTTCTTTTTTTTAAGTAGTACATGGTACCGATAACGGGGCATTACGTGTAATGACGCATGAAGAAAGTTTTGTCCGTAATATGCGTCGCGTTGTTGAGTTATTAAAAAGAAAAAAAAAAAAAATAAGAAACAAAAAGAACGAAGAAAAAAAAAAGAAGAATAAAAAAAAACATAAGAAAGAGCTTGGAATGTTTGACACACCAATAATAAATAATAATGAATCACTAGTAACAAAAAGTATATATAGAGTTCTTTTGTTTAGAAATAAATAAAGGCGGTGTTAATTAAAAAATAAAAGGAAAGATATAAAAATGAATGAGGAAGAAAGAGAGAGACAGAGAGACAGAGAGAGTGAGAGAGAGAGAGAGAGAGAGAGAGAGAGAGACAGTCAATGGTTAATTTTTCAATTCATTATAAAAATATTCAATAAGGTTTCTTTCATTAGAAATAATATTGACTTTTAGTTGAAAGGGGAAAAAAAAAAAGAAAGGAATAAAATAAAATGATCATGAGAAAGATAGAGGAAGAAAAGAAAGTCGAGGGTTTTGTTTAAAAAGTCCAGGAAAAAAAAAATAAGTAAGGACAGTAAAAAAAAAATACTTTCTTACTTTTGCGTAAAGTCCAGGGAAAAAAATACTTTTGTACTTTTGTATTGTAATATACGTCTGTTTGCAAGTCAAACGATCCATTATTCCTTGATCTGACCTAACGAAACCCCTTTTCATATTCATTAGATCGTTTTGCTTTTCGATCAAATCAACATATATATATATATATAACATTTGTTCGTCTCTGTGTATTATATATGGTGTATATGTATATAATCTATGTATATATGGATTTATATGTATATCTCTTCGAAATCTTTTTTTTTCTTTTTTGTTTCTGTTTTTTTTTTTTTTTTCATTTTTTTTTTATATTTATTTGTATTTATTTATATTTATTTGTATCCCTGCAGCGTAGCTGTCCAAGAGTAACTATCCATTCTTTCTTTCTTTCTTTCTGTCTTTCTTTAATTTTCTATTTTTTTTTTGTTTTATTTTGTTTTGTTTTCTTTTCTTCTTTCTTTTCTTTTCTTTTTTTTTTTTTTTATATTATCGATCCTCTCGATCGGTATCCGATTTAAAAGACATTCGTAATCGAATTCAAGTATGTGAATGCATAACTCTCGGACGTAAGGATGCTGTTTATATAGATTGTCATCTCTCGTCTGTGTCCGTCGAATTATCTTCGGACGAGATCTTCCTCGATTTATCTTGATTTCGTTGAGTTATACGTGGAGATGTGGTTATTTTTTTTTTTTTTGTTTTTTTTTTTACTTTCTTTCTTTCTCGCTTTCTTTTTTCGTTTAATAAATTTTTAATTCCTCATCTCCTTTTCTCTTTTTTTTTTTTTTTTTTTTTTCGTCGGATCTTGATCCTTTTACTGCATCTCTATTTGTATATGTTGTTGTTGTTATTGTTGTTGTTACTATTATCAAAATGGTAATATGTGGGAAGATGTACGAGTGTGAAAAAAATTAATTACTCTTATTATTATTTAATATTATGTAATAATTTATCATGAGATTGCATTTTAATCGTTATTATTGTTATCGTTATATTAAGATTGTAATATAGAGGATATTGTAGTTTTAGAAAAAAGCAAAAAAAAAAAAAAAAAAAAAAAAAGAAAAAAAAGAAGGAAGAATGAAAAGGAAGAGTAATTAATTATATAAAATTATAAATATAGATTATCATTAATATATACATATATATATTGTTTCTCCTACGATGGTAATTATTTCCTTTTTCTTTCTTTTCTTCTTTATTTCTTTTTTTTTTTTTTTTTTTTATCTTTACTGATAATATACCATCATTTAGCTGACGTCCACGAAGTCATTTTCTCTCGTTTTCTTTTTTGCCTGCTTTTCTTTTCTCTTTCTTCCTTTCTTTTTTTTTCTTTTCTTTTTTTTGTCTTTATCCAAAGAGATATGCAAAAGAGAAAGAAAGAGAGAAAGATATGAAAACGACTTGGTTACAGGATAAGATTACCGATTAACTCTGAGGTCTCTCTTACTTTGTCCTACATGAACGGTAGTCAAAGTTTCTCTATTAGAACCTCCTCCTTTCTTTACTAAATAATATATTATCCTTAATCATCTCTTACAATATTAACATTTTACAAGAAGTATGTTATTATGAAGTAATGTTATTATGAAGTAATGTTATTATGAAGAAGGGGAAAAAAAAAAGAAAAAGAAAAAGAAAAGAAAATAAAACGACGAAATTGTTTGTTATAAATAATTCATAAAAGATTATTATAAAGAAATATATATATATATATAAAAGAGATAAAGTAGACCAAGGAGATAAATGATTAGCAATAAAATTAATAGAAAATATTGACAGTAGTAAACCGATGATGAAGAGTAGGAGACCTTCGACTTAAAATGTCCATAAGGATATTATTATCCATCCGGTTTTAGTTAGCAACACAATAGATGTTAGAGAGAGATCTTAAAAAAGATGAATATAAAAAATGGTCTTTAACCGTTATTTGCATTTCCAAGGAAGATCGAATCTATGGCAAGGCGAAGTGTATCGCCTTCGGTTTTCTTCCTTCTCTCTCTTTCTCTCTCTCTCTCTCTCTCTCTCTCTCTCTCTCTCTCTCTCTCTCTCTCTCTTTTTTTCTTTTCCTTTCTCTTTATCACGATCGACTCACCGACGGGCTATGCGTTCTCTGAAAAGCGAACTACGAATTGACTTTTAGATGAAGAGCCTCTTTCGGACGCGTTTTTAAAAGTCTGGTGTCAAAGGAACGATGCATTGTATACGTGGAAAGAGAACTTATGTTTAGTTATATCCTCCTCTTTATGGGCCTTTTTGAGACACCGTTTCGTGACTAATGACGACGATATATATATATATATATATATATATATATATATATATATATGTATGTATGTATGTATGTATGTATGTATGTATGTATGTATGTATGTATGTGTGTGTGTGCGTATATATATATACACACAGTATGGATCTTAAATTCTTAAGGTTTATAATTTTGCAATCTGAAAAAAATAAATAAATTAATTTACAGTCTCGAAAAAAAATTTTTTTTTTTTTTAATCATCTAAAAACTTGGTCCACCTTGTACACACATACACACACATACACACACACATACACACATTGATTCACTTTTAAAGAATTATGAGGTAATTAATTTCATATTGGTAAAACGCAATTGATATGAAAGTTTTTTTTATATCCAAATTCGACGCCATTTTTGTTTCTTCGCGTATCAAAAAGATGGCCGATCGCGTCTATCATACCACGTGACCATCCCCATTCTCTGATCCTCTATTATAATCAAAAATATTAAGCTTATGGATGTTTAGTTTAAAAATGAAGAAGAAGAAGAAGATGAAGATGAAAAAAGAAAACAAAACGAAAAAAAAAGAGAGAGAGAGAGAGAGAGAAAAATAAAAAAGCTAAATATATCAGAGTCGTGTAAGGACAACTTGGCCATCGTAGAACGTTCGTTGCATAACTCAGACAATCTTCGTGGAATGACAAGGATTTTGTAAGGTCTCCGCGTGCAAAATCTTGACATCCTTTCTCATTCGGTTACGCGGGCAAATTCGAATGGCCTATTGGATCACATGACGCGTAGTGTCTCTTAATATAATAATAATAATAATAATAATAATAATACTAAAAGTAGTAATAATAATAATAATATATATATAAACTGATATTTTGTTTCCTGTAAAGTCATAACTTTTTCTTTTTTTTTTTCCTTTTTCTTACGAGCGATAATAATATTCGAATTGCATAATTCTCGACTCTCTTTTTATTTCTCTTTTTTATTTTTTCTATCTTTCTCGTTCTTTTTTTTTTTCTTCGTCTTTTTCTTCTTTTATTTCTTTTTTACATTTTGCCACGGACCTCTGCACGCTAGGACATAACACAACCAACAACGACGTGTATACATCACAGTGTTTCGTATTGTCTCTTTCTCTCTCTCTCTCTCTCTCTCTCTCTCTCTCTCTCTCTCTCTCTCTCTCTCTCTCTCTCTTTCTCTCTCCCCTCTCTCTTTCTCTTTCTTTCTCATTCAATGTCTGACACACTATCAGATGCTTATGTAAACGTGCATAACAATACTAAGTCGCTAATAATACGGCTGCCCGCGGCGGATGCATTTTCCTTCTTAACTCGAATCGTCGAAGCATTAGTGTCCTTTCAATACCCACGACTATTTCTAATGCAATAGACAATCATCCTAATTCTCGTTGGGAACACTGAGCTCCGATCATCTCGTTGAGAACGTCTGTCGATCTAAAAAAAAAAAAAAAAAAAATAAATAAATAAATAAATAAATAAGTAAATAAATGAATAAAAAGAGAGAAAGAAAAAGAATATATCAAAAATATAAACCCAAATGACAAAATTGTCCCTCTATGCTTTAATCTTTCGTTTAATTGTTATATCTTACTTTTTTTGTTTTTCTTTATATATATATATATATATATATATATATATATATATATATATATACGTATATATGTATTATTATTATTATTATTATTATTATTATTATTCGTTTTTTTTATTTCTTAGAACGAGAACCAAGAAGAAGATGGGGATGTTTTCTTTTGGGATCCAACGTCGATCAAAAATCGTAATTCCAAAAATCAGAATCATGCTAGGCAATTGCAGGAACAATTGGCCCAAGCCACCATGAAAATACGTGAATTAGAAGTTGAACTTAAACGAACACAAAAGGTCAGATTATAATCTTTTCTTCGTGTTTTATTTTTTTTTAATTTTTTTATTTATTTATTTATTTTTTTTTGTATCGTTTCTATAATTAAAATTAGTAGAGATCTTTAAGGATATATCGTTTTCTTTTGATTTAGGTAAACAATGGAAGTATTATGGACGAACTTCCGGATGGCCATCAAAAGGCAGAATATTTACGAGCTAAACAAGATATGGTGAATAGAATCGTACGAATGGAAGAGAAGGTATAAAATGATTATTTTCAAACTATCTTATTATTTTCGATATTAATTATGTAATCCTTTTTTCTTTTTTTTTTTTTTTTTTGATCTTTAGAACCGTGAAGTCGAAAGGAACGTTAAACGAATGCAGGAGGACGAAATAGCCTTGGTAAATGATTTTTATACGGTAATATCGAAATTGGATTATCAGGAAAAAGTCAAACTGATTCGAGAAGCTCTGAGAAATTTGGAAAATGATAAGCAAAAGTCTTCTTTAATCGGCAAAAAAGAAAAGTCCGATACCGATGAGAAGTTCGATAAAACTAATGAAAATAATGAATCTGAAAATTTCAAATCAGATATACAGGATAGTTCTTCGTTGAGTAATAGGGAAGCTGAATTGTCTAGGAAAATTCTTGAATTGCAGGATGAAAATAAAAATCTTAATATAGGTATCGAGGAACTTGATAGGCAACACACGGAATCAATTGGTTCGTATAAAAACATTTAAATAAATTAATTATATTACTTTGTAATTGTTTAAAGAGTTTGATTAGATTAGAATGAAAGGGGGAAAAAAAAAAAGACAAATGTGTATATTACCTTAAATTTTTAAATTATATAAATTTAATTATTTTTATCTCTTTCCTCGTAGAAAAATTATTATCTTTGAAGGAGGATATCGAGAAGAAACATCAATGCCTTCAAAATGCCTACGAACAACTTTATGTTGATTATAATCAGGCAGAAGGTAAAGTTTTAGAATTACAGACTAAACTTAATTCAATGGAAGAGACAAATAAGAGTCCTCTTAAAAAAGAATCATTGAAAAGTGAAGAGAAAAATGTTCAAACTGAGGAATATGAAAGTAACAGAAATAAAGGAAGAAAAGATGATAATGATAATGATAATAATGATAATTCATTGTACGAATTGGAACAAAGGGTAAAGGAAATTTTGAAAAATTCATGCGTAGAAACGAGTGAATCTAAAGAGTCAATTTTTGAGATTGTCGCGAAACGATACGTCGAGACAAACTGGAAGAAGGACGTTTTAGAAAGGAAGGTAACCGAGATTACGCGAAATCTAAAGGAGACGACGGAAATGAGGGATAATTTGCAGCTTGAATGCGACGACATGCAGGCTCACATAGATTCGTTGCTGTTAAATATTCAACATTTGAAATTGAATCTACCATCTATTCCTGAAGCTAGCGAGGAACGTGTTGCCTCATTGGAAACTGAAACGGAATCCTTACAGGAGGAAGTTAAACGATTAAGGGAAGAAAATGATACATTGAGAAAGAGATCAAATATTACTGATTTGATATCATTGAGATTGGAAAACGGTGAGATCAATTTAGAAGAGAATTTTATTGACAATGATAATGTCGTTGAAATTGTACATTCTGATGTCAGAAGGCGAGAGGAAGATTCTGTGGAAGATTTAAAACGTAAACTGTTAGAATTTTCCAATGAGACCAGCGAATTGAGAATGTCTTTGGAAAAATATAAGGAAACCATTGAAGAACTCAGATTAGGTAAAGAGAATATAGCTCACGAATTGAAAGCTTCAGTCTGTAGTATGGAAGAATTGGAAAGGGAATTGAAAGTTACATTGGACGTTAAGAATGAGCTCGAACGTGAAAATGGTGATTTGATTAAAGAAAATGAAGTGTATAGAGCAGATTTGGCTAGGTTTAAAGAAACCGCTGATGATTCAAAGAAAGAAGAGAACAATCTATTGGAACAATTACGTGAAAAATTGGACATGGTAAATATTGAGAGAAATGATTTGGAATATGATTTACTTAATATGAGAAAAGAACTCGACAATGCTTTACACGAGGCAGATGTAAAACAAGAATTGATAATGCAATTGAGCCAAGAGAAAGAAAAGTTCACGAGGGAGAATACTACGTTGTTGGATCAATTGACAGCGAATCAAGTTGAATCCCAAGAAAAAATTGAACTGTTGAACACTGAAAGATCTTTGCTCGAAGAGGAACAATCGGAACTTCGATTGGAATTAGTTACGTGCAAAGAAAAAATTCAACAACTTGCTAATAACGAAGATAAATATGCTATGATAAATTATGAATTTGATATTGCCAGAAAGAAGATAAATGAACTTTTATCGGAGAATAATGTACTTTATGGGCAATTGGATAAAATTCATGAATTGGAAAAAGAATTGAATGAGAAGAGAGCTGCTGAAAATGAGTTACATTTGTTAAAAAATAAATTTATAGAAACTGAAGCTGAATTAAATAATTTACGTTTAAAAGAGAAGGAAATTGCTGCGAAGGAATTAAATTTATTACAGAGTAAATTTATTGAAACTGAGACAGAATTAAATAATTTACGTTTAAAGGAAAAGGAAATGGCTCAGGTACAAGGTGATTATAATGAGATTGTAATTTTGAGAGAGACCATAACGGATTTAAATAATAAAATTTGTTTGTCCGAAGAGAAATGTAAACAATTGGAAACGAATATTTTATCGTTGGAATCTGAAACAAATGAAAAGATTTTGTCAAAAGAAAATTCCTTTGAAAATGAAAGGCATAAGTTGACAAATAATTTAGAAGAAAAAAATTTGGAAAATGAAGGATTAAAGGATATAAATAATAAATTAACAATGGAAATAATAGAAATGAAAAATCAATTGGAATCTACCATTGAAGCTAATAAAGAAAATTCTATTATGGCTAAGGAAACAATAGAAAGTTTATCTCATCTTATCAAAGAGAAGGATAATGAAATTGAATCATTGAAGTTGAATAATCAAGCAAATGCAGCTAATTCGAACGATCTTTTAACTATACAAAATGAAAGAGATGAACTTGTAAAATTAGTTCACGTTAAACACAATGAAAGTATACAGTATCATGGTGAAATTCAACGATTAACTCTACTCTTAAACGAGCAAGCATCTCAAGTTCGAAATTTGTTAACTGAGCAAAATCAAATAACTACATTGTTGAAGGATAAAGATATTGAACTTGCCGAAACTCGAAATGAATTACAAATTTTACAGCAACGATTGGAAAATAATAAGGAAACCGATAATAATGATGAAATTTGTAGAATTCCAGGACATTTGACTCAAGTACAAGAAATGGGAATTCTTAATGATAAATGTAACGCATTGGAGGCTGCTTTGATTCAAGAACAATCTAATAATAGAATGTTACAAAATCAATTTGTTGAAAGTCAAAGTAAAGAAGTTAACGCTGGTAAAGAATTAGAAAGATTGAGAACTCATTTGGTAGAAATTGAATCCAGTTATACGGAGGAAGCTTTAATAGCTGAAGAGATGCGTAAAGAATTAGAAGGGAAATTATTACAAGCTGAGGAAAAACTTAAAAATTCTTCTACCGTATACACATCGGCGAGCATAAGAGCGAATCAACAAGTTGAAACGTTGCAACAACAAATGTCTCTTATTATTCAACAAAGGGACGATATACAAAATAAATTATCTATGGCAGAGGATAAAGTTTTATCGCAAATGACTGCTTTAACTAATTTGCAAATAGTTTTGGAACAATTCCAAAGAGGTATGAAAAATCATTTTCCTTGGATATAATTTTGAAATTAATATTATTCGCTTATATATATATATATATTTTTTTTTTATTTTAATTCTAGAAAAGGAAAGGGATATTAAAAGAGCTATGGAAAAGTTACAATTGCAACTTCAGGAGTCGCATAAAAAACAAGAAGAATTATTAAACGAAATCTCCTGTCTTAAGGTTCGTTTTAATTTTTCTATATCTTTAAAAGGAATAAAATTATTAATTAATTTAATACATATATATGTATATATATGTATATATATGTATATGTATATATATGTATATATATATATATATATATATATATATATGTACACGCATATAGGAACAATTAACAGAAGCTCAGGAGTATTTGCAAGCTGCATCTAGATTAAGTGAACAGTTGGATAAGAAAACAGAAAGAATAGAGCAATTAAATCAAGAAGGTAATTCCTTAAATATTTTTATACATTTTTTTTTTTTCATCTTTGTTTGCATCTTGTTCTTTACATATCGCATGGTTAGTGTTTTGAAATTTTTAATAATTTGTAACACATATTTCAATTATTTGCCTTTAAAAAAAAAAAAAAAAAAAAAAAAAAAAATAATAATAATAATAATGTTTTTGCTTTCCTTAATCTCATTATTATTGTCAAATAAATGAACAAATATTTATTTTTTAAAGATTGTATGCTAAGTAATTGTAAGAGACGCGTATGTCATACTTATATTCAATAATTATCTATTCTGCGATTTTTTTTTTTTTTTTTTTTTAACACATACATTTGGTACACACACACACATTGTATGCTTCTACGATTTTGACAATATAAAAACATTGGTTATAACTTTTTGGTACTCCCCTGAAATGTTATTTACAGAACTTCGATGTAATAAAATTGATAATACTAGCAACAAGATCAAAACTACATTACAATCATCAGTTTGACTGTATGCTGTGACTAATCTGTGAAAAGACATTACACATATAATATCTGATAGTGTAGTCAAATATCAGCTGGTAATTCTGGGATTAAACTGTAGCCCCAGGATTCTTGCTGGTATCCGGCTACGAATCAGACCCCACCGCCTTTGCACACTAAATCACATCTTGGTTGGCTCATGCATTGCCACTGGTGCTGGTGCTCTCTTCTTTCATTTTACTAAATGTGGACATTTTCTTGAGTGATTTTTTGGAGGTATAATACTTTTCGTTGGGAAAAAAAAGAAAAAAAGAAAAAAAAAAATAGAACTGATTGTTATGATTATTATTTTATAGTTTCTTCATAAATATATATATATATATATGAAGGTATTGTTTTGTTATTAATACTTTTAGTATGAAAAAAGAAAAGAAAAAAAAATTAAATAAATAAAACAAAATGTATAAAGATACTTGTACTTTGCAGCTTTTGCTAGTCTTCTGAGACCTTGATATTTTATCAATATGTATATGGCTTAATATATATATATAACACCTTGGTATCATTATTAAATGACGCATGCAACACAAGCAAGTAAACAATGTAGACATATTAAAATTTATAAATTATTAGATACAAAGATTTTATTTAAATAATTAATTGAATATTTAAAAATGCAGGTACCTATTATTTAGATCTGATGAAAATGATTGTAAACTTTGTATATTGAGATATTAATTCAATTATTATCTATGTTATTATTTAAGGTATATGAACAAATTAAATTAATTATAAAAAAATATAATTTATTAAAAATTATATGAATCTAATGTATTATATAAATATATGAGTTTTTACCAAATCAAAATGTATGTTAGATACTGTAATATTTAATCGCATAATCATTGAAATTAAAAATATATATATATACATACGTGTTACAAAATTGGTGGTAACGTAGAAGTGGGTAATCTCATGCGGTAACCGTGAGTGTGTAAAATGTAGAAGCTCATATTACCTCGTGGGGTTTCCCACCCGTTGCTAATATTCTGCAGAAAAAAAGGGGGAAAAGATTTTGAAAATTTGAAATTACACAAGAGATTAATTCCATATAATAATAATAATAATAATAATAATAATAATAATAATAATATATATATAATTGGAAATCTTTAAAAAAAAATTTATTTCTTACACAATATATTTAAATAATAGTAGTTAAATATATATATTGACAAAAGCTTTCTTAATTTTAGTGGCATGTTATATATGATATCTTAGTTTGCTAGAACGGCATGATAAACGAAGAGAATGCAGCATGTGCAATTAAGATGTGGGTGTGAGTATTACATCAGGTACTGGTGTAATATCAAAACTACCAGTACTTGTGTTATACTTGCGCTCATGTCCGTTCAGCGTACCAATCTGCCAACTTTACAACGTCTCAATGAATGCACACGAATATATAAATCAAAGACTGTTTTCTTTTTTTTTTTTATTTTTTTTTTTTTAAAGGAATTTTCCTATTGTCAATTTTCACTTTTCTATTTAATTTGGATCATTTAGTCAAATCAATATCACAAGCATTCGTTTCCTACTAGTATGATATAATTTATATATTATATAATAAATAAATAAATAAATAAATAAATAAATAAATAAATAAATAAATATATATATTCATTGATTTTATGTTATTAATTTTCAGTTGAAAGATTAACGGAATTGGTAAATACTGCTGATCAGAGAATAGAAGAAGCAATGCAAAGTGGAGTAGGAAAAGTTGATAAGTAAGTTGATGATTTCTAAATTATATGATATGTATATTATCTTATAAATATTAATAAATAAATCATTTTTTTTTTTTTTTTTTTAGGAGCCTTATGAAAAATCTCTTGCTTGGATATTTGTCTTCGTCTACGGCAGACAAATCATCTGTTCTAAGAGTATTTGCCACTGTATTAGATTTCACAGAAAATGATAGAGATAAAGCTGGTCTTAACAATGGTATTGCAAATAACAGCTGGTTTTCTCGTCTTAGCGGTGGTAATGGCGCTCCTACTAAGGCAAGTATAAATATTTTTATATCAAATTATATTTAATATAATTTTCATTTATTATATATTTATTATAGGATCAAGAGGCATCGCTTTCGGCTGCTTTTGTAAGATTTTTAGAAAGTGAATCTAAACCAAAACCACAATTACCTGCTTTGCCAATATCTTCATCGGTAAGAAAGACATATATAAATCAAAAAAATATAAAAGAAAAAAGAAACAAAAAAAAAAAAAGAAAAAAGAAAAATCTTATTCAATTGTAATAATAATTATTATATTTTTAGTCCTCACCTCGTCCAACGCATAGCAGACAGCATTCAACGTCGTCTAATCATTCTACATTGTTGCTTTCTAATGTTACACTTCCAACATTCCCAGATTTTGTCCCAGCAAGAAATACAGGATCTATATTGAAAGAAGTATTAAAGGATAGCTGATATTAAAAGCAATAATAAATGCAGTTAATATACAACACTCGATGAATAGCAAAAACAGGTTGTAAAAAAAAAAAAAAAAAAAGAAAAATACAAAAAAAAAAGAAAAAAGAAAAGGAAAAATAATATAAGCTATAAAAAAAAAAAAAATATCTCCTATCTGTTGTCGAGCCTAACTTTTTATTCGGACATTGATATTGTATAATATATTGCGCCTGAAAAATAATAAATTGTCCTTTAGCATGTTCGTGCTGCATTTATCGGATAGCTTGATTAAAATGAATTTCTATGATCTAAGCATGGAGAGATATTTCGGAACGAAGAATTTAGAAATTTTAACGAAAGAATTCATCATTTACAATGTGATATTCTTTCTATGGAAAAGCAATAAAAAGTAAGGAATATTTGTGTTCGCGATATTTTTACAAAAGGACACTAAAAAAATTTTCCCTTATCCTAAACACACACACACACACATACACACACGCGCACACACATAACTCTCTAATTAATTTTATATAACAATTCCAATCAATTAGTAACTTATTAAAATTCTGGAATAATTTTCTTAAAAATCACGCAAAAAGTTGTTCTCTCACTCATATACAATAAAAACTTACTTTCTGCTTAGATAAAAAAAAGAAAAAAAAAGAAAAAAGAAAAAAAAAAGAAAAAAAAATAAAATAAAAAAATAAAAAACAAGGAAAAAAGCTTGTAAACATTGTAGAAGAAAAGGACGAAATGAGTTTAGTCGTATTAATTATTAGTAATTTAAAATATCTCGAAATATAATTATGATGATTTACCACAAATAATAAAAAAAAATTTCATTGCTGTACATAAAGTATATGTAGGTTGTTGGAACTGCACATGAAAAAAGAAAAAAAAAACAAAACAAAACAATAAATATATTTTGTTGTTCTACATTACCTTTCGGTTTTTTTTTCGTATAATATATATATATATATATATATATATATATATATAAATACTCGTTTGTATTTTATTAATAATAAATTATATATTGATATATTTAATAAGCCAATGATACGCGTAACAATAATATTTATGTACGTTGAATGTAACCTCTTTTTTCTTGCCAATTGAAAAAAGGCGGGCTGAGAAGTATGTATCACGTGATATTCAAAATTATCTTTCTTTTTTTTTTCGTCTTTCATTAATTATACGATTTTATATCGTGCTTTGAGGCTACCAAAAAAAATAAAAATAAACAATACGAATGACGTTATTAATATTTTTGCGATCTAATATTAACAATAAAACGATAAAATGAAAATTTATAAATAATTTCACGTTTTATTTCTCTCAATATTATATCAATGATTTTGACTAATGTAGTACTAAATGTATTTTCACGGATCGTGGATAATCCTATTCTCTGATTGGACGATTTATTATGACTACGAACGATATATATCGAAGTACTATCGCATGACTAGTCGATATGGTGTTTTTTCCTTTCCGCAATGTGCCCAGCTGGCAATTGTCAAATACGTTTTAGAAATAAAGCAAAATAATAGAATTAATCATGGACGGTGATCGTACAAAGAACACAGATTCTCAATTTATATCATTCCATGATTTTTCTACGATGAATCAGCCAAGTAACGTTGGCCAAGCACAACTTGACATTGGTGCTTCCACTCATCAAACTTTTAATAATTTACCAAATGATTCTACAGGAATCGGTATTCTTGAAGATCTACATGGTATACCCAACAGAAATGAAGGTTAACAATTGCTATAACATTTATAATCAATTTTTCTCTATAACAATATATCAATCTAATTTCATTGATCAAAGTTAAAATTTAATTTTATTAATCATTAATCATTATATTATTTTAACAGATATACCTCAGTACAGTTT
>NC_140826.1:3197500-3205000 GCF_050613455.1 Vespa mandarinia | reverse complement strand
AAAAAGAGAAAAGGAAAAAGAAAAATCAATAACAAATCAATAACGATTGGAAGGTTAGGTGAAAGAATGAAAGAACAAAAAAAAAAAGAAAGAGAAAAATAAGAATAAAATAAAACAAATCTCGAAGCACACGTTAAGTGGTACGTCATTAAAAACAACCCTCTTCTCTCAACCCCCTCCCCCCATTTACAACTCCCTAACTGTTCGATTAAAATTGTTGCGATATGTTAACGATTACGAAAAAGAAAGGATCGATCTAAGAATGAAATGTTTTATCTAATTACTATATATGTACGTGTGTAATAATTAATAATAGTAGTAATAGTGGTATTAGTAGTTGTAATAGCAGTAGTAGTAGTAATAGTAGTAGTAGTAGTAGTAGTAATAGTATGTACGTAGGTTATTTTTTATTTAAAAATTTTATTTTTATTTATTTTTTTTTCTGCGGACATCGAACTTTTCGTCAACACACTTAACTACTTAACGGTATAAAAATGTTCGTCTCTTTAGAATAATAATAACGATCACCCCTCTTTCTCTCTCTCTCTCTCTCCCTTTTGTTTTTCTTTTTTTTTTCTTTTTGATTTATTAAACTTAATTTATCCTCAAGTGCAAACCTGTGTGTATATGTGTATATACGTATTTATATATTTCTGTATGAAATGTTTGTACAAACAAACAATTCAAATTAGACTCCTAGCACTATACTATCGGTACGCGCGCGATTTAAAAAGCGATTATTACAATTAATCGATATATTAATCGATATATTAATCGATTGATCGAACGGACTCCATTTCTTTTTTTGTCTCTCTCTCTCTCTCTCTTTCTCTCTCTATCTATCTATCTATGTATCTACTTCTCTATCTTTTTTTATTCCTTTTTTTTATTGTTATTTCACTCATTGATTAATATTGGACAGAGAAAAAAGATTCGACAGTGATTTATGTGAGAGTAACAAAGAGAGAGAGAGAAACATAAGTTCCCTCTCTTTTTCTTTCTTTCTCTCTCGTTACTCCGCCATTTTGAATGAAAAATTCGCGGGAAAAAATGACTTTGATTGCAAGCTTATTTATTAACAGGTACGTAATACTCGATTAACTGTTTTTTTTTCCTTTTTTTTTTTTTCCGAAATTTATATAACACCTAGTGATATTTCTTATTAATATTGTCGAGAAAAGTAATTCGAACTATCACTTTGATTATTATTATTATTATTAATATTATTATTATTATTATTATACTATTATTATTATTATTATTATTATTATTATTATTATTATTATTATTATTATTATTATTATTATTATTATTATTATTATTATTATTATTATTATTATTATTATTATTATTATTATTATTATTATTATTATTATTATTATTATTATTATTATTATTATTATTATTATTATTATTTTACACAGAAGCGCAAGAGAGACACTATATATATATATATGTGTGTGTGTATGTGTATATGTATATTGATAATTTTAAATCGAGATTTACTTCTTTGCTCTCACACACACTCTCTATCTCTTTCTATCTCATTGTCTCGATTAAATTTAAATACTACGGCTAGTTTCTATTTTTCTTTTTTTTTTTTTCATTACTTATTTCTGCTATTAAAAAATTACGTATCACGACAAAACCGAGTTGATGATGATAACAATAATAACAACAACAACAATAATAATAATAATAATAATAATAATAATAATAATAATAATAATAACAATAATAATAATAATAATAATAATAATAATGATGATGATGATGATGATAATGATGGTAATGATGATAACGATGATGATAATTCTGATGATGACGACGATAATGATCTTTATTAATTATAATAATCATTGTTATTATCAATCGACGTATTAAAGTCGGACGAGAAGAATAAGAAAGCTACCAGTTGCGACGAATTTATTTTTACTTTATTTTATTTTATTTCATTTCATTTTATTCATTCATTCATTCATTCATTCATTCATTTATGCATTATATATATATATATATATATATATATATATATATATATATATACATATATATATGTACGTTTTGGTTTTCGTTCATTCATTTAATTGAATTGAATTTAAATTTAAATTATAATTAAAATTCAATTTTTGTTTGTTTTTTTTTTCTTTTTCCTAAGAATCGGTGCGAACTTTTTACTTCTTGCTTTCTTTTTTTCTCTATTCGATTTATCTTCTCCCCATACCCTCCCTCCCCCTGCCCCTCACAACAACCACAAACTCCCACCCATCCCCCGTCCCTTTCATCAGTATAATAATTATATCGGTTTTATTAAAAATTCACATATGTAATTTAATTATGTATTTACACAATAGAGTATATGTACTCTATATTACACATGCATTTTCCATGTGGTTAACTCTAATAGTTATCATAATGTAGCAATAATTAGTGCACTAGTAGTAGTAATTGTAGTACTACTATTAGTAGTAGTAGTAGTAATAGTAATAGTAGTAATAGTAGTAGTAAAAGTAATAGTAATAGTAGTAATAATAGGACTCAATGGACACATAAATGTTATTGTTATTTCTTGTTAGAGAGTTGTTTACTTTTTCTTTTGCGTCCTTTCTTAATCGTTTACTTTTGTCAATAATATAAAAACGCTTTGATTTCAATATTATTTACACGATAAATCGCTTTCATTAATAAACTTATGTAATTATTATGTATACATATATGTATATATGCATTTATATATACCGTGTGTCAGGTAAAAGATAATGCATTTTTTTTCTTTAGATTTGTTACGTCACTCAAAACATCCTAAATTCTTTCAAATTCTTTTCATTTCTTTTCTTTTTTTTTCTTTTTTTTTTTTTCTTTCTTTTCATCGTAACAAACATGTTCAGCGTAGAAATAAAAATTGAGTGTTTTCAAACAAAAGTGAGGGACGGCGGGAGAAGGGTGGTGGGGATGAATGAATGGATGGATCACATTCGAAACAAAATAGGATTCGTGTGATCATTGTGCTTTTTTTTCTTTTTCTTTTTTCGTTTTGTTTCGTTTATCTTTTAAATTCTCATGAAAATCTTTCGAAATTAAGTCTCGTTTTTTTTTTTTTTTTATATATATATAGTTGGAATTATAGGCATTTTAATAATATAAATAAAATGGAACCAAATATTTGACAATACACACACACACACACACACACACAATTTGATATTACAGTCGATCTTTGTCATTTCTTTCTTTTCCTCTTTCTCACTCTCTCTCTCTCTCTCTCATTAATATAATTTTTTTATTTTCATTGTCCACTACATAAATGTATTAATTAATTAATTAATTAATCGTTTATTCATTTCTTTTTTAACTAGCATTTTTATTTCAATCATTCTAAGGTATCTCAGCATGTTAATTATTTCGTATCGTCCTTGTGTAATAATAATAATAATAATAATAATAATAATAATAATAATAATAATAATAATAATAATAATAATAATAATAATAATAATAATAATAATTAATAATGATGATAATGATAAGGAATAATTAATAATCATAGTTAATAATAATGATAATTAATAATGACAATAATAATAATAATAATAATAATAATAATAATAATAATAATAATAATAATAATAATAATAATAATAATAATAATAATAATAATAATAATAATTTTTTTCAAATACACCTCGTATAATATAATTGATCTATAGTATGGCGGCCAAAGCCACTCGATAATTATCTTAAGCATTAGTCTTTAGTGTTTGATTATTATGCTACAATAATATACAATGTAATAGTGTGTCCAATTTTTTTCTTCCTTTCTTTTTTTGCAATTTTTGTTATCATTACACTGTCGATCGATAATCAATACGTCACATACGGTCGTGACAAAACAACAATTTGTCTCCCTCATTTTCCATCGAATCATACGAAATCGTTTCGCAATCTAACGCGTCCGGCCACTTGTTTATTTATTTATTTTTTATTCTTATACTTTCTCAACAATTTTTTCGATACGTTAATGATCAATTTAACTTTTTTTAAATTTATATTATCGAAATCTTATAATCTGCAAAACGATATTCTTAATAGATGTGATGTGATGGTACCGGAGAAATAGATTGCGAAACGATAATATCGATATATCGATCAACTTATTAATTAGAGCACATCGTTAATTACAATATAATGATAATAATAATAATAATAATAATAATAATAATAATAATAATAATAATTACTATTATTATTATTATTATATGTTCGCTAAATACAATCGGTCGGTCCATGTGTGTATATTAAAATATAAATATCAAATAGACTTCTTGCTAGTCCCTCTCCCCCGACAAAAAGGATATATGCACCTTTATTTTTATATATATATATATATATACATAAGTATGTATGTATGTATGTGTGTACGTGTTGTATGTTTGTATGCGCGCGCGGGTGTGTGTGTGTGTGAGTGTTTGTTGGGAGCACGCGCGTATATATATTACATTATGCATGTATTTATTTAAAAATTTGGAAAACTTGCTTCTTAATTATGACGTCACTGATTTCTACCATTAGAAAGAGAAAGAGATAGTACTACTTTAATCAAAGAAACATGGGTTCTCATTATTATCAACGATAAAGAACGTGGTTCTCATTCTTACAAGAAAATTAATTTTTCCTTTTTTATGAACAAAAAAAAATAAAAAAAAAAAAAAAATAAAAAATAAAAGAGAAGAAAGTAAATAACCTTTTTTGTAAGTAGTCACGAGACTTCAATATTACGTTCTCTCTCTCTCTTTCTCTCTCTCTCTCTTCATTTTTTTTTAAATCTTTATCAAATTATCAATTTTTTCAATGTTTTATCTTTCATTAATTCTCTCTCTCTCTCTCTCTCTCTCTCTCTCTACTCTTTCACTTTTTGTTCTCTAATATATCATCCAGATTTGACCCAAAAAAAAAAAAAAAAAAATTTCCAGCGACGACAAAAACAATGGTTAATTAAAATTTATTTAATTTAATTTAATTCTATTTTTTGTTTATTTAGTTTTCCTTGATTTTATCCACGAACTATCTCCGAGGTCAAACTAAACCTAAGCTTTGTACTCTGGTCGACCACCGAAATAATTCTATGTACGTGCAAACAATATATATATATATATATATGTGTGTGTGTGTGTGCGCGCGCGTGTGTATATATGTGTATATACATGTATTATGTGTTCATGTATATACATACAAATGTACGTTTATACAATACAAACACACATCAACCATTCTTACACACTCACACACACATAAAATATTTGAGTGTGAAAATGTCTATATTATAATACACACAAACACATATATATATATACACACACACACACACACAATGTATCTATAGTTATGTATATGCATATGTATACTTCTATGTATAATAATATCATATAACAGGTGTCGTCTGAACGAGTGTTGTATTTGTTACCCAGCTCGATTCGATACAAGAGAAAAAGAGAAAAATTTCATTTTATTTTTTTTTCTTTCTCCTTTTTCGCTGAAATAAATCTTTTGTCATTTGAAAAAAAAAATTAAACGCACGTATTTAATTACTACGAACAGAAAAGAAAATGGCGACCGACATTGTCGTTTCTTTTACTGTTCTAGAAAGAAAGAAAAGAAAAGAAAAAAAAAAAAAAGAATAAATAAAAAATTTACGATTCACCACACTGCTAATATTCTTTTTATCGAATTTTTTTTTCTATCTCTCTCTCTCTCTCTCGCACTTATTTTTGTCTTTAGTAAAAAGAAAAGAAAAAGGAAAAAGAAAAGGCAAAGAAAAAAAGGCTCGTTTCTTTATCTAAAACACATTTGTAAAAAATATTAATTACTATTATTAATTATTATGCAAAAAATATTGGATAACAATAACAACAACAACAATAATAATAATAATAATAATAATAATAATAATAATAATAATAATAATAATAATAATAATAATAATAAAAATAATAATAAAAATAATAATATCGTGTCAAATTTCTTGTTATCTTTCGAGTATCTGGGTTTATTACAAATTACGCGTCGTAGATGATTACTTACATACTTTTTACATACATACATATACACAATTCCTACACACACACACACACACACAAAATACGCGAAATTACATACGTAAAAATAATACAAACGGGACACCCGTTATATGTACGTACATAGGTATTGAAACATTTCCGGTACGTGTGAGAGAGAGAGAGAGAGAGAAAAAGAGAGAAATATAGTTTAACAGTACCGGAAATGTACTCTATCGCTAAATAGCGTAATACTTTGTGACAGACTTTGCAAGCTTAATAAAAAGCTTTCATATTACACGCTAAATATATCGTATAATTATAATTATAATTATGATTATTATTATAATTATTAATTATAAATTATTATTATTATTATTAATATTATTATTATTAATATTATTATTAATTTTCTTTTCTTTTTTCTTCTTTCTTTCTTTAGAAACACCATTTTTGACTTCGTTTTGTTTTGTTGGATGATTAAATTACATTCGAGGGGAAGGTTATTTCAATGTATGTATACATGTATGTATTTATGTATGTGTATGTATTTAAACAAGAAAAAATTGTTTGCCAAACAAATGTATTTTGTTAAATTTATGTATATATTTAAGTATGTATGTATGTATGTATTTACATGTATGTGTTATAGTATTCATTGATAATAATTCATATTTTGTTAAGGCAACAGTTACGAAAATTCACTCGTTAAAGAGAGAAAGAGATAGAGAGAGAGAGAGAGAGAGAGAGAGAGAGAGAGAGAGAGAGAGAGAGAGAGAGAGAGAGAGAACAAACTTCGAAGAAGAAAGAAGATAGAAGACGAGATTTTAAAGTTAAAGAAAGAAGGAAAGATAACGAAGCGCGGTTAATTTGAAACATGCTAAATATAAATTATTTGTCCTAACGAAACTTGCTCACTAAAAATAATACGAAAAAAAAAAAAAAAAAAAAAGAGTATGTTATATTTATACACCACAAGTAATGATAATAATAATAATAATAATAATAATAATAATAATAATAATAATAATAATAATAATAATAATAATAATAATAATAATAATAATAATAATAATAATAATAATTAATAATTAATAATTAATAATTAATAATATTAATAAGTCATTGCCGTATTTCTTTTTTTTTCTTCTTTAAAAAAAAAAAAAAGAAAAAGATTTCCTCATTTTTTTTTCTTTTTTTATTCCCCATCCTAATCTCCAAATTGATTTCAATTTGACGAACGTTACTATCAAATCAAGTTATTATTACAGATAATAATAATGGCGACACGATGACAATGATGATGATAAAATATAACATAATAATAATAATAATAATAATAATAATAATAATAATAATAATAATAATAATAATAATAATAATAATAATAATAATAATAGTAATCTTAATATCTAGATCTAAGTTATGATAGTAACAAGCATGTCGATAA
>NC_140826.1:3182500-3195000 GCF_050613455.1 Vespa mandarinia | reverse complement strand
ACTCACTCACTCACTCTCTCTCTCTCTCTCTCTCTCTCTCTCTCTCTCTCTCTCTCTCTCTCTCTCTCTCTCTCTCTCTCTCTCTCTCTCTCTCTCTCTCTTCCGCCCTTCCATCTACCATATGTTACGTGTTTATTTCATATACCACTTTATATACGATTTTACACACAACAAACACTTTCAATATGACTTGTTTATTTTTTTTTTCTTTTCTTCTTTATGTACGAATAAATGGAGAAACTCTAAGGATATGACTTTTTTGTTTCACAAATTATTAATGAGAAGAGATTAATACAATAATTATGTATTTACGCATATATATATATATATATATATATATATATATATATATATATATATATATCTAATCATTTCACAAGAAATCTTAAATACATTGTTGTACGTTCATATAGAGAGAATACAAATGGCGGGAAATTTAAATCGATTTAATGATTTAAATATCACATCCTTTTATATACGATCGTATAAACGTACAAATGTATGTGTACACATATTTTTTTTTCTTCTATCCCTTTGACAATACCTATCAATCTCAGAAGCAAAAAAAAATATATATATATAGATAAAAAATAAAATAAAAAATAAAAGAAAATAAAAAATGAATAAAGCCATAAGCACACAAGACAAAAGTGGACTAATTTCTCTCGTCGTTTTCATAATCATCAATGGATACAATTAATTAAGTAATTATTAAATAGGCACATCGAGTTGATTAAATATTTCTTTTTAGTACGATTAATTTCATTTATGCAATTTTAATATGCGCGAGTTTTATTATTATTAATGGTATAATATTATTATACGATAGTATTATTATTATTGGTAATTACGTTGTTATCATCATCATCATCATCAATCATCAATCATCGATCATCATAGTTATCAGATAAAACTAGATAAGTTCTTTTTAAGAAAAATTTTGAGGAATGAAAAAAAAAATATAAAAGAAAAAGAAAGAAAAAGAAAGGACGTACCTAACCTCACTTTCAATGTACATAGAAAGAAGGGACGACACCATTAGATCACATTAATTTATCTTGGTGCCTCTCGATACAAAGGCACTCGAGAGACTTACGATGCTAAATTATCGTGGACCCAACAGCTATCGCGGCCCTATATGTTTATTTACTAATAGTTAATACAATTTTATTTGCGGCACACTACCTGCTTTACTTTGTTTTTACTATTTTGTTAGTTTTTATAATTCCTCTCACTGTGTATACGGTAACGTACCTAAAACTCCTTTTTTATATTTATAATATATATTATACACTACTTATATATGTGCATATATACATATAGATTAATATATATGTGTCTGTTGCGTAATTTTTTTTTTACATATGCATTCACACACACACACACACACATATATATATATATTTATATAAAATTTCCTCTACGGTTTTCATTATTAGTAAACCATTTCACGCTTTCTCTCTTCGTTCATTCATTCATTTATTCTATCTTTCTTTCTTTCTTTCTTTCTTTCTTTCTTTTGTTTTCTACGTATAAAATATCTCTAATTAAACTCTGGACGTAAATCACTCTAATCAACACACCCATTATTAATCCCCATATACTATACGAGTTATCATACAGCTACATATAAATAATATGTATGCGTGTCCTGCGTGTGTATATATAGCTGTATGTATATATATATGATATATACATATATATATACATACACTTATTGTATTATTGAATAGTTCGCAAAAAACAATATCTCAGCATCATTCTATGTAAAACCACAAGAGACAGACAATATCAGTCCACACAAAAGTAATAATGCTCATTCGAGCTAAAGGAGGCTTCAAGAACCATATGTGCAACTTATTTTCCCTTCATTTATTTCTTTTTTTTTTTTCCTTTTATTTCTTTTCTTCAAAATAAGAAGAGAGCCATTCCATTAATATTTATGTACAAATCAACTTTCAAAACTTTACCTCATTAATATAGTTCATTCGGATTGAAATATATATATATATATATATATATATATATATATATATATATATTCCTTCTAAGAGATATATAGAAACTTTTGTTCTTACACCTGACGTGGAAAAGTGTGAGAAGGAAGAACACGATTTAATGAGTGAAAAGAATTAGAGAAATTATTAGGGATTTTAATATCCCTTTTGATAATATTATGTACAGATTCTTTAACGTTATCATTACAAAGAAATGGAGTTTATACAAATGAGAAATATGGTATATGCTAGTGATAAATACTGTTGTATGTGTGATGTAGCATCGTTTCATAATGATTACAAAGCAATTATTATTTCTTTATAATTTTTTAAACTTTCTTCGTGCACTATATGTATCATATTTCATTTGGTGAAATCTAATACACATTTGTGCATTATTTGTCTAAATATACAACCACGTCGAAATGCAAGAATAAGAAATATGATAATAGATAATGTTTTGTTAGAAAATTACCGAACATTTAAATGACTAAATTTCGATTTTAAAAAATAGCGGCTATTTATAGTAGTAGTAGTAGTAATAATAATATTAATAATAATAATAATAATAATAATAATAATAAAAATAATAATAATAATAATAATATTAATAATAATAATAACAAGGAGTAGACGAAGACAAAAAAAAATAAAGTAAGTTAATAAATAATAATGAAGCTATTCAAGAAGGTACAGTTCATTTTACATATATATATATATATATATATATATATATATATATATATATATATATAATATTATATATGTGTGTAATATATGCGAACACTAAGCAATCTCTTTGTTAGAAAAAATTCTAATCCAACGAGTCAGTAAATTCAATCACTAAATTCTGTAATACACTTTGTACAATCAGTTATCTGAACGAGTGCCCTTCGCATCTACTAATTATCTCCTAATGATAAGAAATCTTGTATTACTTCCTAAATGAAAAGAGCCCAAAAAAAAAAAAAAAAATAATAATAATAAATACCTACATGCATTTCTTTTCCTACATGAATAATGTATCTCGTATGCATGTTAATAGGGTAACACATGTATATTTGTTTGAAATATATATATATATATATATATATATATATATATATATATATATATGTATGTAGGATTTCTTATTAATTTGGTATTTATGAAAATACAGAAATGGAAAAATAATAATGAGAGAATATTTAAATTCGTTAAACTTTAAGTGCCAGTTATTTATACACTTAAGATACTTAAAAGACTATAAAAGGCATATCTTAGCAGAAAAAATTCTTTAGAGACAGTTAATCGAAATTTCATTAGCAATCAAATCATATATATATATAATCATTGCTTTCAGTTTCGATGGAGAACTTTAATAATTCTATAAGATACCTTCCTTTAATCATCATTAAAAACAATATACATGATATGCACCCAAGCATACCATGAGAGAAATGCAAACTTATTCATAATAAATAAAATTTACAGATAATAATATTTTATAATCAAATGATTATATCCGAATAGAAGAATAATTCCATTCGAATATTATTTATATAATATATATATATATATATATATTTAATAAATATATATATATGTATATATATATATTCACCCATTGAAATTGTAATTTATAATTCTGCAATTGTTTGATAAAAAAAAAAAAAAAAAAAAAAAAAAAAAATAATAATAATTAAAAAGAAATTGAGAATAATCGAAACGCAATTGGTCTCCCCAAATATTTTACGAGTTTTACTTCATCCCCCTTCTTTGTAATAAATTCTATTCTTTTTTTGTTCCTGGAAACTTACGATAAAAATAACATGAATCAGTTGATACACACACATACGCACGAGAACGCACGCAAGCACGCACGCACGCATACGCACACATACACTAGAGTGTGTTGTACATTATTACAAATCTTTGTTAATTTTAATAAGAATACCAACACATATATATATATATATTACACATGTATATATATATATATATAGTGATGTAATTGTAAAGCGTGCAGAATAGTAATCTAAACTACACACGATTTATAAATCTTTTTTTTTTTTCTTTTTTTTTTCTTTTTACAATTTTTTCCTACAAGTCGTAAGAATTGAAAAAGGACATTACTTTTCTTTTCTTTTTTTTTTCTTCTATGGTTAAAAATTAACAAAGAATAATAAATAAAAAGTAGCAAGAGATCTATTTTCTATGAAACTATTGTTATATGCTGCATCGTCACTGTCACAAACTCAATTGTTCTTATTTGTGTTTGTTTGTTTGTTTGTTTGTTTCTTTTTTTTGCCACCTGTACAATTAAGGAACAGAGACGATACTGCTGATTAAGGACGGATTGATAATTTTCAATATTTCAAAAAATCGTCTCTTCTAAGAAGCTAACTTAGCAATTTTTTTTTTCTCAAAGTCTCCTTTCAAAGATACATTAATATAACTTGATTGTTCTCTTCCATTAATACAAATAACAGTCATTAAAGTAGAATTCTTTTCAGAGAAAGTGAGAGAGAGAAAGAGAAAGAGAGAGAGAGAGAGAGAGAGAAAGAAAGAGAAAGAGAGAGAAATATAGGCAGACGAAATTTGAGTCTTTTGATAAATATCTTACATCAATATAATATATATATGTGTATATATATATATATATATATATATATATATATATATATACATATATATAAGATATAAGCAATACGTCCTTTTTCATTTCATAAGAATTTCTCATTGTGTTGTACATCGATAAACGAGAGGAAAAGAGAGGAGATCGTAAGTTTCCCAGGAAACAGAAAAAGAAATAAAAGAGGGGGTGGTTGTGGTGGTGGTGGTGGTGGTGGTGGTGATGGTGGTAAGAAGAGTTTAAACTAACAGTTAGAGAATGCACTTTAAAACTCTTCGTTATAGGAATATATAATTTACTCCGTAAACCACAAACCAGACGGTTGATACTGGTGTTTAGCTGGTGAAAGTGGTGCCAATCCATAAACAGCAGTAGGTTGCATATGTGCTGGTAGAGGATGCGCTGCATGGCTTGCCAGTAATGGTCTGGCTGAGCTGTGATGAGCTGGTGGTGGCAACGCACGACTAGAATCATACAACGTTAATGGAGACGAGCTGTAAAAAACGGGATAACATACGTTAGAACGTCTCCACAAATCTCTAAAAAAAAGATGGCAAATATAGATTTTTTTTTTTTCTTTTCTTTTCTTTTCTTTGCTTTTTTATGATACCGCTGGCCCAGATTACACCTGCGTATCCTAAAACTTATAGATTATTTGCTATAATATAATATGATTGTGTTTTGATAATAAATAAAAATATATTAAGATTTGTTTGGAGTTATCTCAATAATAATAATAATAATAATAATAATAATAATAATAATAATAATAATAATAATGATAATAATAATAATAATAATAATAATAATAATAATAATATTCTGGACACGAATGTGCAAATGGGCGATCGACATATTGTTATAATTAATTTATGTACAAGCATGACAAAGAAGACAATTTTTATTTAATTAACATTATATTTTAATATTGTGTAAAATATAAAATCCTTCATTGGGCGAACATACTTGTACATAAATAAATACGAAAGATATGCAATATGCAAACATGCAGTCTCTAATCAAGATACTCTACAAAAACACTAAACTATATAATATAAGATATCCTTGATGCTATACAGAGAGAGAACAAAAAATGATATATTGAAACAAAAAAAAAAAAAAAAAAAAAAAAAAAAAAAAAAAAAAAAAAAACAAAAAAAAAAGATAAAAAAGAGAGAGAGAGAAAAGAAAATAAAACTTATTCTCTTAATAAGAGAAATCAATATACTGCTATATGATAATCCGTGCAAACATATTGAACAAAAGTAAAAATCGTGTAAGCCTTTTAAAAGATAATCTCTAACTCTGTAGTAGGATACAACACATCATGTAATTATGCATGAACATACATATATCATAATCATATAATGATGTATATATATCTATATATATATATATATATATATGTATACATACATAATACTCCTAATATCAACAATAACGACAATAACATCAACAAACATACCTTAACGGCACGAATACATTTAAACATTAAATAATACTAACACTATAAACGTAAAATAATAAATGGTACACACATGCATGCATCAACTAGGTGTCTAGGTACCCACCCGGGTGTGAATCCCTGAAAGGTGGGCACTTGTTGCTGCTGGATAGCAGTAGGAGCCTGAGAAGGCGCAGCAGTAACATATACAGGGGGTGGCACAGCATGTGCTCTTGAACGCACATGAGCGTACTCCTGGTAGAGAGGTTGTCCCAGATGCTGGGCACCCCCTATCACAGGTCCGCCTGTGGGGCTTCTGCCTCCACCACCACCCCCAGGACTCAGATGGACTGGATGCCCATGGTGGCTGTGGGTATGACCCGGATGGGCTGCCGAGCCTACCACCTGGCTCTGCCTACAAAACCCAGAAGAAAATCCACCCCTTCATTACGCAATTCACATGCTTTACTCTTTCTTGCGCTTTTAAACTTTTCCCGGCATTAATTCAACTGAAATTTATATATTACTGATACTACCATCGTATAACGAGGACGTTAAATTGGAAGAAAACGAGAAAAGCAAAAAGACACAATATATATAAAGAAGATTTGTTATCGAAACAAAAAGATAAGGAAAAAAAAGTTTAAAAAAGAAGAAGAAGAAAAAAAAAAGGAAAAGAAAATATCAGAAGAGAAAAAGAAAATAAAGGAAAACTTCATGCCTCTCTCATTCATTTCATATGGATGTGTATCTAACGAATACAACTCCTGAAAAATCATGCAATATTATTTTATACTTTTTTTTTGTTTTGTATTATTCTTTCTGTTTTTCTTTTTCATTACAAATTTGTCTGGTCCTCGAAATATATATATATATATATATATATATATATATATAAAATAAAAAAAAAAAAAAAAAAAAAAAAAAAAGAAAGAAATAAATACCATGCATCGAGCACACTATTACAATAGAAATAAACATGCTAGCTAATTTTACCTTGAAAATATCACAAAATATCTAAACTATAACTATTTTTTTTTTTTTGAAAACATGCCTTTTAAAAAATATATCATAGAACACAAGCTCTCATGCGATATCTTATATTTATGACTCACCTATATTGATGAACAGGATTTGCTACTGCCCACTTTTGATGATCTCTCGAATGAGCTGCTGGTGGTTGTACGTATTCGTGTTTATACTCTGCTCGTTTTCCAGGCCAAGAGACTCGCTTGTCGGTACCAGTTGTGTAAACGATGTGTTGTTCTTGGAGATGAGGATGAGCGCTACTTGTTGTCACATACTGCAAGAAGTAGTCATGCATGTCATAGGCGTCATCCTAGAAAAACATTACCCAAAAGAAAAATTACTAATGGAAGGAAATAAAGAAACTAATCATTTCCATGAATCCAATTTTTCTCTTGCTGTTGTTTGCAGTATCGTTATCAATTGAAATTATAAATTAAAAAATAAAGTTTAACAAAAAAATCATCAAAGAGAGAAAGAAAACAAAAAAAAAAATATAGAAATAACTTTTCCTAAAGTACAAGAAATACGATTATATCGTAGAAAATTTTTGTCAACGATAAAGTCAAATATTAAATCAAACTGAAGACATTTAAGAATAATAAGATATATATAAATAAAGAGAGATAGAGAGAGAGAGAGAAAGAGAGAAGGCTCGAAAGAAAGGAGATAAAAAATGTAATTTAACCTGATAGGTTGGTGGCTCTTTGCATGCTGGCGCGTGACATGGATGTGGAGCGACATACTCAACGCCAGGTTCAGATTTAGTTGTAACGTTCACCATATTGCACTCGGATTGTACCTTAGCCAATAATCTCTTCTTTTGTGACTGAGAGGAATAGCCAGAACTACTGCTGCATTGGGAATATAATTATTAGCATGTAAGTAGATTATTTGACACAAAGATGAAAACAAACAAACAAACAAACAAACAAACAAAAAACAAGAAAAAAAAAGAAAGAAAAAAATAAGATATATATATTAAATTCAAATAAAATGACGAGAAGAGTAAAAAAAAAAAAAATGGTCACCTGCTAACATGATGTTGTTGCTGAGGCTCATGTTTAATATGTTGAGTGGTGGTTTGTTGATGTTGCGGATGTTGTGGTACTTGTTGATACAAATGTGCATGAGCTCTGCCTGGACTAACTTCGCCATCGCTATCACCAACCGTAACACAGCTAATAACATTCTTCCTTTGAGCTCTTTGTGACGAGCTTTGTGATGTCGTATGAGAACTTGTGTGAGCTTGCGTACTTGAGTGAGCTTGCTGCATCGTTGGTACAACTCTCGGTGTAGATTGTGTACTGTAAAAAAAGGAGAAATACAATTTTTAATTGTTTAGAATTATTATGATTTTTTTTCTCTCTCCATCTGTTTTTTTTTTCTTTTTTATTTGAACAGATGATTATGAAAGTGATTTACATTGATCTATTTTTCGTTCGATGATATTTTGACGTACGTGTTTCAATTATATGAAAATGTTAAGAATAACAAAATATGTTCTCTTTATATATAATATCAGAAATATAACTTGGATACACTTCAATAATCATCGATTCATTTTTAATTATGATAATACTTTTGGAATGTTCTACTTATGTTAACATTTTATTAAAACATGCATATAAGGATATTATGGTTACCTAGATTAATGAGACAGCCAAGAAATATGACTTTCGTATTTGTCTTATGTATATACGTTATGTGTGTGTGTGTGTGTGTGTTGATTTTGTTAAATGAACTAAATGATTTTTTATTGTATAGACGAATTAAAAAAAAAAAAAAAAAAAAAAAAAAGAAAAAAAAATAATAATACAAAGATTATGAATTAATTGATCAATTTAAAAAAAATAATTAAAATAATAATAATGATAATAAAAACGAATACGAGGTATTATTATAATGATTTTGTGTGTAGTGTATAATGTGTTGTGTGTTGTGCTATATTGTAATACAATAATGTACCTTCGAATGACCTCCTCACGGACAGGACGTCCGTCGCCAGACAGGCGAGTTGCCAAACTTTGACAGGCTCCGCATTGACGATCGCCACAGCTGTCAATGATATCATGCATGATTCTACTACGAACTAGCATATACTAGGATATATAACTCGAAGATAGTGGGGATTTACTTGCAGGATTACTACTTGACAATATCGATGGGTTATCATTTTTCGTTAACTTAATTTGTTAGCTTTTACAATCTGTAAAATGTCATTGGCCTTATAAAAAAAAAAAAAAAAAAAAAAAAAAAAAAAAATATGCTTCTTATCATACAGAAAAAAAAAAGAAAAAAAAGAATGATAAATATATGCAAAAATATATCAAAATGTATATATACACTATTATAATACAGATTGTCAAAAATGAGCAAAAAATACTGTTCATTTAAGCAATAAATAATAGACTAATATTCTACTTTTGAACTTTTCATAAAATGTAAAAAAAGAAAAAAAACAAACAAAACAAATATATATATATATATATATATATATAAAATAAAAATAAAAAAACGAAAAAAGGAAAGAAAAAAAGATAGGAAAAAGACAAAAACGAAAAATCAAATACAAAAAGAAAACTCACCATTTCCCAGGTGACTCATCTTCGCTGTCGCTAATAGTAATAACAGAAACAGCCGGAGATGGTGTATCATATATCGTGATAGTTTGTTGCCGGACGGATGCAACTTGTTGATGTTCTACATTGTGACTACTACTGTGCTTGCTGCTGTGATGATGAGATTGAATTGGTTGTTGTTGCCAATGTCCACTCGAAGGTGAATGTCGTCTCATACTACTTGGTGGTGTACTCTCCTTCACTCTCTTTTTCACTGGACTCAACTGTTGAGTTTCCTTTTTATGTTCATGCCTGTGTTGACTTTGCTGAGGTACGGTCACATGATGTTGATGATGTTTCGTTACACTACGTTTGCCCCAACCTTGCGGTGGATGTTCGACGAGAGCACTAGTGTTATATACTTCCGTGACAGGAAATACTGGCCGCTGATCCTTCCCCAAAACAAGGGTAATCAATTGGAACATTGCATTGACGAAATATATTACAAATGATTTGTAATAAAAATAAATATGACACTTATTTTTTACAATAAGGTCCAATTACTTTACCTGTAATATGGCAGAACTATCCACGATAAGTGGTCTACCCCAATCTCCAGCATCGCTTAATAATGGCTGTTGAATGGCTGCATGCTGTGGTGGTAATTGTTGCCAAGATGGAACTATTGCAGCCATTTGTCGACTTCCACCAGGCCATGATGTTTGTACGGCATTCTTTTATAATTATAATAATATTATAATCGCATCAAATACAAAGGTATATAAAAAGGTATCGAACAAAAAAAAAATATATATATATATACATCTTTTTTCCAAGTTGTAGTTTTTTTTTTTTTTTTTTTTTAATAAAACATGATTATCTTTATGAACTTACAGTGAGCAACATTTGTCGTCCAGTTTCTACCATAGACACAGGAACTGCTGCATACTGTTGTTGCGCGGCTACCGCAGCTGCCGCAACAGCTTGCTGCGATATGATCGACGGTTGAATTTGAAGTGGACCTTGTTGAGCCTGCGGTGGCTATAACCATTAGTTTATAATCAAATGGAATAACGCATATCACTTTTTATTTAATTATAAATATATAACACAAAATAAATAATTTATTTATCATTTTTATTACTATTACCTGAGCAACTACTACGTGTTTGGCTGGACTTGGCATTGTTTGATAACCAGGAGGAGGACATAATATACCAGGTACTAATTGATGTGAAAAATCATGCACCGCACTTCGGCCACTGTTTGAACCACTAGAAGAACCACTGTATTGCGTTGCTCGACGACTGCTGTTGCTATAGATTTGATACTGCAATGTTTCAAAATAATATTATTAAAAAAAAAAAAAAGAAAAAAGAAAAAAAAATAGGAAAAAGAAAAAGAAATATTAAAATACAAAATAAAAAAATAATTAAAATTTGATTAAAACTAACCAGATTGTCATAGCCCGTTGGAGCAGTGCGATGTTCTCTAACTAAACGTTGCACTTGATTGGTCAATTGATTGTTAAACGTAAGAGTAACTGCGCTACCATTTGTCGTTGGTACAAAATTAGCTACTAAGGATGTAGGCGGGGGTGGTTGAGGAGCAGGTGGTGCTTGATGGTGAGCAGGACTTGCAGTAAAATCGCCGGCTCTTCTGCAAACCTCCATCATTTGGACGGAAGCCTTGACACTGTTATAATGCGCATAATCGACTAAATGTGCCAGGGTAACGAAAGCATGATTCAAAGCCTCTCCGGGTGTTATTCGGCGCTCCTAAAAATTGAATTATCTATGTGTATAATAACCACCGTTATAATATAATTAATTTTAATTAATAATAGAAATGAAAGAAAAGTCATTATATTTAATATATTGTACAACACATCATGGAAATATATTTTGATTAACATCAATTAGATATTACTACCTGGTCCATGGTGAGCATCCTCTTCAAGAGGTCAATGAACTCTCTCCTATCTGCCTTTTCAGGTAAAAGCTGACCACCATCTAAATCAGTCGGTACATTAACTTGGCCAATATCGTCGAGACAATTAAAAATATATTTTCTAGCTTCTTTTGATTTAATTCCAGTCTCTGCCTCGTGTTCCTCCGGTGTCTTTAATCGCCAAAACGGATGCGTACCTAAAATGAAATTTCAATGTGAATATAATCATAATGTTTAAAACATAATCTTGAAAAAAAAAATATATATAATAATAATAATAATAATAATAATAATAATAATAATAATAATAATAATAAATTATATTTTGGATATACTAACTGTCCATGTCTCGATAAAAAAATTTCGTCGTTTTACTAGCATTATTTAACATATGTTCCGTCGGTAGGCCCTGAGTTTGACTAATATATCGAATCTGATCGTACTCCGAGCTGCCCGGATACAAGGGCCATCCCAAAAACAATTCTGCTACGACACATCCGAGCGACCACATATCTATCGCTTCACAATAAGGAAGTCCAAGAATAATTTCTGGTGCACGATAGTATCGCGATTGTAAATAAGTATTGCAAACTGCTTTTGATACGTGAGAGGCCGAACCAAAATCTATGACTTTCACTCGATATGGCTGACGTGAAGGATCCACTAACATGATGTTTTCTGGCTTAAGATCCGCGTGTATAAGGCCCAATTGCTAAAAATCATCAATCACCATTTATTTATAATACCAAAAGGAAAAGAGAGAGAAAGAGAGAGAATAATATTTTATTATATTTATTTTTATTTTTATTTTATATTTTATAATATTAATATAAAATATTTTTTATTTTATAAATACATACCTTGAGCTTCAATAAAGCAGTTAAAACCTGTTGTAGTATCGGCCTGAT
>NC_140826.1:3172500-3180000 GCF_050613455.1 Vespa mandarinia | reverse complement strand
AAAATCTATATCATCATGATTTTATAGCCTTCCCCATAAAAAAAAAAAAAAGAAAAAATAAAAGAAAAAATAAAAGAAAAGAAAAAAGCCAAAAGAAGAATTACACATTTCTTTGTCGTAGAATATATATATCATATTATATATTTATACAATATTAATTATATATTATACTTTGTGATTTTTAAAATATCAATTGATAAAAACAAAAAAAGAAAAAAAAAAAAAAAACAAAAAAAAAATTCAAATATAAAATACTATATAAGACCCCTTTTCTTAATTTCTTCTTCTTCTTCTTCTTTTCTTTTCCTTTTTTTTTTTTATTTCGTTTCAATTTTTTTTTTTTTTAGACATTACAAATTTAGAACTCAAAATTAAATTCAAACACGTTACTTATAATTTGAGATCTCCTGCATCGATAAGTTCCAAGAAATTTAACAAAATGTAATCATATTTAACAAACAAGATTTATATCTTATCAATATACGCACACACGTATAATCTTCATATCTAATTCGAATTTGATTCGTGTTGTTTTAATATTTGACGGAAGAAAGTGAAAGAAGAGAAAGTAAAAGAAATGAAAAGAAAAAGAAGTTAAAAAAAAAAAAACAAAAGGGCGGGGGGTGGGGTTGAAAAAAAACAAAAGAAGTTACAAGTGTCCGAATAAAATTTTCTTAAATAAAGTTAGAAAGAGAATAGAAATCGTTGACTCGTTCATTGTACTCTCTTAAGAGAGTTCAGTCCTTCATGGAACATAGAATGAAATGCTCCGATGAACGGGAATGAAAAAGAACGCCTAAACGTATTATATACCAGGTGTAAAAAAAAAAAAAAAAAAGAAAAGAAGAAAAAAAAATTAAGCATCACGCACCTCTACGATTAACAATAAAAATATTGTTTATAATGGATTCTGACAATTCGAATGAAATTATGGTATTATAATAATAAAAATAATAATAATAATAATAATAATAATAATAATAATAATGAAGATAAATAAAAATAAAATAAAATAAAAAATAAAAAGCATAAACGCAAGACGATTTTTATTATCAGTATAAAATCGATTGCAATAAGAGAATGATTTATCGAACAATCTTTCAAGGACAATGAAAAAGAAGATTTGTCTTATCAGAAAACATTATAACTATATATATATATATATATATATATATATATATATATATATATATATATATATAAACGATCATCGGAGTTTGAAACCTTCACATATATTCTCGATCAAAAGACTATCCCAAGGATAACGAGATCGATACCAAGTGGTACCAAGTACGTTAAGAGAAAGGCCATCATTAAATAACAATAATAAAATGAGTTACACACACACACACACACACACACCGCACATAGATGATACAGCAACTTGTCAATGTATGATGTGATTTTTAATAATAATAATAATAATATTTTGTTTATTATTACTATTATAAATTGATTAGTATTGGACATTTACATATCCATGATAGAAATGTGTTTTGTTTTGTTTTATTAAGAATAAAACATGAAGAAAAATGAAAATAATGTTAGAGAGGGTGGGGGGGTGGGGGGAGAGAGAGATCTGTACAAGAATAATAATTCTAATGAGATTAAAACACTAGCAAATATATGTATAAAGATAGAAATACATTGTTAGAATGAAGAAGATTATTAGAATGAGAAAAAGAAACTAAAATCATCCTAGTCATTGATTGATGATGAATCATACGTTAATATCTTCAATATTATCTGATTGTTTATCAGAAAACATGCGATTAATGAACGATGAACAATGAAAAACAACAAGACGAAAGTTAACACAACTACACGAAGAAAATGAAGAGAAAAGAAACGATTAGATATTAAAACTCAGGGTACATCTCCGATATCCCTTAATGAAATGAAATTATAATAACTTTTATAATAGAAATGTCCCTTCTGTTTTTACAAATACCAAATGTGATTAATAATCGATTAAAGAAATAATCCTTTAATCTCTTCTCTAAATAAATTCAATTAATGTTAAATCGAACAAACAAATTTAACATTGAAATTTGTCGAATCAATTTTTACGATAAATCATTAGAATCGATCTTTCATCTTGTATATATATATATATATAATACATACACACGTAATTACGTATCTCCATTAAAATATCATCCCTAATTTACATCAACAAATTTAAATCTTTTCAACCTTTAAAATTTCTCAATCATATTATTTTTTCTTCTTCTTTTTCTTTTCATTTGGAAAGACGAATGAATTGGAGACGTTTATAAATATTGTATTGTAATGATGCTAATGGAGTCAAATACAGGATTGGCCAAAAATAAAGTTAGTTTATAGAGAGATGTTACAATTCCTTTTTTTTTTGTTTTTTGAAAGGGTCTTTCTCTCCTTACAGACTAAATTTTCTTCTTCTTTTTTTTTTAGATCAAATAAAATTACTTAGAAATTTTTAGCCAATCCTGTATACAAATGATGATAATGATGATGATGATAAAGCTCAGTAAGCGCATCAAATATAAACGAAAAGGTAGAGGAAGCAAAGAAAAAAAAAAAAAAAAAAAAAAAAAAAGAAGTAAAAAGAAGGAAGGAAAAGATAAAAAAAATTTATGGGCAAGTGTTAGTTGGTTGGTTGGGAGGGGCATCGAGTGACACCAACCTTCTGGCCACAGCGTTGGTAGGTGTCTAGGAGCTTGATCGTCGAGGCTCGTACCAGGGTCTGCTGGTTCGGGCTACTCTTCTGCAGCGCATTATTGTTGTGCAGCGAGCTAAATGCGGTATTAGCACCGTTCACGGAGTACCGCTGTTGCAGTCCGGTATTGTCCAATTGATAGTCGCCGGTCGATTGGACCAATCCGTGCTGGATCACCGGCTGGCTCACGTTGTACTCCAACTTGCGTTTCTTGCTGTGGTGGTGAGCGGTGTTGTTACTGCTGCTGCTGCTGCTGCTGCTGCTGCCGTTGACGCTACTCGTCTGCTGTGTTTGGATGAACATGTCACACATTCCCTGAAATAAGATATAAAAATAAATAAAAGGAAACCGTCATAGAAATAGTTCTTCGTTTTTGTTTTTCACTTTATTATTATTGTTATTGTTGTTGTTATTGTTGTCACTGTTATTATTGCTCTTGTCATTGTTATTGTTGTTATTATTATTGTTCCCCATGACCCAAATATTTTTTATTTTCACGTTTCATTTATCAACAAGCATCAAGGGCTAACTCTTTTTAATCTCTTGGATTCTTTTATCCCCTCTCCCCAATAAATATAATAGATCAATAATTATAGTTGACATATTTAGGAGAGAGAGAGAGAGAGAGAGAGAGAGAGAGAGAGAGAGAGAGAAAGAGAAACAAAAAAAAAAAAAGATTGCTAAAGGCTCTGATGATTTATTTAAATACAAAAATACTATGAGTATCTCGACATTAAAAATGGGTTCAAAATCGATATATACATCATAATAATATAAATATATAATACATATATATGTGTGTGGATATATATATATATATAAATATTCTTGATGGTTAAAAAGTAAGACATTGAAAAAAAAAAATTGCACAAAATAATTCTAACAATGATCTATGGTATAATATATGAACGAGCAACACTTGACTCATTCGTTTCTCGTTCCGTTCCAATTCTTTAAAAAGAATAGCTTGAAGATGACGATAAGGTGGGGAAGTGGCATGGAAGGTGGAAGGGTGAGGACTAAAAAATAGTCCACCTATTCCGTTTCGTTTTAACAAATGTAACGAGTACAAGTTGCAAAGTTAAATGAACGATGTAATGTCTCTTTCTTTTTTTTCTTTCTCTCTCTCTCTCTCTCTCTCTCTCTCTCTCTCTCTCTCTCTCTTCTCTCTCCTTGTCTTATTTTTTTTTTTTTGTATAGCTTTAAGTATGCGGAAACGACGACGAACGCGTGCTCAAAAAAGGAAAACGAAAGCGTTCTTCGAGTTCCTTTGAATTCTACCCGAGCGGACTCTCTCTCTCTCTCTCTTTTTTTCTCTCTCTCTCTCTCCTTCTCTCTCTCTCTCTCTCTCTCTCTCTCTCTCTCTCTCTCTCTCTCTCTCTCTAGGCTATCTTAAATTCCTCGAATTCTTAATAGATATCGAAAGTATTTTGAAACACAATTCAAACGACGTCATCTTGCAACACAAGCGATTTTTGTTAACGATCCAGTCATTTCTGCTCTTTTTTTTTTTTTCTTCCTCTTTTATATATTTTGCATGCCGTAAAAATACTCCACTGGCGCACAATCAAAAAAGTTCTAGACTATTTTAAATACCATTTCACAAATGATTCTTTTGAAATTGTGCTAATCTATCCTGTGTAGCTTTACTGTATGAAAAAACAAGAAAAAGAAAAAAAAAAGGAAAAGAAAAAGAAAAAAAAAAAAAAGAAAGCATAAAAAAAAACGTGATGCAATTACGTTCCGTTTTTGTCTTTTCGTGTTATTTGTTGTTATCGTTGGACATGAGCTATACATCACTTTCGAAAAAAAAAAAAAAAAAAAAAAAAGAAAGAAAAAAAAAAAGAAAAAGAAAAAGAAAAGGCAAAAAAGGCCAAAAAAATCTGGAATGATCGAAATTGGCCGATGTGACACGAATAGAAAGAAGAATTCGACGATTCATATGTTACAATAGATAGAGAGAGAGAGAGAGAGAGAGAGAGAGAGAGAGAGAGAGAGAGAGAGAGAGAGAGAGAGAGAGAGAGGGAGAGAGAGAGAGAGAGAGAGAGAGAGACGTATTTGTGAAAGATTCTCTGCACATTGTTTTTTGTTTTTCTTTTTTTCTCTTCGTTTCTATTTTATTTTATATATGATAGAATACAAAAAAAAAAAGAAGAGAAAAAACCTGTACTTGTAAATGGAAACACGATCGATCAATCTTTATATATATATATATTTATACATACACATTTTTTTTATTTAGCAAGACAAAAATATCATGTGTCGAACATAACCAAAAATTCAATATTTCACTGTGCAATTTATATTTACCATAACTTCTATTTTATATTTACGTGGGAAAATAATAAAAATGTCGTTGTATATAAACACTTATATATATATATATATTCATACACACACAGCATATACACGCGCGCGCGTTTGTTAAAGTCAATCTGTCGAAATTTGTACCATATTATATTTCAATAAACGTTACATTTAATTTTTTTTATTTAACATTTCGTCATTAATTATTGACCAATTCAATATATTACTTACGTTAATATGTATATACACACATATATATATATATATATATATATATATATATACATATACATATACATATACACACATACACATATATAGTATATATAATGCAGTACTCAAGAGCAGTATGTAAGAACGTAAGATAGTTCTTTTATTCGATTACTATACTTCGAACGAATACTATACTTCGAAAGGTCGACCAGTTTTACTTGCTCGTAAGTTGAAACTCGAAGATCCGCTATACAGTTTTTCTCTCTCTCTCTCTCTCTTTTTCTCTCTCTCTCTCTCTCTCTCTCTCTCTCTCTCTCTCTCTCTCTCTCTCTCTCTCTCTCTCCTCGTGGCATATTATGTAAACCGGGCCTATATACTTTTATTATATTACGTGTTACACACCTTTTACGACCGATCATTATGAATAAGATACGGACAACGATGGCCGGCCTTTTTACACGAAATTATTTTCATTCTAGAACTGGGAGGGGGTGGGAATAAGGGGGCACAGATGGCGCTGTAGAGAAAAATTTATATGGCGGTCTTTTTTCAAAACTTCATTTCGAAAATCCAAACAACCGAATCTACCGTTAATATCATCGTAATAAAGTTTTAATTTTTATTTTGAATCAAAAGAAAATTATATGGGAATTAGTCGTCGTCGTCCATCATCATTATCATCATCATCGTCGTCGTTATCGTCGTCGTCATCGTCGTGGTCGTCGTCGTCGTCGTTGTCGTTGTAATTTCGATAAAATGTAACTGTAACTGCCTTGGTACCGTAAATCGCACATTATACTATGAAGCAAGTACTATTTCTAACAAACGGCGCTATAATTAGAGCATATCGTAGACGTTGAATAAAAATAAAAAGAGAGAGAGAGAGAGAGAGAGAAAATATAATATTAATCTTAGATTAATATATATATTTAAAAGAAACAAATTTATTGTAAATATGATACAGTTTTGTATGAGAAAAAAAAAAAAAATAGAAGAAAAAGATGCACAAAAGAACTCCAAAGTTCTGATTTGAAATTCAATGGTGGTGACAAATCGATCGAATTAAATGAATGGCAAAATATATAATCGGTAGAAAGTGTGTTGCGAGCGTACGCAAAAATCGAGTAAATGTTCCGGTGATACTTTCGGCGCGACAAAATAATGCAAGGCATGTTATACTTGGATAGCAACAACGATGCCGACGACGACAAACAACGACGATGACGATGACGTCGATGACAATGACCACAAAGACGACAAGGACGTGCGTGTGTATGCATGCAAAAAAAAAAAAAATATTCACGTTTCATTAATTTTTAATTTTACATATAGAAACGATACTTGAAAATTGAAGAAAAAAGAAAAAAAAATGAATACGAAAAATACTTTGTCCTAATTGAAATAGCTCATACAATTAAAGCTCATTGTATTATTTAATTAAATTATTAATTATAATAATATTGGAATTTATACAAAGGGAATTTACTTGATTAAAAATTATTATCAAAATATCATTTTAATTATACGATATAAATTTATCGTAATACGTATTATATTTAGTAGTAGTAATAACGACAACAACAATAACGACAATAACAACCACATCATCAACAACAACAACATCATTAACAATAATAACAGTATCATAAACAACGATAACAACAACAACAACACAACGAAATAACAATGACTACATTTAAAATTAATTTGTCACGATTCAAAACATATAGACATCTCCCGTTATCGTACAGCATCTTTTTTCAACCAATAAGGATGTTGCATTGTTGTAACTAGCACAAATACCCTATGCGTTACGCACGCTCTCTCTTTATCCATCTCAATCCATAATTGAACGATTATAGAAACGATTGACATACTCGTCGATCAATTAAATTAATTTTATTCATTTAGCAGAAATCCCGTATAGTTGGTTTCTCTCTTTTTTTATTTTCCTTTTTTTTTATTTTTTTATTTATTTATTTTCTTTTTCCTTTTTACAACATATCATTTATGAGTCATCAGCATCATTTGAATTTTCCCGCCGTTATCAATGTGTCGCTGAATAAATTGAACGAGAAAAAAAAAACGAAGTAAAAAAAAGCGAGGTAAAAATAAAATGTGTCATTGAAGAAATTGATAGCATTAATATTTCGATTAATTATTATCATTTTTTTTTCTTTGTTTTCTTTTTTCTTGTTGTTGATCATTTCCACAAAATCTTTTCGAATATATTATTCTATTTGAATAAATATATTTTCCCGTCTGTTATATCGATTTATTAA
>NC_140826.1:3157500-3165000 GCF_050613455.1 Vespa mandarinia | reverse complement strand
TTAAAAAAATAAAAAAAAAAAAAAAAAAAAAAAAAAAAAGAGAAAGACAGAGATAGAGAGAGAAAGAGACGGAAGAAGCGGGGCAAAGAGAGAGGAAAAAAAGAAGATACGTGGACTTTCGTAGGAACGAAAAGTAGAACGGATGACGGCAAAAGGTAGTAGGTTGTAAGGTTGGACCGCCATTTTGGAATTGTTTTGAACGAAACATTTCAAACGGCGGGAATATAAATTGGAACGTACAAAACGTTTGAATTTGACTTCTTCGATAATTAATAAAACGATTAATTTAACATACCTAACATCTGCAAAAAAGATTATGAGCGTTGATACAAAATTCAATATAATTTCGTCAATTTTTATAACGTTCAAAAACTATTACACGATCGAAATCCATAATACGATTAGAAAATTTTCTAATCTACTAAGCCTATCAAATGTTCATGATCGATATATACATATATATATATATATATATATACGATATAGTAAATTTCTAATCGTATAAATTTCAAATGCTTACGATCAAGATTATCCGCTAGAATTTCGTAAAGAAAAAAAAAAAAAAAAAAAAAAAAAAAGAAAGAAAAGAAAAATAAGAAAACGACTAAATAGAATTGATTCACTAACCTGTTATCTCTGAATAGACACTTGAGTTCCTCAAGAATAACTTTTCGCATCCGTTTCTACGCTATCCTTGTCCAAGAAAATTAGGATTCGTTCGTCCAATAAAATCGTAAGGATGCATCATATTCGTATATATTCCAACGATCACGATTCTTCGAATAAGTTGAGGAATAAGAAGATGGAGGATCTTCGAAGTTGAATAGAAATAACGAAGTGGTACACCGTCCTCGACGAATTCATCGATAACGATGATGATGATGATGATGATGATGTTGATGATGATGACAATGATGACAATGATGAAGACGATGATGATGATGACGACGATGATGATGACGTTGACAAGTTAGAAACTTGCTTTCTTTTTCTCTTCGGTAAACTCTCTTTTCCGTGAGAAAGTTCACATGTACGAGGGACGACGACGACGAGGACGATAACTACAATGACGATAAGTGTAAGGTCAGTCACGATCAAAAAATTTCGTGTCGTCTCTCCTTTCCCATTCCGAGAGGATGACGACGTTCACAAACGACGACAACGACGACGACGATGAAGAAGAAGAAGAAGAAGAAGAGGACGACGATGAAGAAGAAGACGAAGAAGAGTCGGGCGAAGAAGACGACTACTACATTGACTTTATTCGTGACAAGCATCTCTCTCACTCACTATCTCTCGGCCCTCGTTCGGCTCCTTAAAGAAGAAAAAAAAAACAAGTGGAATAGAAGATGCGTATTCACGAAAGAAGAAAGAAAGAGAAAGAGAGCGAACAGAAAGAAATCAAGAAAAAAAAAAAGAGAGAGAGAGAGAGAGAGAGAGAGAAAGAAAGAAAGAAATAGAGAGAGGAGAAAAGTAATTAAAACAGAATAATTATTTTCAACGTCATACAAAATTCATCTCGATACTAGCTATACACAAATGTCGAGTGAGTGTGTGCGTGCGCGTATGTAAAACTCGGTAAAATTCGGCGAACTTCTCGGTATTCTCGGTAATTTCGAGTTATGATTTTATAAAGAATTTTATTTTTGTTACGTTTTAGAAACATGATTCTAGAGGAGCAACCGGATTTCTCGGATTTACTTTCAGGTTTATTTGAAAAATGACGAAGAAAATGGAGAATATCGAGGGGGGAAATATAGGGAAAGAATGGACGATTGGTGAAAAGAGAGAGGTTAGGGGAAAAAGAGAGGTTAGGGGAGAGAGAGAGAGAGAGAGAGAAAGAGAGAGAGAGAGAGAGACAGAATACAATGATCGCGCACAAATCTACTTCCTTATGAGAAAGAGATAGATAGAGACAGAAACACGATGATCTTCCCTCTCCTCTTTTTTCTTTTTTCCACATATGTTCAATATATATATATATATATTGAACGTAATGAAACTTTACATATATATATAGTTTCTTAATAGGGAAAAATACTAAAAACAACGATATATGTATATATATATATCTCTTTTTGTAACATTCTAAACTCTCTCTCTCTCTCTCTCTCTCTCTCTCTCTCTCTCTCTCTCTCTCTCTCTCTCTCTCTCTCTCTCTCTCTCTCTCTCTCTCTCTCTCTCTCTTCTGACGTATATATAAATTCGATTTACGTAGGTAGATGATACAACACGACGCGATGAAGCGCGTAAACGTTGGAGTCTGACGTATCCATAATATATACATACGTACAAACCATATATATATATATATACACACACATCATATATATATATATACATATACACGTACACACATAGTAATACGACGCACACGTAGCTTCGATCTCATCGTCGTACTTTCGATGGAAATTTCCGGCTGCCAGAGACAGTGTCGAGCACTCCACACGAGTTTCGTTCTCTCTCTTTCTCTCTCTTTCTCTCTCTCTCTTTATATATATATATATATATATATATATATATATATATATATATATAACGCCGGCGAAATCGACGAATTCTAGGATCCCAGGCGTAACCTAACCTTACCTCTCCAGTTTTGTCAGTTCTGTCTCTTTCTCTTATAAAAATTTAGAATGTTTCTTTAATTTCGAAGTTAAACATTACTGCCGATTGTTTTTTTACACGATTCTCTCTCTCTCTCTCTCTCCCTCTCTTTCTGCCTCCCATTTCTACTCTCACCCTCCCTACTTTTCTCTCTCTCTTTCTCTCTCATTCATTCATTCTTATGAATTCAGTATGTTATCATTATTTTGAGGTTAGATATTTTACTACTCATTGTTTATTTGTTGTACCAATTTATCATGCTATCTCTCTCTCTCTTTCTCTCTCTCTCTCTCTCTTTTTTTCTTTCTTTCTCTCTCATTCTTACGAATGAAATAGTATTTCGTCGAAATTTTTAGGTTAGATACTTCTACGAGAACGTTTGTTTCTATGCAGATACATATATGTACGATATACTTTCTGTATCTTTTCCTTTCTCTCGTTCTCCCACGTCATCGTGCGTCGGTGTTGACTATAAAGTTGCTACTTTTTGCCATGCAATCGAAAGAGATTACACTGTTGGGATTCGATCGGCGGAACGGAGCCTGGCACGAGTAAAAGTGTGCAGCAGCGGTGGTGGTGGTGGTGGTGGTGGTGGCGGTGGCGGTGGCGGCGACTGCTTCGACGATGATGGTGGTATAGAGGACGAACGGAACACGCGACAGCACACAACCAAAACGTTTGTTAGAACGAGAAAGAAATAAAAAGAGAGACGTGACTCTTTCCATCTCTATCGCTCTTATTTGAGGACGAGGACGACACAACGACAACGTATAACATACTGTATTATTACATCTTAAGAAACCGTTCGTTTGTTCGTTCGTCGCAAGTCGAGGCACGAGGTAGCCACATACGTCATCGAGAAAGATAGTCGAAAGAGAGAGAAAGAGGAGAGAGGGGAGAAGGAGAACTCATTCCTTTTGCGACTTGTTTACGTTTTACCAATACAGACACATTACCGGCGTATATGAAAGAGATAGAACGAGAGAGAGAGAGAGAGAGAGAGAGAGAGAGAGAGAGAGAGAGAGAGAGAGAGAGAGGAAGAAAAAGAATTACACTATTGTACGCGCAAAATCCAGGATAGTATCCGTTTTAATTGTCACATGCGAATCATTGTCGTGATTTGAAGTTTTCGAAGACAGTTCGAAACCGCGAGACTTGAAAAGAGGTTAGGTTGTTCTGTGATATCAAGAAGAGATAGACAGATAGATAGATAGATAGAGAATTATAGAGAATGAGAGAGAGAGAGAGAGAGAAAAAAAGAGAGCAATAGATAGAGACAAAAAAGATGCAGTGTTAGAGACAAAGATATAAATAAATAAAGAAATAAAGGTAAAAAGAAAATAATAGAAAGAGACACTTACCTCCTCTCTGCTAAGTTGGCCAGTGTCTCTCTCTTCAGGGACGGGCCCGATGATCGCGTAGCCGCATGTTCCGTTTATGCCCCGGCTTCTCGTTTACCCGTCCGGTTCTCTTTGGGCTCTCGTTAGCGACACACAGCCATCTTGCGTAGCAGCGCCTGGTGGCCTGGCTCGGTCGCCTTCGGTGCGGTGGCCCCAGAGCGTGCGATAGAACGAACGAACGAACGAACGAACGAACGACCGACCGACCGAGCGAGCGAGTGAGCAAGAGAGAGAGAGAGCGAGAAAGAGAGAGGACAACGGGTGGATGTGGTTCGTGATGAGTGTTTGTGAGAAAGAGAGAGGGAAAGAAAGAGAGAGAGAGAGAGAGAGAGAGAGAGAGAGAGAGAGAGAGAGAGAAAGAGAGAGACAGACTGGATGAGAGACACGGAAAGAGAAGGACAGTGACTACAAACGACGAGGTAGGTGATGGCTATATATATATGTATAGTTTGTATATGTGTGTTTGATATATATATATATATAATGGGTGGTAGAAGAGGATAAAGAGAAACGTTTTCTCTCTCTCTCTTTTTGACGAGGGGTAGAGACGCGAGAGAACGTGAACACAACCAACGAAACGACGTACCAATGCGCCTGCCCGGCTGCCACTGTATATTGCAACAGAGAGCGAGAGAGAGAGAGAGAGAGAGAGAGAATGAAAGATAGTTGACTACGCGGCGCACACACGCATCGAGGAAAAATATAGTGCGTGTCCCAAACACTTATTCTCTGACGCACGCTTTTACTGCCGCCACACGCAATAAGTGTACACGACGGTACGACAACAACAATATCACTGAGCAGCTGCTGCTGCTGCTGCTGTTGCTATTGCTTTTGCCGCTGTTATTCTATCTCTTTCTTTTTTTGACAGCGCAGCAGCACCTCTCTTATACGCGCCACGGAAAACATCACCACATCATAACACGCGCACGCAGCACACCGATTTACCGAGCGATTATTATTATTATTATTATTATAATTTTTATTACTATTACTATAAACTACTACTACTACTACGACTACTACTATTACATTAGTAGAGTAGTATTTTTGAAGAGTAAAAATTGTCGACGCACTGTTACCACACCATCAAACACTACTACCACCACTGTTATTCTTCTCTGTGTCACCGACCACTACCAACACGTTTCTTCTCTTCTTCTTCGTCGTCGTCGTCGTCTTCTTCTTCCTCTTCCTCACTGTTATTACACCGTTTCTTTCTATCGTCCTCCGCCTCTTCTTCCTCCTCCGACGTTTCCACCGTCGTCTCCACTTCCTCTTCTCTCGTCCTCACAGTTTTCGCCACTTTCTCGCACAACACTCTACCGTTCTCCTTATCACGTTCATAATATTATTTCTAACCTCTTCTTATATGCACTCTTTCTAAATAATTTTCTTACGAGAGAGAGAGAGAGAGAGAGAGAGAGAGAGAGAGATAGAGAGAGAGATAGAGAGAGAGAGAGTGAGAGAGGGATAGAGACAGAAACAGATAAATAAAGTGAGAAAGAATGAGAGAGAGAGACAAATAAAATTGCAAATAAAATATACTTCTTAAAACACAATTATTCTCGTCCAACGTATCAACATTTGATTAATCATATCGATACGATATCAAGAACGATTTCATTACTGTCAACTAATGATTCTACGTTTCTCAATTACCTTTTCCTTTTTCTCTTTTCTTCTTTCTCTTTTCTTTTCCGTTTGTTATGCGGCCACAACGTGTATTTCACATTTACTTAAAAAAAAAAAAAAAAGAAGAAAAAGAACTTTGAAACATGATAACACATGGCGCGTGTAACAAGTCGAACGAAAACTTTTTTGGTTGCCGTTGATTAACTATTATACACACGACACACCAACACTAATTCCTTCTTCTCTTCCTCTCGATTCTCTTTTTTCCCCCCACCGCTTTACCACGCGCGGACACGATCCTCTCTACTTGATCGCTCGAGCTCGACTGACGACTGAACTGCCGTTGTTGGTTACTTTTCCTACTATTCGAACACGCGCGCCATCTATAACCCTCTCTAGTAAACTTTCCAATCAGGTAAGAACCTATTATCCACGGTATCCCTAATAAATTTTGACCTTTTTCTTTCTTTCTTTCTTTCTTTCTTTCTCAATTTTTCTTATATTACTAAATACTAATAACTGTACTTAGTCGATTATTCGTATACGTCATAAATACTGACGTATAATATGAAAAGAAATAATAAGTGATAAGAAAAAAAATTTCTACAATACGCTAATCCAAAATATCCATAAGGATCATAAATTTAAATCGTTCTTTCTTTAGAATATACGAAAATTTTCTTAGGACATTTATCGTAAGAATAAATTATAGATATTCTTTTAGTATTTTCTTTTTCTTTTTTATTTTCTCCTGTACGAAGTCATTCCTATTATTATATTGAAATTGTATAAGAAACTTTTGTAATAGGATCAAAAACTACATGTCTTTTAGGATATATATATATATATATATATATATATATATATCGAAATGAAAAATCCAAATAAATTCTTTCGCATTTAACAACGTTACAAATAATTATAATTATAATAACAATAATAATAATAATTATTCAACTATTTTTACATAAGACCGTAATCAAATGGTATTTTTTATATTTTAAAAAAGTTTGGATCTAGTCCGTTCGGTCAGTACGTTCATTTTTCAGTCGGTCGATCCGTCCATCCGTTCGTTCTTTCGTTCGATTATCGTTCGATACGCGTCGCCGATCGACGACAAGGTAATTTCACTCTGGCTTCGTTTGCTTTCCCTTCGAGAGATCAAACGCGGCCCGCCTTCAAAGAGAGGCCTCCCTCTTGGATTTTCCCCCGAAAATGACGTAGTAAAATGTTTGTGAAATACATAGATATATTCGGTGGTTCTGTGGCGGGGGGAAGGTGAAGGAGGAAGACGATTATAACCGAACGTGTACGAACGTACGTACGAAAGACGTCGTGTATCTTCGTATGTGTTCGTACGCCGGCACTGTTTATTTGGGAGTATGAGAGAGAGAGACAGTGACAGAGACAGAGAGAGAGAGAGAGAAGGCGCCGAGATACCTCGATGTATACACACACACACACATGTATGTAGATATCTTTCTCTTGTTGAAGCAGAGAAAAAGAGAGAGAGAGAGAGAGAGAGAGAGAGTCACAATGTATTAATAACTTAGTGTACTAATGTCTTTTTGTAAATCATAAAAATAGCGTTAACCAACGCAAGTTGAGTTTACCAACTTTTTCATTCTCTCTCTCTCTCTCTCTCTCTCTTTCTCTCTTTTTTATCTTTCACTGTACAAAGTACAGTTCGCGTAAACAACATCTTTCGAACTGCAAAAAAAGAAGAGAGGTTAAGAAAAGAGTGGAATAGACAGAGAGAGAGAAAGAGAGAAAGAGAAAGAGAGAGAGAGAGAGAGAGAGAGTGAAACAAAAAGAAAAAAGGAAAGAAATACGGAACACGATCGGTCATCTACATCGT
>NC_140826.1:3150000-3152500 GCF_050613455.1 Vespa mandarinia | reverse complement strand
AGAAACACCCACCCTAATCCCATGACTCTCTCGCCCTCCGTGATTATCATCGCAACGGTTTCTTTCTTCCTCTTCCTCCTCCTCCTCCTCCTCCTCTAACTCCACCTACCATCCATACCTATATTCCTCTTTGGATGGATATTCTTTCTCTTTCTCCCACTCTTTCTCTTTCTTTCTCTCTCTCTCTCTCTCTCACACATATATACACACACACACACATAGACATTCTCCACCTTTTCCCTGTTATTTTTTTTTCTCTCCTTCCTTTCCTTTCCTTTCTGCCCTTCTTTCCTTCCTTCTTTTAAACCTACGATCGGACTCTCGACGGCCATATTTTTCCTTTTCCTGTTTTTTCTGTTTTTTTTCTCTTTTTTTTTTTTTTTTTTTTTTTTTTTCTCTCCCGAACTTTACTCACATGCCAGTAACTAACGCAAGTTCTATCAATAAGTCGTCATCGTCATCGTAGAAAATTAATATTTATTGAAATTATTATTTCTTTTGCCTCTTTATTTTCATTTTTTTTTTTTACTTTTCCTTTTTTGTTTTTTTCTTTTTTTTTTTTTTTGTTTTTTTCTTTTTTTTCCAGTGTATCACATAGATCATCATCGATCGTATCTAAAGATTATTTTCATTGTTTCTATTTTTTTTCTTTGCCATTTTATTGCTGATCGATCGGAATGAATGATTTGTTTAAGATTATCTGATCGAATAGAAAATTTTTCAGTTTTTTTCCTCTTTGCATTGTCTTTAAACGACGTCGAAAAAAAAAAAAAAAGAAAAATGGCGGAAATGTCATTTGATGTTCGAGCACTACGAGAATCGATTGAGCGTATAAGAGATGCGATATATTAACGATGGATTTATCCAGTTCGTTGTTCTTGGCTTCTAAGGCAAGAATAAGAATAAAAAGAGGACGAAGAAGAAGACCGGTGATCTACTAGGCATATAGAAAGAGATGGCATAAATAGGAACTTTATCGAAGCTGACGTTAACCTCCATACCAAGAAATACCAACAACTAAGAGTAATGGCCGAATAATCAGTAATGGCGGCGAACAGCTAATCGTTCTAGTTACAATACTTACAATTATCATTTTCCTAAAAATAAGACGTTTTATTATTACGAATTATATTTGTCTATCAATTGAAATAATTTATTATTATCAATCGAACGATTATTAATTGTATTAAAAAATTTTTTTCTTTAGTTTCTTATATAACAAACTCGTATAAAAGCAATGTCAGAATTTTTCGTAATTTATATTCTGAAACAAATAACTACTTTATATAAATATTATATATATCTACTATTATGTAGAAATGATATATTATATTGTACGATATTAAACTGAACACATAGTATTTATAATTAAAAATATCAGTACATTATCAATTAATCTGATACTTTATTATAATAAAAGTACGTATGTTTTTCTTAATTTGAATAGAGAAGTGAAAAGAAAAAGAAAAAGAAAAAAGAAAAGTTGCAAACTTTTTAAAACATTATCAGTATCGATCAATAATATTTCAATGAGATATTGTATAAATGTATCATACAATATATAAATATAATCAAGATAAATAGAAAGAAGAAAATTTCATTATAAAACGAGATCTTGAAGAAATTAAGCTTTTTCTAGTTTATACATGCTCATAAATAAGATTCTATCGAGTAAGCCCAACTATGCAAGCTTCTATCTATCTTCTATTTATCTAGGATAGATGAAGGGTTTCCTCTATACCGATTTGTATGTATATATATATATATATAAAGTTAATCATCTTAACCAAGCCACATAGAATTTTATTATTGGATATACTTAAAATGAAAGTTAACAAACTCTATTCTATTCTCGATAAAACGAATTTATCTCTTTCTCTCTCTCTCTCTCTCTCTTTGTGTGTTTATCTTACAGATTTTGTAAAGATATTATGAAATATCAAAATATTTATTAATAAATCTGTACAATTATTGTACACATTTTAATTCTAATTAATAATTTCTCGTTTATTTACTTATTTATTTATTTATTTATTTATTTATTTACTTCTATAAATTTTTGTCAGATAAAGATAGAGAAAACAATGTAGATAAATGAGAGAGAGAGAAAGAGAGAGAGAGAGAAAGAGAGAGAGAAAGAGAGAGAGAGAGAGAGAGAGAGAGAGAGAGAAATAGTAAATTACTTTTAATAACAAATTAAACTGTTTGCTTATACAAATATTACAATTTTTTAGATTCTAATCTTAATTACTCTTGTAAATATATATATATATATATGTATATATATTTTTTTAATGATTCTTTAAAATGATTTTTTCGATGTCTTAATGTTTTTTTTTTTTTCTTTTTTTCTTTCAAATGTTAAAGACGAATTTATTAATAATAATAAGAAAGAAATAAGTAAAAAAAGAAATGTCATTTAAGAAATCGATAACAGAGAAGAACTATGCACTTTCTATTTTTCTCGAAATGGTATTATCAGTTTTCTCTGAAACGTTCT